>NW_024609879.1:89236840-89768312 GCF_016920785.2 Ixodes scapularis
GCAAGGTTTAGAAAGACGACGATTAATAAACGGTAAAGAACGGAAGGCGACAATACTTGTTTGTACCCTTCACTACTCATATTCAGCAATACTGCAACTGGGTGCCAAATTTGGAAACCGGTATGTCAAATGAGGCATAAAAGAGTACAATTAAGCTTTACACTTGAATGAGATGATTATGCACTGATCACCCCAAACAAGTCATGTTAAGAGACTTCCCAGCGTGTCGGTAAACGAGATTTACCGTCCATTTTAACCCCTGCTATATTCTGCTGGGATTGAAATCCTGTTCACGTGAATTTGACACGTTTTATTCCGAAAACGGTGTCAGTATAAAAACTTGGTTAGGGGCTGAGGCGTATGAAGATGAGACCAGTAGATCTCGGAATAATGAAGGTGCACAGAGTACAGCTGCAGTACATCATTGACCTTACGGGTCTCTGCTCGAAGCGTGGAGCGAAATCTTGTGCTGCAGACTCTCAGAAACGGGAACACCAGTGCTTGGGCCCCACAGGTGCCAGAAAGCCCAATACCCAATATCGTTGCACCGCCCCTTGAAGCTGACAGAGCGGTGCGAGCTACACGTTTGCCGGACCATACAACCGCCTCCATTTCATCGCCTGACAGCGCCCTCTGCGTGGATATGGCTGGTAGGGTGGGCATGCGGGGAAAGATCGACGTTTGAGTGGTCCAACGGGCTTGTAGCTTCCACCACCCTGCCAGCTTTGGCCCTTTGCACCCGCCATCAAAGAAACATTTTAGCGTTCAATCTATTTGGGTAAGTAATTTTGACTGAATAAATTGCTAATTATTGATCTTAAAGGCATAATTTCAAATGCCTCAAACAATTGTTACGTGGGAGTATTAAATAGTTCACAATGATGCCGATCAAAACTACAATAGAAACCATTCCTTTAAAACTAATATTGAATATTTTAAGAACTCGGAATTCATTAATTGTCCAATTATATTGAACTCTAACAATTTCACTTTGACACAGACCACTACGGCATCAGGCTTCTTTATTGTGAGATGAGTAGTTTTTGCAGTAACGTGTTTGCCCGTTTTCCCGGAAACACCGTCTTTATGTCAAAAGAAATATTTTATACATTTTGGAATAGAACTCCACCTGCAGCGATTCTGGCGCATCGGGATATAGTGACAACCACTGTATAGTCAGCGTAGACTAAGACATATTTAGATGAATTATGCCTATACAGTGTTTAAATACATGAATATACACAATGGAGTTAATTATGCCGTTAGTAAAACAAATATATATGATCCGTCTACTACAAAAAGAAGTTCAAAGAAATAAGGGCTTGACGAATCCCAGTGAAACTAGATGAATACCAAATAAATAGCACTAAAAGTACGAATATCCTGAATCATCACAATCGTTTTCATGAATGTGGAAAAAAAAAACACAAAATAATAAAATCATTCAAAAGAAAGACATATATACAAGTATTTCATGTAGCAAGCACATTGAATGACAGGAACTGACACTGGTGAAAATGAAAACGGACGAAGAATATTAACAAATGAGATAGGAAATAACACTGCATTTCTAAATCTTCCAGTCATGTATATTCTGTTGCTGTCCTATGAGTAAAGCATTAGTTTCCAGCTTGGTGTGTTAAATAGTTTGGAATATAATTTTATTTTTACATCTTGAAATTGTGTTGACCCCTGCATTACTCGGTTTTTGTTATACTTTCTTAACTTTTGCAATATCCAAAATTGCTGCTATTGAAAGTCGTTAGTTATTTTAATAATTTGTGTATTTAATATTCATGGTCATGAGTAGGCCGACTGGTAAAGAACACAAGTGGCCCTACAGACAACCCAGAGACTCCAGGTGCATCACGTGATTAATGACTCTAAATGAATAAAAAAAGATAAGGCTTCAAGTATTTTCTTTTTCTCGTGTACAAAGAAGAACTCTGGTCGCTTACTCTAAGGTAAATTCACATTTTTTAGCTGTGTTTACGCGATGAGTAAGAGGCTAAAAGATTTTGAACCATTCGAAATCTGCACTGCTCGCAAGTAGAACCCCTGCAGGTCTATCGCCAAACGAAATGAACGTACGTCGGTGCTCGAGTATTTTGTTTAAATCCCCTCCACAACTATGATGCACGTTGCTGTTGCGATCACTTGCGATGTATCTTCCTATGAGTGTGTAAATTGCTATAAGCCGCAAACGCTTTACTGCACGTGTTGCACTTGAACGGCTTCTCTCCGGTGTGAATTCTTTCGTGATTCGCCAAGCTCCATTTATGACTAAACGCCCTGCTGCACGTGTTGCACTTGAACGGCTTCTCTCCGGTGTGAATTTTAACGTGAGATATCAAGTGAGCCTTCTGCGCGAACGTTTTTTCGCAGGCACCACAACTGAAGGGTCTCTCGCCAGTGTGAGTCCTCTCGTGGATGGCGACATTTGCTGCGGAAGAGCTTGAGTGAGGACAGAAGCGGCACGGGTGCTTGTCCGGGTTTCGGTGCGTTTGCTGCTTTTGTGGGTTGGTGGGGGGAGAGGTGTCACCCCTGCGGCTGTCACGGTCGAAGGTATCCACTTTGTCGCCAGAGTATGCTTCGATCAGGTCTGTTGGGATGACAGGACAAAGCAAGAAATGTCGGCGCTCTTTTTGTTGTTCTGAACATGAATTTTGAGTACCTAGATGAACATGGTCCTGAATACCCACATTATGCCGGTCCGGCCTAAAGTAGGTATTCATTCATTTGCGACGTTACAAAGGTTCAATCGTAATGCTTGTAAAGGTCTACAGGCGACCGTTAAAGAGTCGACTCTGGCAGCCCCATGGTGCCACAGCTGTGGTGGCTTGCGCGTTCTCCTAACCAAGTGCGGAAGGGAAGTCAAGCCGCCGCGGCCGCTGCTGCACAGTGTTGGCGGTAACGTGTTACAAGTGACGTCGTTACCGGTAGCGCCTTTCTTCTTTCAGTAACGTAGTGACGTATTCATTACTTTTCTAAATCTACATATTTTCTAAATTTTGCCTGTCTTTTCCCCACGCAAAAATTTCCTCTTCAGAAAAACCCCAACCCTCGCTTGTCATTCCGAGGTCGAAACACGCTGTCGCCAAAATAAAACGAAAGCTCTGTTACCGTCAATTTTTAAATAAAAAGTAACGCAAAAGTAACGTGCGTAACTTTCTGTCGGCGACAGTATCGCGTTCTTTTATTTCTCAAGTAACGTAGTTCTTTACTTTTTTACGGTAACGGCTACAACACTGCGGCTGCAAAACGCTGCCAGTACGGAGCGCTGGGTGATATGTTGACATTCATGATGATTGCGATTGTGTTAAATAACGCTGGAAGGGTCTTCCACACACTTACAGATGATTAGGTTACACAAAATAGCATTCAATAGGCTCGTAGAATAATCGTTGTGTGCCTTAGAAACTTCGAAAATAGCTAAGGTACATAGCGATTATTTTACGAGCGATTTGAAACAGCGAAAAACGCGGTTCTATATCGACAATGATGTTGACATTTGCCAGTTTCAGGCAAAACTTCTAAAGCTTCAATCATTTGGAACAGCCAAACATCTTTTGGGCTATTTCATGCGTCGAAAAAAATTTATAGAATTTGTGAGAGCTACTCGATCAACCGGAATTAAAGGAAAAATACAATTTTGTAATATAAATAAGCAACTCAGCATGCATGGTACATTTCTCTGATATCAAATAATATGTATGTGGTATAACTTTTCGGTTTGGTGCAGGCCGCTAATTAAAACTTAATGAAGTCTCCACGTGGGGAAACCTTTGTCTACCACATCAGACTACTTACGTTTTCCACCTTCTGAAAAACCGAGCCTACAAAAAGGTTTTCTATCCGTGTGGGACCGTTCATGAATCTGTGAGGGTGTGGTAAGAGAGTGCGAGGCTGGATGAGTGTTGTCCAGTGTGCGTCTTCTAGTACCTGGTGTTGGTAGTTCTGTGGGCACCATAAGATTGGGGGCAGAAGTCGCACCGCCGTCCGTCCTCCCCTCCTGGTCCATCTTCAATGGCTGCCTCTGCAATTCGGCTCCTTGGAAGGAGAGCTCCGCCCCCTTGTCCTCGCAGTCCGTTCTCTGCCATTCGGAGTCGAATGCTGCGTGGGCAAGTTCGGTTAGGACTGAAGATCAAATTTTCTTTAGTTCTTTTTTTTTTTAATACTATACCAATACAGAAGCCCAATCAGAACGAACTTAAGGAACAAGCACACATAAACACATCATGCTGATGAAGTAGAGAAATTCAGGGTTTTACATTGATATTGCAGTGTAATTCAAAAAGTAAAATAATCATATCACGATCAAACACGCGCATCACAACTTGATACTGAATACACCGAAAACGTCAATTGTAAAAATGCACGAGAGTAAAACATAAAAGCGATCCTTCTCTATTAACTTTAAACACGTGTTAAAGGATTACGTCGATACAGTTCCAAACAAATCGACAAAGACACAACTGGGTGCGATCAAGGAGCGTGGTTTAGTTACATCGCTACTGCTCTGTAGTGCTGAAAAAAGGCAGGCATGCCACAAAACCAATAACTGCACGGTATATCGCCACCACAGGCTTTGGGAATTACACGTTAACAAAACGGACACGGTGTGTCGGCGAATGAAGGTAGGGAAGGGAATAAAAATGTCGGATGTAGTTGGCTGAGCTGCGGCCATTCCCTATTTGATCCGACTATACTTCGTTTCAGTTTCGGTCCGAGCGCGGCCGATGTTATGAGCCAAAGGGCCAATCAAACAGCGCAAACTGCGCAGCGTCATGGCGTGCTCTTTGTGCCTGATAGGCACAAAGAGGCGGAGGAGCACGCACAGAGACACGGCGAATATCGGCTTGTCCTATCAACTACAGAGAGCACGCAATGACGTTGCGCCTCTTTCGTTGTTTGATTGGCCCTTCGCCTCATAACATCGGCCGCGCTCGGACCAAAGCTGAAACGAAGTATAGTTGGTTCCATTCATCTTGGGGAAAATGTAGCCCACAGGTCTGGCACTGCCAAAGTGTAGCTGGCTGGTGGCTGGCCGTCCTTCCTAGGCAGCGAAGGGTCGATCAAATTTGCGTTTAGAGCATTTCCGGTTAGCTCGGCCTGCAAAGTATAGAAGAACGAGTATTAATAAACAGGCGCCAACACAAAGTTACTTTACCTGCCATCAAATATCGTCACATTCGATGACCAAATCTAAAACTGAGGGGTATCAGTGCTTGGAATTGGTCTAGTTAGCAATTCATTACTTGATTAAACTGCGGAGTAAATGATTACGAATTACGACGCAGAGACGAAAAAAAAGAAGGCGACAAACGGGAAAACGCGCATTTGCAGTACAGTTCAATAAGGTAAAGAACTGAAGGCCACTTGCGAAATTAAACAGGGCATGAATAACAACACCCTTCGTCAGTACGAGAGCACCTGCGTGAAATTTCAATCTGAAAAACAGGAAAAAATTAAGTCCTATGGGACTATATCATTTCCAAGTGTGTGTTTTTTAGACAAATACTAATGACAAATTTTGATTTCAACGAGAGATGTTTTATTATATATGCAATGTTTAAAAGCTAGGGAGAAGAAAAATGTTAGCCGGTTGCGGAAGTGCTGCATCCACGCGCTAGTGCTATCATTTATAAAATAATATGCAGTGTAGATCAAACAGTCATTCTCGTGTTTTGCCAAAAACTAACATCAGCTGGGCTCACTTAGAAAATATGGGTTTTAGCTGAGATACTTGGTTCACGTTCACGAGTTCCTCAGAGACTCGCATTGCTAAAGAGCCCTTTAGACCACGCAGAAGTTGATTAAAAAATGTTTTAATTTGGTAAATTGATCACCAGTATAAATTGATTACCATTCATCAACGGTAAAACGTTTACGGTCCCTATTGCAAGACAAATATCTTTTTTGTTATTTCTTCTGACTCAATGCGAGCTTAGAGTGGCATTCCCCACTCCTTCGTCCCCATTAATGGGAAGCAGAAGCACTTATTTCAAGAATTGAGATAGAGGTTTGAGGCGCGTTTTTTTCTCATGTCTTCTCATATTGGGCCTACCAAAACTGTTTGTGGACGTGTTCGAAGCACTCGTATATGTGCGCTTCCAACACGTCTGCGGATAGTCTTGATAAACCTAATATGAGAATACTGAGATAAAGGAACCAATTTTAGCAGTTGACAAACTTGCAACTGCTTACGACCGGATGGGCCTGTGAACCACCCTGTGACTGCCGATGGCCGGCCGCTTCTCTGCCGGTCATATGTGTCACCAGTGGTTTGTAAGCATGGCAGTAAGAAATGTGTAGATCTTTTGCAAACAATAAACAGAACGCGCACATGGCACACATTGTTTCACAGTTTTAGAAATAAGACACCACCTCTAGACATTTTGACATAATAAAACAAAGTAACACACTATTCAGTTTGTCCGTATTAAGACACACTTAGAGGGATTATACAGTTGAAATAAATAAATCGACCAAAGCCTCCGCTAGGCTTTGAAAAAAAAAAAAAAAAAAAGAAGGGGGGGGGGGAAGGGGGGTAAGGCAGACAAAGTTCGCGCGCAGCAGGCTCAACTGTAGCCATCTCATTTGATCTGGCTCTGTCGCATTTGTTTCAATACAGAATGTAGCACAAAGGCCTTGCACCGCCGAAGGGGGACTTCGGCTGGTGAACGGCCACCTTTGCAAAGCAGCGAAGTGTCGTTCTCATCTGTGTCGAAATCCTTGCCTAGTTTGATCTGCAAGGTTTAGAAAGACGACGATTAATAAACACTAAAGAACGGAAGGCGACAATACTTGTTTGTAACCTTCACTACTCATATTCAGCAATACTGAAACTGGGTGCGAAATTTGGAAACAGGTATGTCAAATGAAACATAAAAGAGTACAATTAAGCTTTACATTTGAATGAGATGATTATGCACTCATCAGCCCAAACAGGTTATGTTAAGAGACCGCCCAGCGAATCGGTAAACGAGATTCACCGTCCATTTCAACCCCTGCTATATTATGCTGTAATTGAAATCCTGTTCACGTGAATTTGACACACCTTATTCCGAAAACGGGATCAGTATTTAAACTTGGTTAGGGGCTGAGGCGTATAAAGATGAGACCAATGAGGTCTCAGATAAATGAGGGTGCACAGAGTACAGCTGCATGTGCGTCTCCAGGTGTCAGCCATCCCAGCTTTCTCTTTTTCTTGGAAGTAGTTGATATTGTCACGGGCGGTGACCAAAAAAATAGGAAATAAACAGGAAGAAATAAACGTTTAATGTGGCGAACTTGTGCCAAAAAAATAAAAGGGGTACAACGATAATAACAGAGCGTCGCGGGCGTCGAAGTCGGCGGAGCAGCACAGTCGAACGCTGGGGCGAGAACTCAACTCGCTCGCCTGGCGGAATCCCTTATGTACCCTCGTGGGTTTCTGGATCGTTCGGCGTAGAAGGTTCGGTGTGTAGAACATTCTAACCTCGAATCAGCAAGACGGTTCTCGAATTCACTAGAACATCAAATTACACTGTCAACAAAAATGTGTAGTCGCGGCCAGGAATCGAACCCTGGCCTTCTGCGTGGGAGGCAAGCGCGATAACCGTTAGGCCACGCGCGCGCTGCCTACTTGTCCAGCTGCGCGCGCGGCATTACTCCCCCCTTTTAAAAAGTGCATCGTCCCGATGCAACCCAAAACAAAACAAAGCACATAAAAAGAACGGCAAACTAAAGAGTCACTTGAAACACATAAGATCCACAGTCCTATCGAGCGTAGTACGGCTTCAGGCGCACGACGTGGACGACTTCAGGTCGTGGTGGGCGGCGTGATGATGTTCTTGTTCCGTCGGGCATCACGTCGTAGTTCAGCTCGCCGAGGCGACGAAGTACCTTGTATGGTCCAAAGTACCGTTTCAGCAGTTTCTCACTGAGGCCGCGGCGACGGATGGGCGTCCACACCCACACCCTGTCTCCTTGCTGGAAGTGAACGTCCCTGCGACGAAGGTTGTAGCGGCCCGCGTCGACGCGTTGCTGGTCTTGAATCATGAGTCGGGCGAGCTGGCGGACTTCTTCGGCGCGTTGAGCAACCGCCTGGGCGTCGTCGCTCTCATTGTCAGATGGCTCATGGGGCAGCATTGCGTCCAGCATGGTCGTTACCTTCCGACCATGTACCAGCTGGAAAGGGGTGAATCCAGTGGTCTCCTGAACCGCCGTATTGTAGGCGAACGTGACGTAGGGCAACACCTCGTCCCACGTCTTGTGCTCTACGTCGACGTACATAGAGATCATATCGGCGATTGTCTTGTTGAGTCGCTCGGTCAGCCCGTTGGTCTGCGGGTGGTATGCAGTGGTTCGACGATGGCTGGTGCCACTGAGACGAAGGATCTCTTGCGTCAGCTGGGCCATGAACGAAGATCCGCGATCTGTAATCAGAACTTCGGGAGCGCCGTGCCGGAGGACGATGGACTCGATGAAAAACTTGGCGACTTCCACAGCAGTCCCTAAAGGAAGAGCTTTCGTTTCGGCGTACCGCGTGAGATAATCTGTGGCGACGATGATCCAGCGGTTCCCCGACGTCGAAGGCGGAAAAGGACCAAGTAGATCCATTCCGATCTGCTGGAAGGGTGTAGTTGGAGGAGAAATGGGCTGCAGAAGTCCGGCCGGCATCGTCGGCGGTTTCTTGCGTCGCTGGCACTCGTGGCATGATCGTGTGTATTCGCGACTCCAGCAAAACGGACGCCGCCAAGCGGGAAAACCGGGAACCAGCCGGTCCAGGTCGCTCCGCGCCCCTCCGCGTCTCTGGTGGCTTTCCCGGAGACGTGTTGTCGGCGCGGTGGCGAACAATGTAATTTGACGAAGGTCCGAATATTTCTTAAGTTTGCCTGAGTGATCATTAGTGTGGTGAAGCCTCAGTAGATTGTTTTCTTCTATTACGTGTTTGAAAGCCCGTTTACTCCACAGCACACGGTCACGTGCTTTCGATTTCTTGGATGGGGAGGAATCACGGAAAACCTTTTTGATTTCTTGTCTGTCTCGAATCACATTCAAAGTGACGACTGCTTGGTAACTTATACTGGAGAAAACACCAATGTTGCAGTCAAGTGAGTGGGAAGGTTCGATAGCTGCTTTTCTCGAGTTTGGTTGTGTTCGGTTAGCTTCAAGTTTGAGCCACCCACGCCGGTCGGTGCGTTGGCTATTCATCTTGGCTGCTTTTCGCCGAAAAAGCCTCTGGACCACACTGAAGGAGTTGGGCTGATTTCGCAATTACTTGATTCAGGAAAACCTGCTCGCTGCAAATGATGAATGAGGGAAATTATTTGTTTTTAAAAGGTGGAAGACAAGTCTCGCAACGTTAGATGCTGTCACGGCATTTTGACCTATCACGCCTCCAATATTTATATTACGAGGACGTCGAAGCCAGCAGTAATATACGTCTACATTGGTCAGGTTGACCGGCCACAAAAAAGTACTAATTTTCTCCGTTCAGGATTCGAAGCAAAGTTCAATGCAGAGAGGTTCTGCGTGGATCTTCAATTAAGACCCTCTTCAGTTTGTCTCCGTGCTGCCGGCTATAGAACCATTTGGATAAGTTTAAATAGTATGTCTCCGTCTGTCAAATATACTTTTATTCAGCAGCTCACCTAATAGCTAGTCAACTGAGCTCATATTTCAACCCGAAGGATATACTAGTATCGCTTTAGTGGGACCCCCCCCCCCCCCCCATAGTACGTAATATAATACATAACCTGCTCGTCAAAATGACTTCTCGATTGCTACGAAAACCTGAATTGAAATACGAGTATCAGCTGCTTAGTGGGGCGCCGGCGGGTTAACAGGGTCCTTGGCTCAAGAAGCGGTTGCTTAATTTTCGAAATTTTCCTGCAGCCTGTGTTGTTGGCCGAGCAGACGACTGGAGCTGTTTCGAAAACGCGGATACGCACAAAAGCTCGATTTCGCGGACAGATAAGTCGCATGGTCGAGGCATGCGAGTTAGCTGAAAAGTTACTCTCTGTGGAACAATTCTATAATCATCGCCGCTTTCCTTAGATGATCAAAACTGATTAGTATGTTACCGTCTCTCCGGAGCCCATAGTTTCGGTTTTGAACGAAATCTCCGAAACGAAAGTTTGACACGAAAAGAACAAAAAAAACACCGGCAAAACAAAACTATGCTTTGCAAGTTTATCTGCACCGGCTACACTTAACCGTCTCAGTTCAAATACCTATAAAATTGGGCATTAAACAAAAGAAAATCTGTGAAATTGAACGCGCCACCTGTTCAGGCGGCCCGGCCGAGCCGCCGCGACCTGGACTCAGCCGCCATGTTTGTTTGGTGGTGGCGCCCCCTATAGGTCGCTGGAGTCGCGAATTGGTGGACGGTCTTGGGGAGCTTCGGCCAGTAATACTTTTCACGAATACGGGCCAGTGTCCGGCTGTAACCAAGGTGTCCGGATGTCGGGTCGTCATGGCAGGCTTGGAAGATCTCCTCTCGAAGGTCACTCGGGATTACCAGCAACCACGGTGTGTTGTTGTTGCCGAAGCTCTCTTTGTAGAGTACACCTTGCCGGATGGCGAAGGTCGGCAGTACTCGTGAGAAGACACGTGCCACGGTACTCCTGCCCCCTTCCAGGTGCTCGATTAATGGGCGCAGCTCAGGATCGTCCCGTTGACGTCGTGCCATATCGTCGGTGTTCACTGCTCCTAGGAAGCACTCGTCGTCATTGTCGTCGCTGCAGCCGGAAGGGGTTTTGACGGGGGCTCTGGACAGGCAGTCGGCGTCGCTGTGCTTGCGGCCTGACTTATAGACTACTGTCATGTTGAACTCTTGTAGTCGAAGACTCCATCGAGCGAGGCGTCCTGACGGGTCCTTCAGCTTCGCAAGCCAGCAGAGCGAGTGGTGGTCCGTGACTACACGGAACGGGCTCCCGTACAAGTACGGACGAAACTTCGTTATTGCCCAGACGACCGCAAGGCATTCTTTCTCAGTTGTGGAGTAATTTTTCTCCGCGTTGGACAATGTCCGACTTGCGTAGGCGATGACTCGCTCGATGCCTTCTTGCACTTGGACTAGTACTGCGCCCAGTCCCGCGTTACTTGCGTCCGTGTGAATTTCTGTTTCCGCATCCTGGTCGAAATGTCCAAGCACAGGAGGAGTCTGGAGTCGTCGTTTCAGTTCGTCGAATGCCTGCTGTTGCTCCTCGGCCCATTCGAACTTCTCGGCGTCCTTCGTGAGATTCGTAAGTGGTGCGGAAATCCTTGCGAAATCCCGAACGAAGCGTCGATAATAGGCACAAAGTCCAAGGAATCTTCGCACGGCCTTCTTATCTGTCGGCGCTGGAAATGCGCGACGGCGCGAGTCTTCTCGGGGTCTGGGCGGACGCCTTCGTTACTAACCACGTGGCCAAGGAACTTCAGTTCGTCATAGGCGAACCGGCACTTTGACGGCTTGAGTGTGAGTCCGGCGGTCTGAATGGCTTGAAGAACAGCTCGGAGTCGTCTCAAGTGCTCGTCGAAGTCAGCTGAAAATACTACGACCTCGTCAAGGTAGACGAGACAACTCTGCCACTTCAGCCCTGCCAGTATGGTGTCCATGACACGCTGGAAAGTTGCTGGCGCCGTGCATAGTCCGAAGGGCATCACCTTGAACTCGTACAGTCCATCCGGCGTGACGAAGGCTGTCTTCTCTCGGTCCCGTTCGTCGACCTCGATTTGCCAGTAGCCGCTCTTCAGGTCCATCGATGAAAAGTATCGAGAGTGGCGCAGCCGGTCTAGAGTGTCGTCGATGCGGGGGAGTGGGTAGACGTCTTTCTTCGTAACCGTGTTGAGCTGCCGGTAGTCCACGCAGAACCGAAGAGTTCCGTCCTTCTTCTTAACCAGCACGACTGGAGAGGCCCATGGACTGCTTGAAGGTTGGATTATGTCGTCATTCAGCATCTCTTGAACTTGCTGATGGATCACCTCCCTTTCCTTAGCGGAGACTCTGTACGGCGATCGATGCACAGGGCGCGCGTCGTCCTCGGTAACGATGCGGTGCTTGGCAACCGCGGTCTGGCGCACCTTCGACGACGTCGCAAAGCAGTCGCGGTATTCGGCGAGGAGGTTAACCAACTGACGCCGTTTAGGGTCCGGAAGCTTAGGGTCAATGTCGAGCTGCGCTGGCGACGTACGGTCTTGCTGGGGCGGCGAGGATTCGTCAGTAATCGCGGTGATTTCGGCGGGGTTTCGGAGTTTCTTGACGTGGCCCACGGCTGCACCTTTCGTGAGGTGTTGCGTTTCGTTTCGGAAGTTCGTCACGAGGGCCACAGTCCGCCCATCCTGAAGCTCAGCTACTCCCCTTACGACGCCTATGCCTCTTCCCAGGAGCAATTGGAGGCTTCCCTCGAGAAGAACTTCGCCACAGGAAGCTTCATCGATCCCGACAAGTACGAAAACACTCGACCGCGGTGGTAGGTTTACGTGGTTCGCGAGGACTCGGACCGTGGGTGACGTCGTTTGGGGTTCCTCCGCTGGTGGAGCAGGTTTTCGTAGCGTCAGCCGGTTTGTTCCGAGGTCGATGACGGCGCCATACTCGCAGAGGAAGTCCATTCCGAGGATAACGTCCCTCGAACAGTCTTGCAGAACGACGAACTTGACAGGGCACGTTTCACCGTGGATCTCGACGCGAGCAGTGCATCTCCCGACTGGTGTGATGAGATGTCCTCCGGCGGTTCGTATTTGGGGTCCTTCCCACGGCGTCATGACTTTTCGAAGGCGGCGGGAGGGCCTCCCACTCAAGGCTGAGTAGTCTGCTCCGGTGTCCACGAGTGCCGATGCGTCGTGGCCGTCGATGACGACGTTTAGGTTGTTGGACACCGTTGCAGGGGCGTCGTAGCGATGCGTGGCGTCGGGAGAGTGGGAGCGCTCCGGCGTTCTTGGAGGCTCTTTACTCGGGTCGTCTTCGGCAACGGCACCTCCAGGCGTTGCCGCACTTAGTTTTCCCGACGAGATAGGGGGGACAGGCTGTCACAGCGCGACCGACGGAAAGGCGACGCGGAACGTCGGGGGGATGGAGAACGGGAGCCTCGTGGTGCGGTGGGCGCTGGTGACGGAGGGCGACGGAGGTATTCCTCGATGTCCCTTGGTCGTTCTCCAAAACGAGGTCGACGGTCGTTTGGAGCGAATCCTCGCAGGCCGAGCTGACGGTAGGGGCACCTCCGGTAAACGTGGTCAGCCTCCCCGCAGTGGAAGCAGACCGGGCGTCCGCCATCCGTGCGCCACATGTCGGTCTTTCGAAGTCCACGCTGCTCTTGGCGCGGCGCGTACTGCGGCGAAGAGACTTCTGGTTGGGGTGCAGATGGGTACTGCCGAGCAATAGGAGGCTGCGGACGACGAACAACGGCAGCATAGGTCACAGCTGGTGGTTCCGGTGCGGCGTCGGCGAGAACGTCTGGCTGGAGCGCTTGCTGGACCTCTTCTCGAACAATCTCGGCGATCGAGAGTGAAGCTGGACGTTCGGTGGCAGGTATCAGATTCTTCAGTTCTTCACGGACGATGTCCCGGACTATTTCTCGGATCCCTGGAATATTGGGGCTGAGGGCGCAGCTTGACGGCGTGGGTGCAGCGACGGCAGGGGCTCGATGAAAGTGAGCGGCTCGTGCTTGCAGGGCCCGTTCAATGTTGGTCGCCTCTGTTACAAACGTCTCGACGGTGGTCGGCGGGTTGCGGACGAGGCCTCCGAAGATGTCATCTCGTACGCCTCGCATCAGGATCTGCAACTTCTTTTCGTCGGTGGCTTCAGGGTCGGCGCGAGTGACCAGGCGCAGGACATCCTCGACGAAACTGGTGATGGTCTCGTTTGCGCCCTGGGTTCTCATTCGAAGAAGGTCCTCGGCCCTCTCCCGTCGATACTGGTTAGTGAAAGTTCGCCTCAACTCATTCTTGCAGGCGGCCCACGAGATCAATGTCTCCCGATTCTCGAACCAGTACCTGGCCGTTCCTTCGAGCGCGAAGTAAAGGTTCTGCAGGCGCTGGTCCTCCGTCCATCGGTTGTGCTGGGCCCCCCGCTCGTATTGTTGAAGTCAGTCCTCGACGTCTTCGTGGGCGTCCCCGGGGAATTGCGTCGGAGTCCGGGGTGCGACTGGTAGGTAGATGAAGGCAGGAGCGGCCGGCGTCTGTAACTGCTGGCCGTCCATCGTCGGCTTCGTTGGCTGCTTGGTCCTGGGTGGCAGAAGTCCGTATTCCGGGTGTAGACCTTGGGTGCGGCGACTGGTCCGAGTTTCAGGTTCCGCGTCGGGTGGTCTTCTCACCGGACTCGGAATGGGGCTTGCACTGCGGGCCCTGGGAGGGGAACGCTGCACGGGCATGCGCTACCCCGCACCTCCACCGAAATGTCACGGGCGGTGACCAAAAAAATAGGAAATAAACAGGAAGAAATAAACGTTTAATGTGGCGAACTTGTGCCAAAAAAATAAAAGGGGTACAACGATAATAACAGAGCGTCGCGGGCGTCGAAGTCGGCGGAGAAGCACAGTCGAACGCTGGGGCGAGAACTCAACTCGCTCGCCTGGCGGAATCCCTTATGTACCCTCGTGGGTTTCTGGATCGTTCGGCGTAGAAGGTTCGGTGTGTAGAACATTCTAACCTCGAATCAGCAAGACGGTTCTCGAATTCACGCGCGCGCTGCCTACTTGTCCAGCTGTGCGCGCGGCAATATTTCGATGTCTGCAGTGTCAATCTTCCCTCCTTCGTCATTCTGCACTGCCTTGGCCGACTGTTAAAAAGAAACATCATGTATGAGATTAATATATTGTAGTGTTTTCTAGCTGAGGAACAACCTTGTGTGTCTACTTCTGCCGGTTCATAGCTCCAGTCCTGGACAACAAGACAACAAGGCTGAAGAGGCAGCGGTGGCTCCAGAGTAGAATGCCTGAATGTTCTGGACGACCCTCACAGAGTGGTGGTAACACTTGCCTCTGTTAACGGAGCCGCCACCTTGCCTTCAATCTTTTATGAGGTCATCACGCTGTTATTTTCATTGAACATTACCACTCGTGAAAAGGCACCGGGGAACCTAAAGAACACGCAGCGTTACTTTCGAATTTTAGTGGTAGGTTTGTTGGTCAACAAACATTCTTGCGCAAAAATAGGTAAGATGTTGGAAGATCCGCTGGTATGTGCAGAGGGGAGAGCATAGTGGCGTAGGCAGGGGGCGGGGGGGGGGGGGGGGAGAAAGCGGTTTTTGAGGGTCTGAGACCCTCTAACATTTTTACGAGCCCCCACTGCAACAATCCTGCTACGAGGCGCGGGGAGCGAACAGACACGTCGCAACTGTGGCCCAGGAAATGGGGGACTAGCGCCGAAGCCTGACTTTTTTTTGTGTCCCGAAGCTCAAGGAGACTCGCCGTGTTTAAAAAAAGGGTTTGTCCCAGCTTATCCCCAACGCAGGAGCTCCCACCCACCACACGAGGTGTAGACACTGCAGCCTCCCCCAAAGGAGTCGACAAAATGCAGCGCCCGCTCTGAAGCCCATCTGGTGCTCCAGTAGTTTGTGCTGTACTTGAAGGATAGCGTGCTAAAGGGCAACGCAAAGATGACCTCTTTGGGTTGCCTTTCCTCCCAAAACTCAGAATATGCATGTCTTTCATGATTCGAATCTCGTTCGAGAAGCTTAATAATTCCCTGAACGAAATTGAAAAAAAAAAAAAAGAGAAGAAAACTGATGTGGGAGGTATTTTAAGAACTTGGCATTTAAAGTACTATTTCAAGTACGATTAGAAAACTTGTACTTGGCTTTAAGTACATTCTTTAAACATGAAGTTGAACTTTACAGCAGTATTTTTTCTGGTAATTTCTGAAGAATGTAAAATTCTCGACTTTAAAGTACAGTGGGGTGCAAAAGTTTGCGGGGCACGGGAGCGCGTGCCGAAATGCATCGCCGCGCCGTGCAACGGCGCTCCGCCGCATTAAAAAGCCGCGCTTTGCGCATGCGTGCCCTTCGTGCTGGCAGTCGTGTCTCTTTCGCTTGTTTTTGTCTGACTAACTTCTGATAACCGGAGTCGGCGCCAGGGGCGCAAGTTGCCGTTTCGCTTGCTGTCATGCCTCGCGTCCTCTTCAGCTGCCTCAGCAGCCGCGCTCGGCGACGGAGCGCCTGGTTACCCTTCCCCCTACGCGACCTTCATGACAAAGCGCGGTGGCTGAGGCGGCTGAAGCAGACGCACAGCATGACACCCACCGAAGCGATAACTCGCGCCCCTGGCGCCGACTCCTCTAATCAGGAGTGCGTCGAAAACAAACGAGCGAAAGAGACAAGATTGCGAGCACGAAAGAAGCCCATGCGCAAAGCCATAGCCTCCTCTATACACCAACTCATGTTTACAAACAAACCGGAGCGCCCCTAGCGGACGCCACCGGCGCCGCGCATGCGCGGTGGATGGTGGGCAAGAAGCCCGCCGTCGCCCATAAACAAACCATTGCATTGCGTTGTTGTCGGCGTCGGTGGGAGTCCCCGTGCTCTTTTTCGCGTTGGAATTGTTGATTCTACGTCCTCCTAACAATGTCTGACTACTTGAGCGGCTTCAGCAAAACTATCGAGGCAAAACTTTGCGTGAATAATGTGACTTGCGGCGATTCATTTCACGTGGACGCCGCAGAATGGGCGCTAAAGCCTGACTCCCACGATGAGATTCTGCTCGCTATTTTCAGTCGCGACGTCGCTCGAACTGCAAAAGCGTGGACCGTAGCCGAGATGGTGGACGTCGATACTGAAAACCGCAAGTAGAATCGGGCATTACAAGTCGGTGATGGCCACTGGTAACAATGATCAACAACTTCTTGTATCTGTTTACACTTAGCCGACTTACCCCAACCAACCTTCAAAAGTGTTTTGAGGCCTGCACTTAGTTCTTATCGCAATTACCGGGTCAACGTTTGGCTTACGGGCCGCTGTCGTTTGAACGAACTGTCGACAAAAAGCACTTAAGTTTGAAAGAGCAGACGACAGTTCGAACGCACGCGCAATAGAGTACCGGCAAGAAGCACCGCGTCCCGCGTGAACAAACCATTCGAATGTCACGTTGTCGGCGTCTGTGTGAGTCTGCATACTCTTTTTCGTGTTGGAGTTGTCGATTCTACATCCTCATCGCAATGTCTTACCACTTCAATCGCCTGAGCGAAATTATCAAGGCTCGTTACGCCGCTAAACTTTCCGTAAATAATTTGACGTGCGGCGATTCATTCGCATGAACGCTGCAGAATGGACGCCAAAACCATGATGAGATTCTTGTAGCTATTTTCGGTCGCGACGTCGCTCGTGCTGCAAAAGTGTAAAAGGTAGCGGCGATGATCGACGTGGATACTGAAAATCGGAAGCGGGAACAGACCAAGCGTAACAAGTAGGTGATGGCCACCGGTACCAATAATTAACATCTTGTATCTACTGTTTACACCGAGCCTACTTAAGCCTTTTGAGGCCTGCAATTACTTCTTATTGCAATCACCGGGTCAAAGTTCGGTCTACGGGCCACTTTTGTTTGAACGAGCAGACGACAAAAAGCAGACAACTTTGAAAGAGCAGACGAAAGTTCGAACGATCAGGCGGCCATGTGAATTTGAAGACGCACTGAATCCGTGAGTGGTCTGGACAACTTGGGGGTTTTCTCTCGGTCATGGTGGAACAAAGCAAATACATCTGGCGACCACAAATTGTGGCCCGCACACGCAATCGTAGTTCGACAGCGTCTGGTTTGCCCTTTTCACGGCTGCTATCCACGTTCTCGGACGAACGGAGGGTGCAAAAACACATGAAGACTGATCTTCAAACCTTTCCAGACTCTCTTGGTAAAGCCCCATCGCAGCATTTTGACGAGAAGGCAGGTTTTTTGTCTCGTTTCTTCCAAAGGAATACAGAAATGCATGTCTGGCACGGCGACTTCTGCCCACCGCCCCAGACCGGAAGTGCGTCCGGCGCGCCACCACCGCGGCATGACGTAGGAGAGTTGAGTTGGTGTATACGGAGAAAGCCTGGCGCGTCGCGGGAAAAGACGGCCGCCGTAAATGGGAAAGGAGGCGCGGAGAAACGGGAGCGGAGAGAACCTTGTTTGCTAGCGCCACAAAAGAGCGGGCGGCCAAACGCAGAAACAATCTTTTTTTTTCTCTCTCTTTTTTCTTGTCGCTATCGTGGAGAGGAGAAACTCAACGTCCACCCTTTCCCGTTTCTCCCTGCGCCATTTCGAATCGCCGCACCCGTTTCTCCAGGAGTACGAAAACGACGGTGACGAAAACACAAAAACAAGCGTGGTTCGGGGAGCGGCCGCTCATGACCCAAGCGCTCGCTGTCTAGGTCTGCCCTTTCTGCTCTGCGCTACCATTAGCCCCGAGAGCGAACACAAGCGTCGCTGCGGTCGCCGCGCCCTGATTGGGTGAGGTGTACCGTGACGTCAGGGCGAGTACCCCCCTCCGCGATCTCGCATCGGGTCGCTTCCCAGCGCCGGTTTCCTGGTTGGGCGTTGTGTGCCGCAAGCTCTTCGAGGAGCCGGACTTCGTTTACCCGGTGTACAAGACGTTGAGTTAGGCCGATATTAACGTGCTTCCGTACATCTTATAAGCCTGCTTGTCCCTTTTACCTTTAAAATTGGGTTACAAATCCCGAAAACTATCGGCGGAGGCAATTACGCCGATGAACCTCCCCGTCCGTCCACACGACGCAAGGCAATCTTGAGAGGGGTCGGTGAAGCGGTGACGCAAGTGTTTCAGACGCTGGAATTCTGTTCCTTGCATGTTCATGATTTAGGACGATATTACAACCCGCTTTCAAGGCATCTGAAGCGGCCTTTATATCATGAGCCTTTCGGTGGTCGGCAAATTAGCTCGCGACCCCGACTCTGCGCTTCCACTCTGCATGCGCTGGTTTGCAGATGTTTTAAAGGCCCTGCGTCTGATGATCTTTGAAGTGCTCATGAAACAGGGTTGTTTTACATAAATGTAGCTTCTTCCTGAATTAATTATATAGTTTATACGCTTATGCAGGCATATTTCTTAGAGGATTCACAATTACTGGAAATTAGTTTGTATGGTAGCAGCAAAAACGGCCGAATTTCCCCCAGTTGGCTCTATGATATGCAGTAAGCTGCCCAAAATATGCACAGCAATAGTGCCGTAATTTGGGATGTTTATACTTTTTCCTGACATTCTTTATTCCAGCCTTTGGTATTCGGAAAATGCACCGTTTAGTCTGAATTGTCATTTCCATTTAAGAGTCACTGCCGCAGGTCCCCAAAAGCTTCCTCAGCCTCCAAACTCCCTGCAACTGGACTCTCTGACAACAGAGGAAAACAGGAGTAAAAGCAAGCATTCGAACGTCTGTCCAGTGGTAGATGCAGCACTAGTAGCAGAAAATGTGGAACCTGTGAAGGGCGACAGTCTGCGTGAGAAAAGCTTCTGGTACTTTAGCTTCAGGACAATTGGATTTAAGTAAAATCTAAATTTTAGGGCTTAATGGACTAATAACGAGCTAGACACCCTAACTTATGTTTGTTATATATTACTTGAAAATTGATATAAACAAGTCCACAGATACCATCCGTGTAGTTCATTGAAATACTATCCGAATCCAGCAAAGGTCAAGTGCGAGCAATGTATATAATAAATGTTCCTTGTGTGTTTTTTTACTTTGCCCCTGCACTTGGGCTGTCTTACTTGTGATTCTCTCCCCATGGCCGAGACTGTATTTAGCACGTTGCTCGATCAGCATGCAGCTTTTCTGCTTCGGCGATCTTGTTTAAAGACAGAGATACAAAAAAAAAATAGTATACATAACCTGCCAATTCATTCGGACCATCAGCAGCGTTTATTGTGTGAGATGTAAATCTGTAGTGATGCCCCTGCAATTGTGGCCATATTTCTTTATTTTCACATACCAGCTGTGGTTCATGCGTTGCCTGGCCTGTCAGCCATGCTTAAAATGCTCGTTGAAGTTTCGCCTGTAGCTACAGGCAATACCTCAATAAAGGCGTATATAAAAATTTACACTTCCTACGAAAAGCACGCCAAAAAAAAATTAAATAGAAACGACCGCGCCGACAGCTAGCGTCGTCACAGCGTCCACAGGGCGAGCGGGACGAGTCGGGGAAAAATTCTCTCCTCGCCGTGACGTCACCGCGGTTCGCCGTAAGGGGGCGCCAGACGAACTTCTCGGGGCTAATATTGGTCACCGTTCGGCGCGCTCCTCCTCTCCTTTTTCCTGCGGCCGCGCGCCCTATGGCTTCGTCGTCGATGTGCCAGGCTTTCTCCGTATAGAGGAGGCTATGGCAAAGCGCGTCTCCTTAATCCGGCGGCGCGCCGTCGGACGGCGCGGCGATGCATTTCGGCACGCGCTCCCGTGCCCCGCAAACTTTTGCTCCCGACTGTACATTCCCCAAATTTGGAAACAAAAAATAGCGTATCGTCACGTAAAAACGCGCTATCGCCTTTCGAGACGTCATTTGGTAATCACTCTGAGTGAGCTAACGGCAGGCAGAAGACCGTTAAAAATAAGTGCCTCGTGATAAATAGTGTGTCAGCGAGAGTAAAACAACAACTTCGTAGCAACTTGACTTTACCCAACATTTGTCGCTATCCCCCCCCCCCCCCCCCCCCGAAAAAAATACATAAAGAAACTGATTTTTTTCTGATTACCTTTGGAGAAGTGCATACTAGAGAAAATATAGTAAGAAAAGTACGGTATGAAAAGGCGTCATAAAAGATTGTGTTAAGAAGTATTTGTACTTTAAAAGTATGTTTATTTGTAGTACTTTATTTCAAGCACATCGCACCTTACGATACTTGAAGTACATAACCTCTGATTGACTTTGAACTTTACTTCAAATACTTTTTTAATGTACGTTACGCAACACTGTAAACAAGCAAACACTGTCTGCAAAATCAAGCTCGGGCAGCGCTCAACCTCAAAGTAGAAACGATACATCCGCAGTACATCATTGACTTTACAGGTCTCTGCTCGAAGCGAAATCTTGCGCTGCAGAATCTCCTGGGAAAACACACATGTTGCAGGCACAGTAGGACGCGCATGCGCTTTTGTGTGATCTCGAAACCAGGCGACCAGCCGGCAGATGGCAGAGCAATGCTTTTCAAGGCCCGTTCACACTCTTGCGACCGAGTACGACCAATGGACCTCTTGGCGAATATGTGCTGCCACCTAGACACGTGACTGGGTTCGAGGCTAAGTTGCAAGAAAACAGCGCGCGCGCAAGGCCTTTCCCACCCGTTCTACACCTAAAACGTTAGCCACATCCTGTTCGCCCATTGAGCCGCTGTGACCTAGATACGACTCCCCCAAACTCGTCTTTGTCCCCATCGTGCGTAATCTTCCGCCCCGAAGTCGACACAACGAAACCATCTTACGTCTCTGCTCGGCGAGAAGGAAGAGAGAGAGGGTACTGGAAACATTTACTCTCGAACCGATGTTTCTGCAAAACGTCCATTAATACCAGACCGGTTTTTAAGCCTCTTGTGATCTCTTACGACCGGCTCGGCAGCATCGCATCCGGTCCTAAGAAGTCGGAAAAGGCTTAAAAACCGGTCTGGTCTCTCTCGGTCGGAAGAGTGTGAACGGCGCTTCAGTCGCAGCTCGCGCGTCCTGGGAACTTTTGTCCCCGACTGTACATGAAAAAAAAAAAAAAAGGTTCAGGGATATTGCAGTTTAGACTCAGAAGTTACCTTTCAACGTCGAGAAAATCATGCTCGATCAAAACGACCAAACACCAAATATTAGTAAAAAATGGTTGCGCTTACCTGTACCAGCAGGCTAGGAGTCACAAGGCCTCTGAAGTCCGATTGTAGGAGTGCATTGTGAACGTCCCTCAACTTGCGATCGCCGATCACGACGATCACTTTCTTCTTCGGTCCCTGGATCACGAGGCACTCGACGCTCATTGTTAACTTCAAACTCTTGAAGGAATCGCGAAGACGACGCGGATGGGAAGTAAAGAATGCCCTCGCCTAATTTGCGGTAAGAAAAAAAAAAAAAAAGGAGTGGGAACTGTTTTTCTTAGTTTTCACCCTCCCTTTCCCAGTTCTGAGGGGAAGGAGGGTAACACACTGACACGTCCGAGGGTGAGCGTGGCAACGTGCGTCACCAACTTGACAAAAAAAAAAAAAAAAAGAAGAGATCCGCGTTGAATAACTGCAGTACTAAAAGTTCAGTGAACATGATCGCGATGATTTCTGGAGAATAAAAAAATCTGGAAAAACATCGTGTCGGTCATGAATTTTCTAACAATCTTAGAAGCCGAATTTAAACACAAACAAACTAAACAAGAGAGATGCTTACACAGCGGATAGCTGTATTTGGGAACCATATTTATACCCTCAGGACAGCCAAGTTTGGTGTGACACGTTGCGCCATTCAGCTCAAAATATCTGCAACACTCGGAAGGCCCTCTCGCGAGCCTGCTTTCTCGTAGGGCTGTTCGAGCTTGGAATGGACCTTTTTCCAGTAAGGAGTGCCCCATTACGGTTTCGCCGCCTACTACAAATGGAGGGCACCCGGACTCGCCTTCTCCCGTAGGAACAGATTAGTGTTGCAAGAAAACAGCGCCCCCCAAAAATGGCGAAAGGGCGGCCAAGGTCAAGTGGAAAGGGTGTGCGCTAGGCACCCGGATAGCGCTCCGTTATCCGCCACAAGACCTTGAACTATGCAGACAAGGCTGGGGGCGCGCATGCGCAGCTGCGGCGAAGGCAACTGTAGTAGACAGAAAAAATAGTCAGAGTGCAGGCGAGCTGGTGTAAGTTGGACATTATTGTAAACCTGAGACTGGGGCAGAAAGAGAACATAACAGAAGGTAGTAAAAGAGGAGGCAACGTCTCATTGAGACGTTGCCTCCTCTTTTGGAGGAGGCAAAGAGAACATAACCTTCTGTTATGTTCTCTTTCTGCCCCAGTCTCAGGTTTACAATCATGTAGTAGACAGGTTTGCTCCTCCATGTTGCGTACCGGACTGTCGCAACACCGGAAGCTTAGCAGGCAGGGAATTGGTGGCCTAGTGGGCTAGCGCACACTAGCTCGCGGAGCACGTGGAGCGAAAGCTCACGCTGCAGAACCCAGGATCCTGGGTTCTGCGTGATGCACGTTAAAGGCCCCAGGCTAGGGGTTGTACTGCACTGGCTAATGTCTCATTTACAGCTGGGAGACTCGTTGGCCGTTGAGGCAGACCAAGTTCTAGGCCGTATGAACATACACACAACCCAATTTTTAAAGCTTAGCGCGCTCGAAGCCCGGCGTTGTCCTTGAATTCGATGCGAAATCAGATCAGTCTTTTGGCACTCTCAGTGCTGTGTGCTCCACGAACGCATCTTGGTCGAACGACGTTTTGTGGACGCTTGAGCGTAGTTACTGAAAACCTAAGTGAGCATTTTCTTCGCTTTGCCGATTGCAGAACGGCCTTTCGTTTGCGCCTTTAGCATGATCGCGTAGCTGCCCAAGTTGGTTGCTCTATTTCGACCCATGTCTACACGGTTCCAACTCCATCCCCGGTGCGATAAAACAGTCTACTCAAGAAATAACTTAAAGAAAAAGTACTTACCCTACGAGGAAAGGTTATCCATGCGGCGTTTATATCTTGTCTTTGTAAAAGTTAACAGCATATTAAATCGACGAGAACGAGCATCAGCTTGCGACGAGCAACTGCGGATGACACCGGCCAAACTGCCAGCTTGCACGAAAAGTTACTTCTCAGACACCATAACCGCCTTCAACACGGCGACGAGGAAATTCGAAAGAAACTGATCACCAAAAAGATATCGGCTATCCATGCAAAAAAAATTCGTTTGAAAGAAAAAAAAAGAAAGGTGGGTAATGGAAAGAGGGAGTGGGGATGCTTTTTTTAGTTCCGCTTTTTGCGGGGAAGGAAGCTCGACGAATTATTCGCTTTTGTTATCTCGAGGGGCGCGCAAACAATGTAAAAAAAACGAAATGACAATTTTGTTTTGGCAACTCATCTCTCTTACGTCACGGCGCGGTGGTGGCGCGTCGGGCGCAGTTTCGGCATAGAGTAATATAGAAAACGTAAAGAGAGGACACAGGAGCCGATTCGCGGCCCAGATAGTGCGTTTCATACCCCCCGCTACGTGACGCTTTTCTGCAATTTGGTTAAAATTAATTAAAACTCTTTCTGTGAAAAGTATTTATTTTTTAATTGGCAATGCTTTAAAATTGTTTAAAGTACTTACAACGGCTAAATAGTTTAAATGAAATACGTCACAAAAAACCACGTGATGAATGGCGCCTGCCATGGCCTGCCTGCCTGAAGCCGTCGCCTCTGCATCATTCTGCATGGCCTCTGCTCGTCCCTGCGTCCTTCGTCTGTGCCGTGCGTGCCGTCCATCTGTGCTTTCTGCTGCATCATGTTCGGTCGACTTTGCATCAATCAAGGTGACGCATGACCGCCCGCTTGCTCGCATGCTCGGCGTGAATTCGTGGAGCCGATCGGTTCGAGCTTCTCGCGCTGTTGTTTCTGCCGGGCTGTCTGGCTGCACTTGAACGTGTGTGCATGTTGATTTTCGATGAGATTGTTTAAAAAAAAAAATCTAACTTACGACCCAGCACACGACATTGTCCATGGGTTTACAGATGACGGTGTTGAACGAACCTCTAACATTGCAGATAGAGCCTTGGTTGTTATGCTGTCTGAAATTTCCAGGAGGTGCGTTTAGCCCCTTGTATACACTGTTGTGCACACTCCAACAACGTCTTCTGTTTAACGCAGTCTCCTCATTTCTCTCATTCGGGAGCTTAAAGGGGCGGTGCAACGATATTCAATGGGAATGTTCTTCACTCTACACAAGCTTACTGGCACTAGTGGGACTCAAGGATATTTGCACGCAACGCCACTGACCAAGAAACTCCTTTGTTGCTCTGTAAGTTCGAGGACAAAACCGAGTGTTTTCATTCAATCTCTCCTTCGAAAAACCTGATGACGTAGCTGGGCGGTAGCAGTACCGCCCAGTGACGATATTTGAATACGGCTCATAGATTGGACCCGAGCATGGCGTGGACACTCGATTTGGGCGCGTGATAATCGATAGCTCGAGAAACATTCGGGTAGTGTCCTGTGTCCAATCGCTGCAATGACGACAACAGCCGAACCATAACAATGTCTTGAACTCGGCGCGTGTCCTGTGCCTTCCCAACCCCAGCGCATGGCTGTGATCAACATTGGCGGCATATAATCGGCTCCGGATCACGGGGCCGCTTGTTATGGTTTCGAGTTGAGGGGGTGAACTCTGCTCGTTTTTCTTTATTTTTTTCTGCGACTTCGATTGCGTGTGGTGAAAACGAACGAGTATTTCACAGATCATTAACGCCAGGGATTCGTTCTAAGCGGTATTTGCGCAAAATAAAAATATCAGTGCACCGCCCCTTTAAGACTGTTGGCTTTACAGTAAAGGCTGTGGTCTGTGGTAAGGGGGCTTCAAACATCAGCTTGGTGTGTGTGGTGATAAGCCATTTCTTGAAGTTGACAACGAACACGTTTACTTTGTCTTTGAGGTTCCGCACCTTCCCAAAACAACCAAGAGCAATCTCCAAGCCCACAAACTTTGCATTTGAAATGAGGTCATTGAGTGGTCTTCTATTGTTGAAGTTTATTGTTATATCCATGAGATGAGCTTGCAATTGGCTCCGAAACTTACTGAGAGACACATTTTTTCAAGAACCTTTCTGTAACATGGAAGAAAATTGTGCCCCACAGGTACTGAGTGCCTCACTCTTTCTTGCAATCATATCCCTTGTTTATGCCAAGGAACTTCCTGAGGCAGCCATGGCTACAGCCTTTTTCTGTGATAGGATGTGCATACTTTTTGACTGTCTAAATAGCTAAAAAATTTAAGAAGACAGGGCAGAAGTTGCGTCATGCCATTCTGAAGGGAGAATCTGAAATACTTGATTTTTTCCACCAGTGACTCGGATGGATTTCAGCATGGCAGTTCCAAAGTAGGAGGCAGCCATAAGCCATCATTGGGTGGCAAGTTACTATAAAAAGTTTCCTCATGCTCTGTGATGAGCTTTCAAGCAGCCATGACTTGAAGTTCTTACTTACACGACGCCTGCAGCAAGACACACTTGAGAACGTTTTTGGAGCTATATACGACAAATGCTGGGCTGCAACACAAACCCAAATGTGGATCAGTTCACCTCAGGACTAAAGCACCTCTGGATAAAGAAACTGTTCAAACTGTCGGACAATGAAAACGTAGAGGATGACAAGGCTGACCTCCTAAAGGAGTTGCAAATATCTTCGCACCATGAAAGTTTAATTTCAGACATTGTGGAATGTCTTCCAATTGATAACTTCCCGTCACTAGAGGATATTTCTGAGCTGGCATCAGACATCAGGTCCAACATAATTGATGACTCGTCCACTTTTTTTTATTACGTTTGGGGCTATTTGATCAAGCTTTTGCTTGAACAGACAACTTACAGCTATGGCTGTTTTCAGCTGCTATCGGATGAGTCTAATAACTTGACCAGGCCTCACCAGTACTGTCTTGTTCCTAAAGCATACCACGTGCCTGGAAAATTCTTCGGGAACTTAGTAGTACCATCACAGGCTGCCTTTCATTTTATTCATCAACTAGAAAATCGCTTTCTTCCCATAATAGAGAGTGTGACACATGTTCGAGGAGTCTGTGCCGCCTTGTATAGCACACTTTGAGGTCTGGGTGGTTTTAGCCTTTGCCCAGAGGAGTACCACAAAGGGTTTTGTAAAGTTGTTTTGCAGAATACGCTTGTGTTGACATGTTTGATTTCTTAACCGGAATTTGGACAAAGTTCGGTTGCACTCTTTAGTGGTTAATAAGAACGAGACAGGTTTAACCGTTAATAGTGTGTGAACAGAGGCGGTTGCCAAACCAAAAACAAAAAAGTGCTTAAGTGGGCGGTGCAGCTTGCTCTCCAAATATTTGTTTCCCCTTTTTCCAGCGAATGTGTATCACGGCTCCCTAACAAAAATATTTGTCCACTTTCTACAAAATTTTGATAGAAAATAGTGTATAGAGGCTAAAAATATTTGAAAGAAAATGTATCCACTTTTGTATCCACTGTCCATAGTTTTTTAGCCGCTTTTTTCTGAAGCCATATTTCTTTTCTGAACAATTTTGGGGAATGTTTAGGGACGTTGAATCTTGTCAGATTTCGAATAGAGTTCTCATTGTTTGGTAATGGCTCGCCTGCAGTGAGTTTGAGGCTATGCAAATTGGTGTTTTTTTATATTTGCCGGAAATCGGGAATTTGTACTATCCGGCGTGTGCTTCGCACTGTTATTATACTCTTCTGACTGGTAATGATAGCGATGTCTTATTTATTTTTGACTTACTTCCCGTACCCGAGTCGGCGTGAAAGTGAATGTATCATACAACATGTTATCCGTGGAAAGGTTTTGTTAACTTGGTTCCGCTAAGAATCTATTACGAAGTGTACGATATGCCGAAGTCCTTCATATTCATTTATTTTTGTGAGTATCGATCTCTTTCGTATAAAACATACAGAGCTTCTGAAGTAAATCATGTATTCATGAATGTGGTCCAATAAAATGTGTTCGAACCACTTACTGTTGTTGACCCCAAAATGCTCCACCAGCCAGGAGTCAATGCGGCGATTGTGTAACTTCAATGCTTTACAATAAAAAAAAGAACAAGAAATATATATACTTATGCTTTGTGAAGTAAGTTGAAATATTGTTTGATATATTTTGCACGGACTCTATCGTAAAAAATAAAGCAAAAGTGCGTCAGTATTAAAAAAAACAAAAAAACAGCGGCTTCGTTAGTCAAGGAATTCCCGAGAGCCGAGCGAGGCGGGGAGGAAAGAGAGAGAGAAGGGTACCGGAGAACCGGGGCAGAAACGCCCAAACCGAAACCGAAACGAGCTTGACCGGAAACGGAATTAGATTACACTTAATACCGCCCGCTAGGAGCGCTACCTGTCACTGGTCTATCTGGGCCGCTGGGGCCTATGGCAGTGTCCGCTCTTCACCTTGTGTATATTACTCTATGGTTTCGGTCTGGGGCTGTGGGCGGAAGCCCCCATGTGAGAGGCCCGCACGGTCCAGCTACGCTTCGCTCAGTCCATACAAGTCCCAATCTTCGCTTGCGTAAGTTCGCCTTGCCGGCGCCTTCCGTCTGTTTGCTTCAATCTGGTATCCCCGAGCAGTGACCCTATCCTTTGATGCCATCTCCCGCAACTTTGGAGTGCCCTCGTATGTTCCATCCAATCACCGCTCGAAATGGCCCGTCATCCAGTACCAGAGTCAGCGGTGGGACAACGTCGTTTTCGAGTTTTCCTTCAAAGCAAGCAATCGAAAAAAATCCCGAGGTAAGTTACTACCGGTGCACCAGCTGCTATAAACTCAGCAAAATGAAGAAACCAGGGGAAATGTGTCCCATCGCTTAACCGTTGAGAACGGCATCATGATCACGGATCCAGACTACCCGGCCACACCTCACAGCTGCAACCCAGAAATTGACGTGCCTGTGGCGAAGGTACTGGCAAATCGATTTATGGTAGAAGTCAGAACAGAAATCCCAGAAAGTCGCAAGCGCCGCGGGAGTCCTTCGACCACGCCATCTCGTCGATTGAAGAGACGTTCGCTGATTACAGCATTGACGTTTAGGACGACGTCAGGTCTGCACTGGTCGCAGGCTACGACTTTGCGTCAAAACGCCGTGCACTGTCAAGGAACCGCCAGCACTCTGTGTTGAAAGGAAACACCATCGATGACCTTCTCCCCAAACTGCAGGTGACAAAAGACCTGCGCCTCTTGCCCTCTTCCTACAGCTGGAGGAGAAGACTGAAGGCCGGAGGATCCTGGTGTTTTTTGCCGAGAAAGACGACGCCCTCTACAACGTCGAGTGTGTGCTCGGTGACGGAAATCCCAAGGACTTTCATAACCCGGGAAAACTGTACACGCTTCATGCGATTGTCATCGGCGCGGTACAACCGGTGGTGCACGCGTTGATGCAAGCGTCAGACGTACGCGCGTGCGAAACTCTCCTAACCTGCGTACGAAATGCCACGGTTCGAAAATTCGGCCACATGGGGGCCCTCGGAACCTCGACTACATGGACATTTGACTACGAAGCCGCTGTACTCATTGCCACGCAGAACGTCTTCGGGACTGCTTCCGGCACCCCAAAGGTTAGCCCCTTTTCTTGTTTTTATTTTGTTTTGAAGGGGGGGGGGGGGGTGATATTAAATAGTTGTATTGCTGCATAATGTCTTGACTGCTTTACGAGAGAAAAATTAAGTTTATTTCATTTGCAACCGATCTTAGCATTTAAATTTTCGATAATCAAAGCGATCATAGAGTAGACAGCTGCACGGCGGGTCCCCCAGCTACGCAAATGAACGTTACTGTATGTATAACTTATTTGCAAGCGCCTTGCGAGAGCGCGAGCATCTTTTTGCTGAACCTAATTATTTAACTAAATATGACTGATTAGCCACTTTATTGAATATCGAGTTTAGGCAACGTGTTATACTTCACGCGCCTTTTTTTTTTTTCAGCCTTTCAAAAAAGTTTAGTAGGTAGGTAAAAAAATACAGCGTAACAACACTCCCCACCCCCTTCCCGCACATACACACACACACAACTTTACCATATTAGTATTGTTCATTTTTAGCGAGCTTTCTCTAAAGACCAGAGAAAATACCACGAAAACCGCGCGCGCATGCAAAAACCTCATTCGTGCGCTTCTTGACGTTAGCCCTGACCTCTTTTTTATAGTTAGTTCATTGGTGTAAATTATTACTCAATTAAACTCACTGAGAAACACTTGCGCTACAACAAGACTCTTGCTAACAATTCGCGGTTGTTTTCATTCGTGCAGAGCGCTCCATCTGTGCAAAAAGCTTGGTGCATGTTTAAGAACGAAGGGCGAGGGTAAGACAAGTCGGGGAGGAGGAAGCAGACGGAACGCTAAAGAGAGAAGGTGGTTTCCCCCTCTCTTCTCCAGCGTTCCGTCTGTTTCCTCCTCCCCGGCCCGCCTTACCCTCGCCCTTCGCTACCGGCGCTTTCCTCCTTTCTGATTGTGTAGAAAGAGTAAAAGTCCCGGATGAGAGGCTTGGCCGGTGTTGGGTGTCTGTTGTGCCCCAACTTCGTTCGCGCTTTCTTTCCTGTTTTGAACTCGCAAACTTAATTAGAGTAACGGGCTTCGATGGCAACAGTTCCCCGGTCATCGGGACACCATTGCTCGGTCATAGGGTGCACGAATAACGACAGAAAGCGTCGAATACTGTCCGAGGACCTATGTAGAATGCAATGAATCCGGCAAGGCGAAAGCGGCTGCAATGTCTTTAAAGGAGCAATGCAACAATTTTTGTACTTTGCGCAAATACCGCTTGAAACGGATCCCCAACGTTAATGACCTATGAAACACGCGTTCGTTTTTCACCCCACGCAATAGGAGTCCCAGAAAAAAATTTAAGAAAAACGAGCAGCGTTCACCCCCTCAACTCGCAGCCAGAACAAGCGGCCACGTGATCTGGAGCCGATTATATGCCGCCAGTGTTGATCATAGTCACGCGCTGGGGTTGGCAAAGCGCAGGACACGCGCTGAGTTCCAGACATTGTTATGGCTCGGCTGTTGTCGTCGTTGCAGCGATTGGACACGGGTCACAACCCGAATGCTTCTCGAGCTAGCAATTGTCACGAGCCCAAATCGAGTGCCCACGCAATGCTCGGGTCCAATCTATGAACCGCATTCAAATATCGTCACTTGGGTGTACTGCGATCCCCGAGTTACGTCATCAAATTTTGCAAAGGAGAGATTGAATGAAAATGATCGCTTTTGTCCTTGAAATTACACCGCAACAAAGGAGCCTCTTGGCCAGTGGCGTTGCGTGTGAGTATCCTTGAGTGCCAGGTGTGCCAGTAAGCTCGTGTAGAGAGAAAAACATTCCAACAGAATATCGTTGCACAGCTCCTTTATTAAAGGGCCCATGAAACGATTTTTGGGTTGGGATAAATCATTTTAGATTGGGATTTTATTAATAGCACATCGTTCAGTGGACCAAAAGAAAAAAGGTAGGAAGTCAAAAGCCTGACTTTCAGTGCGAAAATTTGAAAACAGAGCGGACTATTTCGTACCTCCTCCCCTTCGCAACCTCTCTGCCTTTTCACTGTGATACATCCGCGGTCCCAAAAGCGCGTTATCGGGTCCAAACTGACGTCACACGCAACCGGACTTCACTTATTCCCTTCACCCCTAAGCTGACATTGTGGTGGAAGCTACGCGCTTGCCGGACCATCAGCCGCCTCCCTTTCATCACCTGACTTCATTCTCTGCAGCCACATTTGCCACGCTCACGGGGCAAGTGTGGCTGGCCCAACGAGCACGTAGCTTCCACAGTACTGTCAGCTTCGGGGTGAACGGGGTGGGGAAAGCAACTTTTGTCTGAATTTTGAGCGACGGGCTAATCTTCTAGGGGGAGAATGGATGTGTCCGGGATTACACAAACGAGAGTGCAAGCAAGAGGGGACTCCCCCTTTTCGCCTTCTTTAACTGCTTGGTGGAATGCGCGATTTATGAGTTGAGGAGGAAAGCGAAACAGGAAAAAGTTGGAAAAGCGTTTCATGACCCCTTTAAGCTCCATCGCTTTCCACATGACCCCGGTCTTGGCGGCAGTGGGTTGCGTTCGTAAACCGAAAAGACATTTCCTCAACACCATCTTCTCGACTGTGCTCGGAACAGCTTGTGAATGGAGCGCGCACCGAACGCTGAACCGCCGATGAACATGGGGTACGCTCGCAAGGTGCGCGCCAGTTTTCTCGTGATAATCGCTGTTTCAGCTTGTAAGATGTTGTAACTGAATTTATCTTAATATGGATAATTTGCAGTTGTGACTGACTTGATTTCATCATTTCCAACACTTAGTTGAAGGCTTATTTCCGCCGCCGGGTGAGGCTAGAAATTGTTGAAAAGGTAGTTCTATCGGTTTTCCTGAATAGCAATCCCCTGCGCTCCTTGGAGTGCCGCTGGTGGGTTTTTTGGGTTGTTTTCGTTGATTGGGCGCTTTGAAGCGCTGGATAGTCGCTCCAGGGTACGACTCGTGTGTTGCGAACTGCGTCTTCGAGCACCGTGTGTACGTTTCTTTGTTCGAGTCATGGCATCCGCCAGTGCGGCAACGGGGGGAACAGCGGCAGCGAACGTGTCAGTGATAGAAATTGGAGGTTAGTACTCAAAATATTGCATCAAATAGTAAAATAATTCGTGGATGCTTTGACGCTTTCTGCGGTTCGATATAAGCACATCTAGAACGTCTTCGGCGTTCATCCACAATGAAATATGAGAACACGGACACGCAAGATAAAAGCAGCGCAGCAAAACGATATGTAGCAGCTCCGGGTGTTTACAAAAGTTAATTGAGGTTCTCGTTTCGTGTATCGCTTGTTCATTACTAAAAACGGCTGCGTTGAAATGGGCCTATTGCAAACAAAAATTTATGAATGGTTCATCATTTCCAGTCACGCGGAAAGCGGTGGAGCTTCAAAACATTGCAGCCGCACGTGCCTTGCCGAATTCCATGCAAGCTACGAGGTCCTTGGGCGGTATTCGACGCTTTCTGTCGTTATTCGTGCACCCTATGACCGAGCAATGGTGTCCCGATGACCGGGGGACTGTTGCCATCAAAGCCCGTGGCTCTAATTAAGTTTGTGAGTCTAAAACAGAAAAGAAAGCGCGAAAGAAGTTGGGGCACAGCAGACACCCAACACCGGCCAAGCCTCTCATCCGGGACTTCCACTCTTTCTACACAATCAGAAAGGGGGAAAGCGCCGGTAGCCCTTTCCCCTTTTCTCTCTCGCTCTCAAAATGGCGCTACCCACGATAAAACGGTCTATAGAGTAGGAAGCAATAACTTTCTGCTGCCTCTTTCAAAGGTATCGCGCGTCCTGCCTTCCTTTAATTGCTTAGTCTAGCTAAATGAGACCGCTTTTCTGTGAGTGATTGGAAACTAAAATACTACGTGATTGACTTTTTTTTTTCTAGGTACGGAGCTGTGCTTTTTATTTTGCGAAAGCCCTCAACACAAAACGAGATGAGCTCGCACTCAGGGGTCTGTCCAACAGCAACCCGTTGGTTCATGATTGGCTGCGCAGGGTGCGTCACCTGCCTTTTCTTCCAGGCGACTTCCGACTTGACTTCGCGGCAGACCTCATCCCAGCGCGACCCTCCGTGGGGCCGCTCTACAGCGCGCGGCTACAGCAGTTCGCCGTTTACATGAGCGGGTTTTGGCTGTCAAACCCAACCGTGAGGGACGTCTGGGGTCAGTTCGGGGCCGAAGGTCCCCGCACAACAAATATGATTGAAGGGTGGCACAATGGACTCCACAGTCGGCTCAGCACCTACCATCCAGCCCTGGCTGAATTCATCCAGTTTCTTCAAGTGGCGCAGTTCGCGTCCCAAAACCGGATACAAGCCCTTTTAAGGGACCTCTTGGCGGTGGCATCGGCACCACCCAGTGAACTCCGAGCAAGGAATAGAAAGCTGAATGAAGAGATGGCCCTCTTCTCCTCGTATCTTGTGACCGCCGTACCGACCTATCAGGACGTAATCAACTACATTGATAGGGTCGCATTGTTTGGACTCCTTGTGGCCTAGAGATCGCGCCGTGGTGGCGTCGGAAAAGCTCGGTACTTCGTTCGAATAAATATTTTCAATCGCACCTTTGTGCTCAAGGTTGTTTAGAGTTAGAGAAGAACCCTAGCACCCCATGTCTTGCCGTGCATGCGCAAGCTTCGCTGGCTGGTGTCCGGAATGAGCAGCATTGATCAAAAGCCATGCACACTTTTATTCGTCTTGAAATGTATCGCGATAGTGTGTATATTTCTTTTGGTTAGCGAAAAATGTATATTACTTCTTCTTTTAATGTACTTTACCTATTCAATTTTTGTCATGCGAACTGAATTATTTTATTCACACGTAATAAAGCCACGGGGGAAATAAAAACATCGTACCTTTTACATTTTCGCGAGATATTTGGAACCTCGTATCGCATGCTCTATTACAGAAACCGCCCATCAAATGCTGAATTAACTTGCGATATATTTTATATCGAACCTGAATGTTCATTAAAAGGGGAAAGTTTACAATAATTTCGATTCTTACGAGCCGAAGTTGAGTGCTCAAGCAGTTCTCGTGTCCGATTCATGAGCCACGCTCGATTCTCATCAGTCGGGTCGTTTCGATCCCACAATTACGTCGTCCGGCTTTCCGACTGCAAGATTGTAAGAAGTAGTCCTCTTTTATCCTCGCAATTTCACGGCGACAAAGTTTCTGAATCAGTGGCGGTCTGTTCGAGCATACTTGGGCCAGACTAGGACCAGTACGCATCTGCAAAGTCAGGAAAGTTCCAACCCGATATTGTTTCATGACCCTTAAGGGGGCCGTCAAACGATTTTAACGTTAAAAAATCTGGCGCTTGTCACTTTTGTTTGGCTTACCTTAGCACGAGTCGAATAAAGCACGCCCTGAGCCCTCGAAATGTCGCGAGTGCGCCGGGAGAAATCGCGCAGAGGAAAGGGGACTATTTTCCGTCCTGCAGCCGCCAGTGCTGGCCAAGAAAACTACGCGCGTGACGTGAACTGTTTGAAAGTGTGTTGAGTTAGGAAGCTCAGTCAATGTCTGCTCGATTTGAGGTTTTTTAAATGTTATCGTGAAAACGTGAACAGAGGCGCCCTCTACCCGAAGCGAAGAGAAACGCTCGCTCCCCACCAGGGCCTCCGAGATCCCGGGCCATGTCCCCGAACCCGGATGTCTCCGGGTGCCCTCCTCGAGCCCGTCTTCCGGCCGCATTGAAACTTGAAACTAGCCCCTAGTTTCAAGTTTCAATTTTAGTAGGCATACCTACTATCAGGTACAAACTGCTCTAAAGCAGGTAAAAGACAGGGGGAGTCAGGACGGTACGGACTCCGTGTTTTGCGCTTTTCGCAAGGTGACTGGGTAAATGCTTTTGCGAGGTATGCGGAATGTGCAAACGATTCTGTTATGCTCATCGTTTGCATCTCCAGCAAAACGAATAAGATGATCTACAAAGGCACAATCACAAGCCAAGATTTACGATAACAGTGCGTTTGCTTCGGTGGTCCGTGTAGTTGTACTATACCCTGCTATCTGCAACACCGTGTCCTGACGAAGAGCTGGAACGGTCACGGCTTGTGCTGGGCTACCGGTTGACAGAAACCGCATCGCTCGCATCGGCACCGGGTGCACTTGGGCTGTTGATGCTCAAGCCTTTCATCCGCGGATTGTCGCCAGCTGATCCCGCTGCTCGACGATGAGGAAGCGGCGAGAGTGACCACCCGTAATGGAGAGGTCCCGGGTACGATACCCAAACAAGGCGGATTTTTTCGGTCGCTCACCGGTCACCTAGCTGTGTTTGGAGATTTGTGTTTGTCCTTTGTCTTTCTTGTTCCCCTTCTCCAGGGATTTTCATCCTTCTTGTCCAGCTCGCTTGCACCTTTGCATTTAATTGCACTATAATGATAACCTTAAATTGCAAGTTTAACCCTCGTTGTTGTTAGACTGGTGGCGGTTGATAAAACCCGTTTGCTCTACTGACGTCTAACCCCTGGTTAGCTCGGTTGGTAGAGCGCTCCACCTGTAATGGACAGGTCCCGGGTTCGATACCCGCACCAGGCGGATTTTTTCGGTCGCTCACCAATCACCGAGCTGTATTTGGAGATTTGTGTTTGTCCCTTGTCGCTCTTGTTCCCCTTCTCCAGGGATTATGTTCATCCTTCTTGTCCAGCTCGCTCTCACCTTTGCATTTAGTTGCATTATAATAATAACCTTAAATTGCAAGTTTAACCCTCGTTGTTGTTAGACTCGTGGCGGTTGATAAAACCCGTTTGCTCTACTGACGTCTAACCCCTGGTTAGCTCAGTTGGTAGAGCGCTCCACCTGTAATGGACAGGTCCCGGGTTCGATACCCGCACCAGGCGGATTTTTTCGGTCGCTCACCAATCACCGAGCTGTATTTGGAGATTTGTGTTTGTCCCTTGTCGCTCTTGTTCCCCTTCTCCAGGGATTATGTTCATCCTTCTTGTCCAGCTCGCTCTCACCTTTGCATTTAGTTGCATTATAATAATAACCTTAAATTGCAAGTTTAACCCTCGTTGTTGTTAGACTCGTGGCGGTTGATAAAACCCGTTTGCTCTACTGACGTCTAACCCCTGGTTAGCTCAGTTGGTAGAGCGCTCCACCTGTAATGGACAGGTCCCGGGTTCGATACCCGCACCAGGCGGATTTTTTCGGTCGCTCACCAGTCACCGAGCTGTATTTCGAGATTTGTGTTTGTCCCTTGTCGCTCTTGTTCCCCTTCTCCAGGGATTATTTTCATCCTTCTTGTCCAGCTCGCTCTCACCTTTGCATTTAGTTGCATTATAATAATAACCTTAAATTGCAAGTTTCACCCTTGATGGTGTTAGACTGGTGGCGGTTGATAGAACCCGTTTGCTACTGACGTCTTCCCCCCCCCCCCCCCCCCCCCCCCCCCTTTCCTGCGAGGCTGCGCGGACTGCGCAAACCAGAGCCTGGCTCGAAACTTTGTCGGATTCAGGACGTTTGTATCCGAGCGCCGGCAATTCGACATGTCGTTTCCTGTGAGTTGCCAATTAATTAAGATGATAAGCAGAGGCCCCAAGCGTCAAAGCGCACCTGCACCCTCGTGACAACGCGGAGTAGAAAAAAAAGAAAAAGAAAAGCAACGAGCCTGTTTCCATTTGACAATGGGCTTTTGAGAGTAGCGACCTTCTGTCACGAATTTTTGCACTTTTTGTAGCTTTATTTTGGTTGTGTCTCTGTTCAGCGCAATCCATCCCTGTCGATTTTCGCTTCCACTTATCGGATTATCTTTGGAGGTGCCCGCCTCTCTGCCGCTAGGACAAGGCCGCCGGGCAGCTCATTGCCTCCTTCCTGAAAGGGAGAAATTGTAGACATGCGTTTCTGTCAAGGCCAGTCGTCGGGAGTTTTTATTTTTATGTTTTGCTCGGGTAGCTTGGTCCGAGTAGAAAATTATTTCCCCCGACCTCGAGCTCGGAGACCCTGGTAGGTGGAGGGAGAAGGGCGGACCCCCAGAAGGGCCGGTCAGGTTGGCTGGTCGTTCCTCCCGTCGCCTGTTCCCGTGACTCGTACGGGGTTCGGTTTTTCCCTTTTCGGGGAGCGAGTGTGCGCGCGGGGCTGCGTTGCGTCGACCGCCGAGCAACCAGTTCACCACGCCGGGAAAGTCAAGCCTTCGTCGTCCGTCGGACCCAAGACGTCGGTGAGTCTTCAGACTTCGTTTGAGCCACGGTTGAACTTTCCCCTGGACTTTGGGTTCACCGGTGGAGCTTTTCCTTCCTCGGAACTTCCGTTTTCTATGCGTAGGCGAACGTTGTTCCCGGCTGCATTTATGTCGCGAGCGGCGATTTGTTTCGCGTTGTGTCGGGAATTGAGTGCTGTTTTATTGTTCTTGTTGGCCCCACTGCCCGAAGTTTCGTCAGTGTGTTGCGTTTGTAACGGATGTTGCGTTTGGTCGAGTTTTTCGTGCGCAGCCGTGCGCGGTTTTTTATCGCTTCTAATTGAAATTCTTGTTCTTTTTTTTTTATCTCTGCCTGTCGTCGCGTTTCTCAACTTTACACCGGGCGTGGACCTATCGCTTGGCACCGGTCGGAACCTAGCATTTTTATTATTTTTTTTAATAAGAGCGATTCGGCCGACCTGGAGGGGATGAAACGTCGCCATTCCCGGACAGAATAAAGAATATCGAAAATACGGAGATTCAAGCACGACAGAAATATGAAACCCTTCCGCGCGCCTCAGGGTGATTGGTCTTTGAGGGTCATTACTCTCCTTCGAGCACCCTTTCTAGGCGAGCTGCCTTCGAGTTACCATTAGCAGTTCCCAGTGGTAAAGACTACGGATTACCAACTTGAAAAACCGTTGGTTGCCGTTTCCGAGAATTCATTCATAGAAGCGAAAAGAGGAGCTAGCGTTATTGTGAACAATCTCAACGTCACTGGCTGTCACTCCAATCTCTTCAGGTCTCAGCGTAGGGACATTTAAATAAGGTTTGGCTTAGACGAAGGTGATAATGGCCACACTGAATGGCAACGAGCAATTGAATTTTATTCTCGTAATTTGTGATTAGAGTGTGTTTCTGTATGGTGTCTGAGCCAATCATGTCTCGCTTGCCCGTTTCGACCTTATCGGATACATCACATGCAGCGCCGCGAAAATTTTAAGCTATTTTTTTTGTATTGCCCTTAACTTATTTAGTGCTCGTTGCTCTGATTATATGTTAAAACAACCAAGTCAGGCTAAAACTATACAGAGGACATAATTCGATAAAAATATTGTAATTTATTTCGTAGGCGTTATTGTATCACGCATTCTGGTGTAGAGCTTTTTGGCAGATGTTTCGTCACATAATAGCCGAAACACAAATTTTTTACTTTCCTTTACTTTACTTTATCCCGCAGATTTTGTGTTCTTTGGTGACAACGTTTGGTGTTGCACGAGAAAACGGGGTTTAGCTGAGATTATGTTGAATAAAATGTGGCATGTGATTCCTCAATGACCGCGGAACATTCGCGTGTTCCTAGGCCCACAAAACCGTCAGCTCTATCTGCTACCGCGAACAGCCGCCAGAAGAAGCCGGCGGGGGGGGGAGGGGGGGGGGGGGGGGGGAGGGAGGGAGCAGAGTCGGACGGAGATGGCTGGACCCGGACGAGACCTTTCCTACTTTCACCATATTTTTCGCGCTGCGCCAGCACGTGGTCACTTCCTCGCTGATGCTCGAGGGCATGGGTCTCAAACACGTGGCCCGCGGGCCGCATGCGGCCCGCAACTTGCTGGGACGCGGCCCGCAGGAAACCGGCTACGAGTCCCGTTCCAGTGTCTCAAGCGCTAGAAATGGCATGCGCCCTTGTGATCTCATTTCGCTGATTCATTTTCCGTCGAAAAAAAGCCCTGCTCTTTTAACGTATTCACATAGTTTACATTTATCGGTGTTTATTTGTCCTTTGTTTCGCACAGACTTGTACACGTTACTGAAAAATAGTAAGGAATTACATCTACAACTACTCAAGGCTAAATTGTAATTTATTACAATTACAATTACTTTGCCATAAAAGTAACTGACCGTTACTCCAAAAAGTAATCCGTTACTTTCGTGGCGGTACTCTCAACATTATTGTCCTCAAGGAAGAAACAATGGGAAGGGGGTTATTCAAGCTCTTATTGTTTCAAGCTGTTCCATTTAATGACCCTGAGTATTTTAAGCAACAGGTGGCTCCCGAAAGTCTCGTCAGACATTTTGGATTATTTCTTACTCAATATGTCGACTGCCACGCTGAACACCCACTGAACTGAAGCACTGGATGGGACTGCAATATTGTTCCTCATGAATGCTTTATGGTTAGGGTTGTTCGTTTTCGGGTTTTATATTTATTTAAATTGGGGGGGTAAAGATCGGGTGCTATTTTTCAAGCTGATAACCGGGGAGAAATCGAGTTTTTTGTGGAAACATTCAAATATTCGGGGTTTTTTTCGGGTTAAATTTACAGCAGTACTCAGTAAAAGATTCGGATTTTCTTTTTCTTGTTTTATTGGAGGGTATTACGAGCTCCCTAACGCTAACGCGGTAAAATTAGGGATCTGTTTCAAGCTGGTAATCGGGGGACATCGGGGTTTTCCAGCTCCGATTGCCGTCTGTCGCTTCAAGGGAAGCATCGCCCACGGAATCCTCCTCTCCCAAGGTGTTAACAAAAAACCCGACCGTTCGAGGGACGGTTGTCTTCGAGCAGATATTTCGCTATGGAATAAACCTGCTAAGCTTTCCCGATCCGTTTACGCGACTGACTGACTCGGACGTTGTTCGTGAGAAAGGTCGAACGCCAGCGAGATGGCCATGCTACCCGAGAGACCTTGCTGGGCGTCAACCCCTAACAGCGGTCGAGGGGGGATTGACAGTGCATTTTACTACAGCTGCGTGTAGCAGGGCCAAAGCTACATGGCGTGCCGAGGCGGTTCCACCTGCACAGCGGGGGACAGAAATGGCCCTCCGAGGCCCCAACGCTTATTGTCGCTTTTCCTCAGCTGGCCTCCGTAGAATGTCACGGTGAGGTGGGCGGTTGGTTGAGAGCAGTGCAGCGTCTACAGTGCTGCACGCAGTTTGCGAAATGAACTGTAGGTCACTGTTGTCCCGAGGTAGGGTAGATAGCGTGTGTGCAACGCTAACTCCGCGCAGAGTATAAATAAATAGGTTGGTTATGTGGTTTTAAAATTCGGGGAGAAGTCGGGTTTAACCCGATTCTTCTGAAACATGTTCGGGGTGTAAAAATCGGGTAAAATCGGGTGTTACCCGAAAACGAACAACTCTATTTATGGTCTGCATTAAGCTTCTTCAGCGAAGCAATGGAAGTACTGTTTACCTCGAAGATAAAACAAAGCTTCGTCGTTGCAGCCGTTGCTTGATATAAGAGAGTTTTAGTAAATCGTTCCGATTCCTCCGATGCCCCCAATAACAATATGATACATGCGCAAAGGCGGCAGCGGGGTATTGGATATCGTTATCGCAGTCATCGGACAGATCTACTAAAATTCTCCATTGTCTAAATCGCGAAGCTGTGGAAGTCATCATACATCTAGCCAAAACTAGAATAAGAACTGATTTATGTCCATCTTACTATACCTCCACTTATTGCCAGACAATAGCAAAACATAGTTGTGACAGTAAGGTGATAATTAAATAATAAATAAGGTTTGGCTCGATATTCTTCTTCCTTTGGTTTTGAAGAGGTCGAGCCTCGGTTGATACGTTGGTGAATAAAAACAAAGTTTCTAGTATATAAATATAAGTACTAAAAAAAGAGGACATTCATAACAACTTAGAGCGTCGTTTAAAACAAGGTAATGTAAACGAACGTTTGCCGTGTGTACCTTTCTTGGTGCCGTTCAAAACCGCATGGAGCACGAACCGACTGCAGTTTACTCCGGTGTTCTCCAGATAGACGTCCGCTGATGCCACGGACAGCGAAGGGCAGAGTACTAAGTAAGCCGCGCTATGGCCCCACTCACGAGTTTCACTCACCCCTCAAGCACAGAATATCAAGACTACGTCAGCCACCATCATGTTTGATTTGTAAAAATATCTGCTTGATATGAGATGCGTCCTGCTGGGGCAAAACAGAAAAAAGAAGAAAGGAAGACTTACCATTTTCCAAGTGCTCGCAAAAAGCTGACTCATAAAAGGGTGACTGAGATGCAGATAACCTGGCTGGAATTCACAAATAAAGAAGGCCCACCCTAGAAGTTAAGTAGCTTTTAAAACAGGGTAAAATAATGTGAAAGATGCAGAAAAATATACATCCTGTTTTTTAAAAGAAGATGATAAATGTGCAGCAACGAACGAGGATGCTTGTGGCAATAACACCTTCACATATTATCACATCTCTTTTAGTGGATTTTAGGGCAGACTGAGCGTTGTCTCGTGTTGTGACATCATGAAAATGGTCGTAGTCACAATAACCGAGAAGGACATTGGCTGAGTTTACATGGATGCGATCGTAGCGAATCGAATCGAGATTAACCGCCTATGATTGGATAGACGAGGAAGGGAAAGGAGGATCGCGGGCGCGTGACTGGTCACATCTCGATTCGATGCGCCATGGTCGCATCCATGGAAACGTAGCCATTGTTAACTGTTTTCTGTGAACTTACGACCTCGAGCTTCTCGAAGAGGCACAGAATCACTTGTGTCCTCCTCTCCCAGTCTTCGATCGCAAAGAAAAAACAAAGGGACTAAAAGAAGCGGATATAACTTTGACTTTGAGTTTACAAAAAACATAAAAACACAAAACCTCCCTCCCCCCCGCGCGTCTTACGTTGGCCCTCAACCTCTCAGGTGTGGGATATCTGGCCCCCACACTCAAATGAGTTTGAGACCACTGCTCTAGGGAGACAGCTTCACTGGAACCCCGCGCGACCCCCATTGACGTCACAGCGCACGTGACTCGGAAGAAGGTGAAAGACTTGAGAGGTGCCGAAAGCCTCAGTCTTCGTCTATTTTTAAAATAAAAACTAGGACTTGCAGGCAAAAGCGGTTTTTGTTATTTACTTCCGAAAGGTCGAGACACCAACTTCCAAATTATCTAAGCAAAGCACCGAAATTGTAGCACAGCTCCTTTAAATCAAGATTTCGTTATTCCTTGCTACGAAGCGGGAGATATTGCAATCCTGTCTTGAATTGCGACACTTCGGGTCGTTGAGGAGGAAAGACCTCTCTCTACCATTTATACGCGTGTTTAAACAACGATCCAACACACAGTCATGAGGTGTGCAGCAAGTGTCCCCCCCACCCCCCTCTTTTTTTTTTTTATCCTGGAACCCCCCCTTGGGGAATCCTCTGGATCCGCCCCTTCTCGGCGTGTTATTTTCTGCCATCAGTGTACAAGGTGATTCACGGAGAGGCAAGGCTCCTTAAATAGACCGCAAAATTCAGTTTCGCTACGACTTTGTGCAGCGTTGCCCACAGATGGTGCTTTTTTTTTTTTAAACTTGGAAAGAGCGAACTTACCTGAGGAAAAAGTAAAGAAAGAAAAAGGCTTAGCTCCTATGGAAACGCAGCGACGCCACCGGTCTTCAAACAACACGGCGCCGTTTCGCACGGGAAACAAGAGATGGCGCAACGAACGCCGCCAACGAACGAGCATACGGCGCCGAGAGCCGGCGCCTTCAGCAGACAATCTTTTCGACTCAAAAGAGGCGCGCATTCCGCAGGAGGCGACAGTCGCAGAAACAAAAACAGGCGCGGTAACAACAAGGAACTGCAGTTCCTTTTCTGCTAAAGACGCCGGCTCTCGGCGTCATATACTTGTGCGTTGGCGGCCATTTTCGTTACGACCGCTTGCGCCATCTCTTGTCTCCCGTGCGAAACGGCGCCGTGTTGTTTCAAGACCGGTGGCTTCGCTGCGTTTCCATAGGAGCTAAGCCTATTTCTTTCTTTACTTTTTCCTCAGGTAAGTTCGCTCTTTGCAAATTTTACAAAAAAAGAAAAAAAAAATAAAAATGCACCAGTTGTGGGCAACGCTGCGAAAGTATTACCGCGGTAGATTAAGAAACCGAATTTTCCGGTCGATTTAAAGAGCCTGGCGTCTCCTTGTATCACCCTGTAGACCGGCTCAGTTACGACACTGCCCATAGACGTTGTTCGCGCAAGCAATTAACACCCCCCCCCCCCCCCCTGCGTCCCCCGGCCCCCCGTCTCCCCCGTCGTTCGATGCGACACCGTTTTTTGGGAATGGGTATACTATGGTTACTGCAGTGTATTCTACAGGGCAAAACAAGGAGACGCCAGGCTCTTTAAATCGACCGGAAAATTCGGTTTCTTAACCTATCGCGCTACGACTTTGTGCAGCGTTGCCCACAGATGGTGCATTTTTTTGTAAAGTTTGCGAAGAGCGAACTTACCTGAGGAAAAAGTAAAGAGAAAAAGGCTTAGCTCCTATGGAAACGCAGCGACGCCACCGGTCTGCAAACAACACGGCGCCGTTTCGCACGGGAGACAAGAGATGGCGCAAGCGGTCGCGACGCCAACTGCCGCCCATAGAGTTATTATAATGTACGCTAGAGGTTCAAGTGGCGCTCGTGTGCTGACACAAATTGAAGCAGACAGCAACCAGTCCAAAATTGACTTCCGGTAATGCATTTCTATGGGAAAAAGTGAGAGCATTTTCTCTCTGCGCTCGATCATAAGAGCAAATATCCCAAATAATTCGTACGTACTAGGTAGCTTGGAACATTTCTCAGTCAGGCTGACGAAATAATTGGTCAGTTACGGCGTTTTTCTTTCAAATTCATCGCATTAAAAACGGTGCTAAAACGGCTTCGTACGTGTATTTATGTGCGCTGTCTGCTACGACGCGTCCGAACGGAGACATGCTGGGTTGTGAATAGTCTTGTACACGTTACTAAAAAAAAGTAATCGATTACAATTACTTTTGGCTAAAAAGTATTCGATTAGATTACTTGATTACTCGACGGCAAAAGTAATTGGACATTACTTGAAGAAGTAATCGTTACTTTTCCGATTACTTTATTGTGTGAATACACATCTTTAGCGCTCATAACAATGAATTACTTCCAACCTATATTTCACAGTTGCACAAGTATTGAAGAAGAAAAACTGGCTCCCTCTTCGTGGTCGTTCCACCTTCACAATGCGGACACAAGCATAGAATTCGTTTGAAGACTTTAATGACTTTGGCGTTCGCCAGTGTGTGTGTGTGTATGTGGGGGGGGGGGGGGAGCGGAGGGGGTTCTAGATCTTGTTAAGCTTGAGCAAGGGTTGTCGCTCAAAGTTTGCGCCGCTCATTTTATTATACAGATGTGGATGAGCTTGCATGTTATACAAAAGAGCAGTAGCTCCAGAATTTGAAACGGATTATGTGTAGTATCCATTAGCGAAAGAGATCGCCCCGACCCCTTCTCAACTCGAAACGTTGCTTCTCACAAAGACCACGTAGGGGAAATGGAAAAATATTTCAACTACCTTTGTTATATTTTGCATCCGCTTTAGGCATTCTTCGGCTCTGGTTCTCCTACGGGCTGCGAGTAGGTACCCTAAACAGATTTTTTTTTATTTTTTTTTATTTCTTTGTGTGTGTGCGTGAGGGGGCTAGTTGGAACGAAGGACTCACAAAGCTACATTCTGCTTCTTCAAACTTCGCCCTGAATGGCCTTTATCACGCACTGTGGCTTTCCTGGGGCTCCCCATTCCCAATCCCAGCTCGAAAAAAAAAAAAAAAACGGACATTCCACAGAAGCTGTACATAGAAAGAGATTGACCTCGTTTCCTCAGCTCCGCAAAAATCTTTCTTTTTTTCCGTTCAAAAAAAAAAAAAAAAAAAAAAGCAATTTTTTTTTATTTTATGAAAAAAAAGGCGTGTGCCCAAGGGGGGGGGGGGGGGTCCCGTAGACAAATTGTAACGGTTACAAGTAATTTTATTACTTCTAAAAGTAATCAGATTACTCTTGTGATTACTGCCTAATAAAAGTAATCAACTGATTACAAAATTACTCCAAAAAGTAATCGATTACAAGTAATTTGATTACTTGTAATGCGTACGGTACAAGTCTGGTTGTGAACAACGTTTATTGTCAGGGACGTGATAATATAGGCAGCCGATGCTTCGGGTACAAAACAGAAAGGGTGGTGATAAGAATGATAAGTACATTGGAGGATGATACAAAGTTTCTAAGAGTCATGACACAGCTCTGATACAGCATTCCTTCCCCCTAGGGGCTATAGCGATCTACAGGCTTCCTTTCTCTGGTTGACCTTCGCAACTCTGGCGGCTGGGTGGTGCTGATGGTTGGTTCTGCAGGTGTTGTATCTTGTACTGCATCTTGTCGAGCGCCTTGCGTTGTCTTTGCCGCTGTCCCTGGTACTTTGAGTGCCAGCGGCTCTCGAAAACGGATCTCGTCAATGTGACGTCGGACTTCTCCCGACGGTGTGTCCACTGAGACCATCCTTGCTCCGGTCGTTGTAGTTACTGTCCCTGGCAACCACCTTTCTCCTTCTCCGAAGTTCCGGGCCCAAACTGGATCTCCGGGCCACAGCTTGCTACGGGGTTCCTGCAAAGGCACCAATGAAGCACCAGGATACGGCAGGCAGGCGTCTAGACGAGATCTGATCTGGTAGCCTAGCAGTCGTTGTGATGGCGAAGAACCGTCAGCCAAAGGAGTTCGGCGGTACGCGAATAATATTTTAGCCAAACGCGTAGCAAGGTTACCATGCGTGACCTTTTTTAGACCATCCTTAATCGTCCTGACTGCTCTTTCTGCTAGCCCGTTGGACTGAGGGTGGTATGGAGCAGTGCGTAGGTGTTCTACGTTATTTCCCGCGAGGAATCGAGAGAACGATTCTGCCGTAAATTGAGTCCCGTTGTCTGTCACGATAGTCTTCGGTATCCCAAAATGGCTGAACATTTCGCGCACAGCTGCTATTGTAGAATCGGCAGTCGAATTCTTCATGGCCACCACCTCCATCCACTTTGAGTGAGAGTCCACTGCAATTAATATCATGGCGTCCGACACCGGTCCCGCGAAATCCAGGTGTAATCGCGACCACTTTTCTCCCGTCTCCGGCCACTTCACCGGAACATATGATGGCGGCATCGGCCGTGCCTGGATACACGCACTGCAACTCCGGGAAAGATGTTCAATCTCACCATCGAGCCCTGGCTACCAAAGAAGTGTCCGCGCGACCGCCTTCATCGCCGATGCTCCTTGATGAGTCTCGTGCAGCATTTTTAGCATCGCTCCACGTGCTGTCTGTGGCACGACGACCCGGTGCCCCCAGTAGAGCAAACCCTGGGCTACGGTGAGTTCCAACTTCCTGTGAAAGAAGGGTTGCATTTGTGGGTCGTTATCCTCTAGGTGCTTTGCCCATCCGTGCAGCACATAGTCTTTCACCCTGGACAGTAGCGGGTCCTCCGAGGTTAGTGACCGCAATCGTTGTGCCGACAGAATAGTATCATCAAGTTGGTTAACTGAAAGCACATATTCTGGCAGCTCGTCCGTCTCCTTGTCAGGAACATTTATCGGTAAACGACTCAGTGCATCAGCGTTCTGGTTCTGGGGCCCCGGCTTGTATTCTATCTTGTACTGATATGCCCCTAGCAGTAACGCCCGGCGCTGAATTCTGGCCGCCGCCATGACAGGTGTAGGTCTGTCCTCCCTCAGCAACCCTACCAAGGGCTTGTGGTCGGTAACGAGCGTGAAGTCCCGCCCCAACAGATAATCTCTAAATTTGGTTACCCCAAACACTAGGGCTAATGCTTCACGCTCAAGTTGCGAATAATTTCTTTCCGCCTTTGATAGCGTCCGGGACCTGAATCCTATTGGTCTGTCCACGTGTCCGAAACTATGGGACAACACAGCCCCTACCCCATAAGGCGATGCGTCACACTCGAGACGTAAAACTTTGGATGGGTCAAAATGCGTAAGAACATCTGCCGTACATAACACCCGCTTGGCCTTTCTGAAAGCATGCTCCTCTGCTTGGTCCCATTTCCAGCGTTGATTCTTCGCTAGAAGGTTGTACAGTGGCGCCAAGAGGGTAGCCATGTTGGGCAGAAACTTGCTGTAGTAGGTCAAAAGTCCTATGAAAGAGCGGAGTTCACTAACGTTCTTCGGGCTCCTTGCTTCCATTATAGCCGCCAGGTTCTTTTCCGTAGGGTGCAGGCCGTCCTTGTTGATGCGGTGCCCGAGATAGCAGACTTCGTCCTGCCAGAAGTTACACTTCCCTCTGTGCAGCTTGACTCCGTTCTCCTTGAAACGCTGCAGCACCTGCTTGAGCACGCTCCTGTCTTCCTTTCTTCTCTCCGAGACAATGACGTCATCGAGATACGCTTGTACGCCGTGTATTCCTCGCAGCAGGCTCTCCATCTTGCGCTGGAAGATAGCGGGTGCGGAAGAAATACCGAATGGCAGCCGGTTGAAACAGAAGAGACCACGGTGCGTGTTGATGACGGTTAACTTCTTGGATTCGTCATCGAGTGGCACTTGATTGTACGCATCTCGAAGGTCCACCGTACTGTACCTGTCGCCCCCATTGAGTGCCGCGAACAGGTCGTCGATTACGGGGAGTGGATATTGCTCGGTGCAGCAGGCTGAGTTCACGGTCAACTTAAAATCGCCGCAAATTCTTATGGTCCCATCCTTTTTTAGGACAGGGACAATTGGTGTTGCCCAGTCCGCGTGAGGAACCGCAGAGATAACACCGTTTTTGACAAGTCTGTCCAGTTCATTAGACACTTTGTCACGCATGGCGTATGGCAGAGGCCTGGCCTTGAAAAACTTGGGTGCAGTTCCTTCTTTCACATATAGGCTACGTTTCCATGGATGCGACCATGGCGCATCGAATCGAGATGTGACCAGTCACGCGCCCGCGATCCTCCTTTCCCTTCCTCGTCTATCCAATCATAGGCGGTTAATCTCGATTCGATTCGCTACGATCGCATCCATGTAAACTCAGCCATAGATGCGCTGGCGGGCCTTTGAGCAAACCCAGTCCGTCACTGAACAACTCCTCGTATTCTGACAGTAGTTCTTTCAGCTCGACGTCCTGCGCGGTTTCGGTTGCCGCCGTTAACTTCAAAACAGGTGTTCCAAGACAGTTCAACTTTTGTATTAAGTCGCGTCCACATAAACTTGGACCTGCGCAGTCTAGGATTGTCAGCGTCGCCGTAACCTCTTGGTCACAATACTTGACGGCAAGCGTAAGCTTACCAGCCACCTGCAGCTTCCCCAGGTAGCATGACAACTTCAGTCTCGAGCGTTCCATCTTCGGCCAGCCATGGCAGTGCCTGTCATATACGTCCTTGAGATTACGCAGACCGGCGAACCTGTATCCACCTCCATGACGATGTCGGCGCCACCCCAACAAAATTTCCTGCGCACAGGTGCAACCAACTGTTCGTCTGTTGAGAGATACGACTTCAAGGTCAACAGCTGCAGTGCCATGTCGCTCTCATCGCTGCTGGCTTCGTTTCCGTGTATCGCACAAGCTTTGGCTTGTTTGGCACTGTTAGCGCGAACACGACGTCGGCGCTTTTCAGCGAGGGGGATATACGTGCCAAACGAACGAAGAGCATCTGGAAATTAAGAAAGACGGCAAGAACTACGCAGTTACGCTGAATCAGTAACTACACGTGCATGTACGATCAAAATAAATTGAAGGCCACGCAATCTATTCCGATTTTAAATAAGTAAGTACCGCTTTATGCTTTCTGCTCTGAGCGAAGCTGCTTGTTGTGCGCTTAAAGGGGCACTGACACCCCAAAGGTCGTATTTATTTTTATTGTCTAAAACGATGCAAGTTGCAGTCATAAACACGCAAAAAAAGCCGCATCGCGAAAAAAAAGTTTCTCGCGCGCAAGCGCGCGCCTTTTTATTTTTGGCGTTTGATTTTCCCGCTTCTCGCCTCCTCGCTTCTTTTGATCGGTGACGTCAAGAATCATAAAATTTAGAAGCTTTGTAAGCGACATCTCTATAACATTTAATTACGGCAATCCTAAAACATGTTTTTTAACGCAATTACGAACGCACTACGGCCCTTCTTTTTGAAATACCGAAAATCTGGAGTTCGTTGTGGTGCCGCCTCCTGGATTTGCATCCTCCAACGGAAAACAGGCGCACCGCTCAAAACCAGTCCGCCGCAACGCCGGCGCCCGCTCCTTTCCTCCTCGCTTTAGGTCGCCATGGCAACAGCAGGGAGTGGTGAAAGAAAGTAGACTCTCAGGGCTCCGCAATTTTTGACGTCAAGGCACCGGCGCCGATCGCGCGGGAACTTCGAATTCGGCATTTGGAAATTGTTTTTTTACTTCACAAATACTGAATTCCCAAATTTCAAATTTTGAGGGTAATGTCCCGGCATCGTTTTCAATCGTTTCGGATAAAAAAAAATATGATTTAGATGTGTCAGTGCCCCTTTAAAAGATCACCCGCACGCTCGAAATCTTTGAGAGCAAGTGCCCGATAAAAGCTGCCCGGCAGAGAAAACAACACGAAGAGGCACCTTTCATAGCCCACGGACTTTATTATCTACGTTTTAAATGCTTTTATCCGCTCATGTACGACGGGGTCATTTTCATATAGTGACAGGACTGGCATATTGTCAATATATAAGCGTCACCGGAATGCTGGCGAGCCTTGAACACACTCTATATTTCTTTCGATTGTAATTTTGCTTCGAATCGTCGCTTGTTTTTACACACCTGCTGCGGAACACACGTTTAGGACTGAAATGTAGCGAAGTTAAACATCGTTCACTGATGAAAAAAAATGCGCTAACTAAAGCAATTACACTTTTAGAGTGTCAATCAAGGTACATACTATTCGATGCGACCCAAATAACCAAATTGTTCCGTGTTATATTCCTGCGAAGAGACGAAATGCACGCGCGTTTTCCCATAGGAATGCACAGGAGCACCGCAAAAGTAGACTGGTTGCTGTCTGCTTCAATTTGCGTCACGGAAGTCGCATAGACACTAGCGCCAGTTGAACCTCTAGCGTACATTATAATAACTCTATGCTGCCGCCAACGAACGAGCAGACGACGTCGAGAGCCGGCCCTTTTGCAAAAAAGAAAGTGCAGTTCCTTGCTATTACCGCGCCTGTCTTTTTTGTTTCTGCGACTGTCGCCGCCTGCGGAACCCGCGCCGATTTGAGTCGAGAAGATCGTCTGTTAAAAGGCCTGCTCTCGGTGCCGTATGCTTGTTCGTTGGCGGCGTTTGTTGCGCCATCTCTTGTCTCCCGTGCGAAACGGCGCCGTGTTGTTTGCAGACCGGTGGCGTCGCTGCGTTTTCATAGGAGCTAAGCCTTTTTCTTTCTTTACTTTTTACTGAGGTAAGTTCGCTCTTCGCAAATTTTACAAAAAGAAAAAAAATGCACCATCTGTGGGCAACGCTGCACAAAGTCGTAGCGCGATAGGTTAAGAAACCGATAGGCAACGTTACTAAAACACCTCAGTTGGGAAACTCCCACAGAGACAGCTTTGAAACATTGGCCCCAATCTGTCTCCGAGCACCGAGCTAATGACGAACACAACGCCACCATTCCTCCCGCAGCGGCCACTCGAGGAACTGCACGTTATACTGCTATTTCGGCTTTAAGAACAGATGCAGCAGAAGAGGTTACAGGGGTGCCACCCCCGTCTCCCCGGCGGACGCGCCGCGTTGAACTACCCAAGTTAAAATGCACCTAGGTCAGGACGCGCTACTTGAAAGGACCGCTGAGGTATGGTTCTATAAAAACAATATTAATTGTGCCGCAAAACCCTGCAAACTAAAGATTTTAGAAACATAACGCGCCCCTCTTTTTGTACTAAACTCCAATAAATTTCATACAAAAAGAGTGTTTTCCGTTTGTTTTTACGCAAAAACACTCTTTCAAGAAGCTCAAGGTGACCACAGTACAGACAAACGATAAAGAGTGGCGCTGTTGTCGCATTTAGCTCGGTCTCGGTGGACGCCAGCGGCCCAGGCTTCGACGCGAGTTTCCCAACTGAGTGTTTTAGTAACGTTGCCGATAGGTTAAGGCCTCAAGGCAGCTTGCTTGGAGGTCTACCCACTATCCTTCAATCGGAGCCACTCAGATCTCGGCGTTCTGACGTCACCACAACCCCTGCAAAAAGAAGCAAACGAACAAACTTGCGCTCCACATAGCTTTTAGGATAAAATTTACATTTTCTAGCTTCCTTCGAAAGTCTGAATTTCTGAGCATCATAACGAAAGGTATACGGCGCGTGTAGGGCCTTGGGGAAATTGTTTCAGCCCTGGGTCACCGAATAATCGCAGCAATTTTTAGCGAGGAAGCTCCTGCGATCTTTAACCTTTTTTACTAATCGCCAATTTTACGAATTGGCAGTTCTGAAGATTTTAATATAACTTGCTTTCGTTGCAATGGCTTGCATTTGATCGCAGTGTTTTTTGGTTTGTTTTTCAAGTGAAAAACTGGCGTTTGCTCAAGTGACGTATATGAAATGTCCTGCAATATAACAATGCATCAAAACATACTATTAAACTTAGATGCTCAGAGGTGTGTTCGTCTTTGTAATTAACAAGTTACAGACGTATTTATTTCTTACGAGTGTAATATTTATTTTCTGTAGCTGGGCCCGTTTTGCGCTACTTAATGTCAGTGTGCTATGATGTTATCATCATGCGTGTATGGTTCTAAATATCCTCTTTACAATGCCTACAAAGGCCAAAATGACGTCAGTACCCACAAATATGGCGTCCAGTGAATACTCCCTATATACGCTTTCAGGCAGTTGTGAATGTTCGCCGAAATAACAGACCTCCCGTTTTTGTTGTTTTATTCCGATCACTTCAGTTCATCATTGCCACAGCAGGACAGGTCAATTATTGCTCCTTTAGCTGTTGTTGTGTCCTTCTTTCCAGCATAGGCCTTTGTGGAGGCTCGTCAACGCCCGCTTCAGTAGCTCGACATCTCGGTAAGAAAACAGAAGGTCGGCAATGGCGGCTCAATCATCTCCATCAACATCGACATCACTCTTGGCGCAAGTTAAAAGCAACTGGCATTCTCCTTTACCCTTCAGTGGGCATGTGAATGTACTAGCAATGCAGTCGTCTAATCCCTTTTGCTTCTTCATGCAGCTCGTGGCGCTTCTTTGTGCGGGCCTGTCTGCGTCACTCAAGGGCCGTGCCGGCGATAACGTTCGCGCTCCAGCGAGCCTCGTGCTATTATCGGACCTGAACAGCAAGAGGATTCCTGGCTGTGTTGTGTCCATTACCGAAAATAAGTAACAAAATATCGTTACTCGTTAGCTTCAAAAAAAGCTAACGTGTTACAGGGCTCCATTACCATTTTTCGAATGCAACGATTTACCGGTGTCCTTACTTGCCATTACTAAGAAATGTTACTTTTACGTTAGTTTTAGTTATTTTGTGTTTCACTGTTAGTATATCACAGCTGTTAGTATATGACTGTAGCGCCTCAACCACAAACGACTCCACACGATTGTCGAACCGTTCTTGAGAAACGGGAACTTGATGCATACGGTCGATCTTCATATCCTTCCGCAAGGGCTGGTCGGGACAATAGGTAGTAGTGTCGGGACAATAGGTTGTGGTGTCGGAAGATAAGGTGGCGTCTCCGTTAGCAGATGCAAGTGTTGCCACCACTCTGTGAGGGCCGCCTGGCAACATTCAGGCATTCTACTCTGGAGCCACCGCTGCATCTTCAGCCTTGTTGTCTTGTTGTTCAGGACTGGAGTTATCAACCGGCAGAAGTAGACACCTAAGGTTGTTACTCAGCTAGAAAACACCACAATTTATTAATCTCATACATGATGTGTCTCTTCAACAGTTGACCAAGGCAGTACAGAATGACGAAGGAAAGAAGATTCACACAACAGACATCGAAATCTAAACAACTTCTAAGAAGAAGAAAGAGCTGGGACGACTGACACCCGAAGATGCAAACGCAGCTGTACTGCATTCACCCTCATTAATCTGAGACCTAATGGGTCGCAGCTTCATACGCCTGAGCCCCAAACCAAGTTTTAATACTCATTGTGTTTTCGAAATACGGCGTGTCAAATTCACGAGAACAGAATTTCAATCACAGCATAGTATAGCAGCGGTTGAAGTGGACGATACATCTTGTGTACTGATTCTCCAGGTTGGCTCTGAATATTACCTGGTTGGGGTGATAAGTGCATACTCATCTCATTCAAATGCAAATCTTAATTGTACTCTTTCATTCCTCATTTGCGATGCTTGTTTTTTTTTTAAATTTCGAACCCAGTTTCAGTTTGCTGAATATATGTAGTTAAAGGTACAAACAAGTATTGTCGCTTTCCGTTCTTTCCTGTTTATTAACCGTCGTCTTTCTAAACCTTGCAGATCAAACTCGGCAGGAATTCGGACGCAGATGTGAACGACACTTCGCAGCTTTGGAAAGGTGGCCTGTCACCAGCCGAGTCCCCCTTCGGTGGTGCAACGTCTTTGTGCTACATTTTTTTTCTTTACACGTATGCGACAGAGTCAGATCAAATGAAATGTCTACAGTTGAGCCTGCTGCGTGTAAAATTTCCATTGTCTGCCTTACCTCACTTTGCCTATTAATCGCCCTCCCCCCCCCCCTCCCCCCCTCCCCCCCCCCCCCCCCCCCCCGCCCCCGGGGCCCCTCCAACCCCTTTCAAAGCCTTTCATACATTTATTGATTGAAACTGCACAATCCCTCAAAGTATGCCTTAATGCGGACAAACTAAATAGTGTGTCTCACTTTTGGTTTATTATGTAGAATTTCTGAAAGTGGTGCCTTATTTCTAAAACGGTGAAGCAACGTGCACTATCTGCGTGTTTGCTTTATTGTTTGCTCAAGTAAAGGCAGGTATACTAATTTTTTATTGTCATGCTTACAACCGCAGATGCTTAAAACACTGGCGACTTCTTATGACCCGCAGCGCAGCGGCCGGTCATCAGCAGTCACAAGATGGTTCACAAGCCCCTCCGGTCGTAAGCAGTGACAAGTGTCAACTGCCAAAATTCGTTCCTTTATGAAAGTACTCTCATATTGGGTCGTAAGAAAAATATATGCAGATCTGTTCAAAGCACACACGTATGGGTGCTTTGAACACGTCAGCAGACAGTTTTGGTAGGCCCAATGTGAGATGACACGAGAAAGAAACGCGCCTGAGATGGTACTTGCAGACTGCTTTTTGCTTGCTGTACGAGCAGTCTTACCGGGACTTTACGGAGCGAGTCAAGAAAACGTCAGAAGATGATTAGTCTGCTAACGTGAGTGAACAATAGAATTCGTCTGCTACGAAGCGGCATTCGCAAACAAAAATAGAACAAGAAAATACTTTCACGTATTCTGTTAACGGACCGGAATAAAGGCAGCCGTCTGCTAAAAGCCGAGTGCCGCGAGGAAGTGATACGGGACGCAAGCTGAAACTGAGATGGTCTGCTATACTTTCCGTTCGATGGGGTCGACAACAAGCGCTCCCTCTGCAAATTTCCAGCTCTGCTGCCCTATTTAGGTCAAGTTCTCCTATGTATGCAGTACTCGGGACAAATACTTTAAATACCTCGAGAACCCTGTCACCATCCGTGTGTTAGTGAGAAGCTCTCACCAAAAGGACTCACGAACAGACTAGAGATTATCTAGTGACATGACTTCGCACTTGTCGATAACTCTCGCACAGCAAAACGCTGAGGCGTCATGTCCAATCAGTAACCGAGAATGCTATCGCTCTCACCAGGTACCAAAACCGACCCCTAAAGTTGGTCTTGAAAAGCTGGCGGAACAGGGCTGAACAGAATCAGTAATAAGAGCCATGTTCCAGCCTGAACCATGCACTCAGGGTCCGGGAAGACTTTAGAGAGGAGGTGGGTTGAAGTTGTTAAAAATGCATAAACAAAACTACGAATGAACTAACGAGGGATTCGAAATGTGTAAAGCTATGGCGGTCTCGAAGATAAGATGTCTTCAAAGGAGGCTGAAGCGGTCTTGTAATTGAGAAAACACACTTATATTGTCTTAATTCGGCTTCCAGGAAGCCCAATGTTGAAATTATTTTTCAATTTCATGCATGGAGGCAGCAGAAAATAATTTTTAAAGTACCGCTGAAGCCCCTCCTTCCCGGAGCGTGCAGTCATGAAAGGAGTTTCCGAATCTCCGCTCTCGCGCATCTTCAGTGCCTATCGAAGTTATGCACGCGACACTTCCTATTTTTAAAAAAAGGAAAAAACAAAACAAAAAAAGACGTCGTGATTGCTGCCAGTGCGGGGGAGTGGCAAGCCTGCGATTGCTCATGAGCGACATGCGCATGGCGGCCGAAAGATCCTTTTATGACATAACGACTGGTCGGACGTTTTTCGCGTGTTCTCGCGTTTAGTTACTTCTTCGGGGAAAACGAACAAAATCTTTAGAATTACGGGATCAAACAACGCAGAAATCAACCTCTATCTCATTTTTCGGAAGAAGCGTTTCACCTTCTCTTAAGATCAAGAGGAGAAAGCCACTCAAGCTTGTCTTGAGTTGGAAGAAATAAAAAGAAATAAAAAAAAACATTTGCTTTGCAATAGGGACTGTAAACTTTTGTACTCGTATTGAATGGTGATAAATTTATAATGAAGATCCCTTAACCAAATTATAGCGTTTTATATTCAACTTCAGGATGATCTAAAAGGCTTTTTACCAATGCGGTTCTATGGGGAACTCGTGAACGTGAACCAAGTATCTCAGTTAAAACTCGTTCTCCCTAAGTGGGCCCCGCTTATGTTAGTTGTTGACAAAATGCGAGACTGAATGATTGATCTACACTACATATCATTTTATAAATGGTGGCATTAGTCGCGTGTATGCGGCACAGACGGAACCGGCAAACATTTTCCTCCTTGCTAGCGGTTTGACGCTGCATATATAATGAAACATCTCTCGTGCAAATAGTAATGGTCAGTGTCATTTGGCCAAAACATTCACACTTGGAAATGGTGTAGTCACATGGGACTTATTTTTTTTGCGTCCTTCAGATTGAAATTTCTCGCAGATACCCTCCTACTGACAAATGGTGTTATTATCCATGCCCTGTTTAATCTCGAAACTGGCCTTCAGTTTTTTACTTGATTAAACTGAACTGCAAAGGCGCGTTTTCCCATTTGTTGCCGTCTTTTTTCTCGTCTCTGCATCGTAATTCATAATCATTTACTCCGCAGTTTAATCAAGTAATGAATAGCCAACTGGACCAATTCCAGGCACTGGTATCCTTCAGTTTTAGTTGCACTCATCCAATGTGATGCTATTTGAGGGCAGGTAAAGTAACTTTGTGTTGGCGACTGTTTATTAACCCTCATCCTTCTAAACTTTGCAGGCCGAACTATCCGGAAATCCTCTTAAAGCAAGCGTGAGCGATCCTTCGCTGCCTGGGAAAGAGTGCCAGCCACCAGCCAGACCAACCTATGGCAGTGCCAGAACCTTGGGCTACGTTTTTCCCAGATAAATGGGGCCTACTAGTCAGATCAAATAGAAAATGGCCACAGCTCAGCCAACTACATGCAACATTTCCATTCCCGTCCCTACCTTCGTTCGCCGACACACCATGTCCATTTTGTTCACGTGTAATTCTCAAAACCTGTGGCGGCGATATACCGTGCAGTTGTTGGTTTTGTGGCATGCCTGCCTTTTTTCAGCACTACAGAGCAGGAGCGATGTAACTAAACCACGCTCTTTGATCGTACCCAGTTGTGTCTTTCATGATTTATGTAGATCTGTATCGAAGTAATCTTTTACCGTATGTTTAAAGGTGAAGTAAAACCTTCGAAGCACGTATTAATAGAGAAGGATCACTTTTATGTTTGATTCACGTGCATTTTTACAGTCGACGTTTTCGGTGTATTCAGTATCAAGTTATGGTGCGGGTGTTTGATCGTGATATTATTATTTTACTTTTTGAATTACACCGCAATATCATTGTAAACCCCTGAATTTCTCTACTTCATCAGCATGATGTGTTTATGTTTGCTTGTTCCTTAAGTTTCGTTCTGATTGAGCGTCTGTATTGGTATAGTATAAAAAAAAGGAACAAAACAAAATTTAATCTTCACTCCTAACAGAACTTGCCCACGCAGCATTCGACTCCGAATGGCAGGGAACGGACGGCGAGGACAAGGGGGTGGAGCTCTCCTTCCAAGGAGCCGAATTGCAGAGGCAACCATTGAAGATGGACCAGGAGGGGAGGACGGATGGCGGTGCGACCTCTGCCGCCAATCTTATGGTGCCCACGGAACTAACAACACCAGGTATGAGAAGAAGCACACGGGAAAACAGTCATACAGCCTCGTACCCTCTTAGCACACCCTCACAGATTCATGAACGGTCCCACACGGATAGAAAACCTTTTTGTAGGCTCGGTTTTTTAGAAGGTGGAAAACGTAAGGAGTCTGATGTGGTACACAAAGTTTTCTCCAAGTGGAAACTTCATTAAGTTTTTATTAGCGGTCTGCACCAAACCGAAAAAATATACCGCATGCATAGTATTTGATATCAGAGAAATGTACCATGCCGAGTTGTTTATTTATATTACAAAATTGTATTTTTTCCTTCAGTTCCGGTTGATGGAGTAGCTTTCACAAATGCTATAAATAATTTTCGACGCATGAAATAGCCCAAAATATGTTTGGCTGTTCCAAATGATTGAAGCTTTAGAACAGGAGTGGCCAAGCTGCGGCTCTTCACGTGTTAAAGTGCGGCTCGCGGCTCCCCCCCCCCCCCCATGAAAAGTGAAATGGACCGCGTTTTAAATCGAAAGACAGGTTGCAGTTTGGTAGCCTTGTGCTACTGCTACCTTACGTACAGTCGGACTGCTTTTTACTCGGATTGATTGAGAGTAGCTCGAGTTTCGTTTACTGCACTGGACAAAAGTTTGCCTGCCCCCCCCCCCCCCCCCTTGCGGCTCTTGGAAGTTTGGGGGTTTCGTTTGCGGCTGTCAGGCCGGGTCAGCCGGGCCACCCCTGCTTTAGAAGTTTAGGTCTAGGCTGGCAAATGTCCACATCATTGTCGATATAGAACCGCGTTTTTTGCTGTTTCAAATCACTCGTAAAATAATTACTGTGTACCTTAGCGATTTTTCAAGTTTCTAAGGTGCACAACGATTATCCCACGACAGGGATGGGCAGTATTTTGAATACTTTGTGTATTTTGCATTTGTATTTAATTACAAATTGGGTAATGTATTTGAAGCGTGTATTTAAATATTAAAACGTGGGTATTTCAAATACAATTGTAATTAAATACAATTTTGTGGGCGAAAATACATCGGTCAAATTTATTGTCACTGTCCAGAGCAGGAAGAAAACTACGTTCTGCGCCAAATGCAGTGTCTCTCAATCAAGCATGAGCGTTTAGTGACTTTGTGATTACGGTGCTAGTCCAGGGCAAGAATAGTGACGAAATTGACGTTCACAGGCAGACTGGCTAATTAAGTGCCCGTGACAACGTGTGATGCTTTCCAGCCTCATTTCCATCCATATTTTTGCCTGGAACATTCTAAATGCGCGGGTCGTCCAGATTTTCGTAACTGGTGCGAGTTGCAGCAATAAAAAATTCTCTAGCTAGTGCTGCGCATCTTGGTCGTCTCTGTTCTTTGTTGGTCTATACCAGGGGTGGCCAAACCGCGGCTCGCGAGCCGCATGCGGCTCTTTGCTGGTCCAACTGCGGCTCGCGGATCTCTCGTAAGGGGACCCCCCCCCCCCCCCCCCCTTCCGCCCCTTGCGCGTTTTCCCAGGAACAAAAAGACGATTTCAGAATAAAGCACACTGCAGCTTGCAGTTTGACAGCCTTGTACTCCCATACGTACAGTCGTACAGCCTTGTGCATCCATACGTACAGTCAGACTCTCAACAAAAGTTAAATTTGCCCCCCCCCCCCCCCCCCCCGCGGCTCTTAGAAGTTCCGTGGTTTTGTTTGCGGCTCTTAGGCCAGGCCAGCCTGGCCACCCCTGGTCTATACCAAAATGTAATCGACAAAAAATTCTGCTTGAAGCTCTGTACATTTTTAACCTAGTACGTCCAAGCTGATTACATTTTTTGGGATTATATTTCTATTACGTTACTAGAATCTCGCACACTAACTCCCGAGTGTGCGATGCAAAATTAAAATGAGATAACCAGAAACCCGTTGCAGGTGCCCTGAAGTCGCTGAACCAAATTTTGAGGAATGTATTTGAAAAAGTATTTGGAGGAGACCAAATACATTTGACTGTATTTGTATCTTGTACTTAAATGCTTTTTTGGAAATGTAATTAGAATTGTAATTAAATAAATTTTTGACGAAATATTTTGTATTTGTATTTCGATACATATTTGCACGTATTTTGCCCATCCCTGTTCCACGAGCTTATTGAATGCTATTTTGTGTAACCTAATAATCTGTGGGTGTGTGAATGACCCTTCCAGCGTCACTTAAAACACAGTCGCGATCATTATGAATGTCAACACGCTATCACCCGGCGCTTCGTACTGGCAGCGGTAAGCAGCCGCAGTGTTGTAGCCGTTACCGTAAAAAAGTAAAGAACTACGTTACTTGCGAAATAAAGAAACGCGATACTGTCGCCGACAGAACGTAACGCACATTACTTTTTATTTATAAATTGAAGGTAACAGCACTTTTGTTTTCTTTTGGCGACAGCGTGTTTTGACTTTAACATGACAGGCGCTGGTTGGGGTTTTTCTAAAGCGGAAATTTTTTCGCGGGGAAAAGATTGGAAAAATTTAGAAAATTTGTAGATTTAGAAAACTAATGAATACGTCACTACGTTACTGAAAGAAAAAAGGCGCTACCGGTAACGACGTTACTTGTAACACGTTACCGCCAACACTGTGCAGCAGCAGCCGCGGCGGCTTGACTTTCCTTCCGCACTTGGTTAGGAGAACGCGCAAGCCACCACAGCTGCCGCAGCATGGGGCTGCCAGAGTGGAATCTTAAACGATTGCCTATAGACCTTTACAAGCATTACGATTGAACCTTTTTAACATCTCAAATGAATGAATACCTACTCTAGGCTGCACCGGCATGATGTAGGTATTCTGGACCATGTTCATCTAGGTACTCGAAATTCCCACGTTCAGAACAACAAAAACAGCGCCGACATTTCTTGCTTTCTCCTGTCATCCCAACAGACCTGATCGAAGCATACTCTGGCGACAAAGTGGATACCTTCGACCAGGACAGCCGCAGGGGTGACACCTCTCCCTTCACCAACCCACAAAAGCAGCAAACGCACCGAAACCCGGACAAGCACCGGTGCCGCTTCTGTCCTTACTCATGTCCTTCTGCAGCGGGTATCACCATCCACGAGAGGACTCACACTGGAGAGAGGCCCTTCAGTTGCGATGCCTGCGAGAAAACATTTGCGCGTAAGGATTGCTTCAGAGCTCATGTTAGAACTCACACCGGAGTGAAGCCGTTCAAGTGCAACACGTGCTGCAGGGCATTCACTCAGAAAACCCATTTGGCAATTCATGAGAGGACTCACACGGGAGAGAAGCCGTTCAAGTGCAACACGTGTAGCAGGGCGTTTACTCAGAAATGCGATTTGACGAAGCATGTGAGGACTCACACCGGAGAGAAGCCGTACAGGTGCAACACGTGCAGCAGGGCGTTCACTCAGAAAACCCATTTGGCGAATCATGAAAGGACTCACACCGGAGAGAAGCCGTTCAAGTGCAACACGTGCTGCAGGGCATTCACTCAGAAAACCCATTTGGCGATTCATGAGAGGACTCACACGGGAGAGAAGCCGTTCAAGTGCAACACGTGTAGCAGGGCGTTTACTCAGAAATGCGATTTGACGATGCATGTGAGGACTCACACCGGAGAGAAGTCGTACAGGTGCAACACGTGCAGCAGGGCGTTTACTCAGAAAACTCGCATGGCGAATCATGAGAGGACTCACACCGGAGAGAAGCCGTTGAAGTGCGAGACCTGCAGTAGAGCGTTCGCGGCTCATAGCAATTTACACGCTCATCGGAAGATACATCGCAAGTTATCGAAACAGCAACGTGCATCATAGTTGTGGAAGGGATTTAAACGAAATACTCTTGCACCGACGTGTGTTCATTTGGCTTGGCGATAGACCTGCAGCGGTTCTACTTGCGAGCAGTGTGTGTTTTGCATAGTTCAAAATGTTTCAGCCTGTTATTTATTGTGCAAACACAGATAAAAAATGTGAATTTCCCTTAGACGAAGCGACCAGAGGTCTTTTTAGAGCACAGCTCTTAGGCGCCCGTTTCCGGCTTGAGCGGCGTCGCCGTCGCCGTCGGCGTAACCGCGCGGTGCATTATGGGTAAATTTCCCCGCTAAATCTGGCGGGAAAAATTCCCCGCTAAATCTAGCGGAAAAATTTCACCGCTAAATTTAACGGAAAATTTTCCCCGCTGTCTAGCGGAAAAATTTCCCCGCTAAATCTAGCGGAACAATTTCCCCGCTAAATTCAGCGAAAAAATTTTCCGCTAGATCTAGCGGAAAATTTGCCCCGCTAAATCTAGCGGAACAAATTTCCCCGCTAAATTTAGCGGAACAATTTCCCCGCTGAATCTAGCGGGAAAATTTCCCCGCTAAATCTAGCGGAAAAAATTTCCCCGCTAAATCTAGCGGAAAAAAATTGCCCGCTAAATCTAGCGGAAAAAATTTCCCCGCTGAATCTAGCGGAAAAATTTCTCCGCTAAATCTAGCGGGGAAATTTTGGTCACGTGACCCGGGGGGGGGGGGTCACGTGACCTGGGGAGTCACGTGACACCCCGAGGTCACGTGACCTCGGGGGCGGGGGGGGGTCAACACGTGGCCCTCAGTACCCTTCCCTCCTCCTCCTCAAGAGCTGCCCTCCAATTCGGCATTACAGGGAGTTGTAAACGGCTTTCACTTTTTTGTACACGAAAAAAAGAAAATATTTGAAGCCTTATCTTTTTTTATTCATTTAGAGTCATTAATCACGTGATGCACCTGAAGTTTCTGTGTTGTCTGTAAGGTCACTTATGTACAGTGCTAATCACACTTGTTTATAACGCGCGAGCGAGCGGCTTTCTCCGGGGAGCGCTGGGCTGGTGGCATTCGCGGAAACTAAGCTAGTCACGTGGCGCAACATGGAACGGCCCGCACGAGGGGTGTCCTGCCCACTCTATCAGCTTGATAAGCGATAAAAATAAAGTGCTTTATGATATATTTTTGTTTTTTGATGACGACATCGCTGATACGCCATCATGCTTTAGTCTGTTTATTGTTCGAGCAATGATGTTTGTAAAAAGCGTGCGAGCAGCCTTCCGCGTTCGCCGCCAGCTGATAGAGTGGGCAGAACACTCCTCGAGCGGGCCGTTCCATGTTGCGCCACGTGACTAGCTTAGTTCCCGCGAATGCCACCAGCCCAGCGCTCCCCGGAGGAAGCTGCACGCCCGCGCGTTATAGACAAGTGTGATTAGCACTGTACCTTAAAAGTCGGCCTACTCATGACCATAAATATACGAACTTATAAAATAACTCAGGTTATTTTATGGCAGCAATGTTAAGAAAGTAATTTCTTTCTGTGTTATTAGTTTGTAAGATTTGTTCCTTATGTTTATTATTTTGAAAACTGGTTTTATTGACTGTGCTCTTTTTATTTTCTCTTTTTTTTCGCAAATTATTTAGTAATTTTTTGCACGACCATGAGGGCTCAGCAATAAACTTTGGTTGAATAAAACGCTGGTTTGAACAAAGAAGTAACCACGTGTCGAAAATTTTTTTCTCCATTTGAAGGGATACACTAATTGGAAGTATTTATAGGTACTCCCAAGAAAATGGGGTATAATGCATTAAATTGCAGTATACCCCTTCTTTGGAATGCTGCCAAAAGGCTCTCCGATTTAACTCTTTTAGAAACTCGGTGAACCAGTGCACGCTCTTGGGCACGCGCAGAGTGGAGATTGCGAGCCGATTTCTCGATTATTTCATGAGTTTTTTCTGAAAGCCCTTAAAACCCAGTTTCAAGCGCACTTAAAGCAGGCATATTAAAGGTGTGTCGCGAAGCGGTCCGCACACGAATAAATTGATAAAAATTATTTACAAGGACAATATAACTAGGGTTATCTGGTGGAGAAATTTTAGGACCGAGTTTAGTGTAATTAATAGTCAAAGATTCAACGCTCTTATGGGTGACAAAAAGGATAGATCAGTTCATGATAAGTCGAAGCCGCGGTGTAGGGAACACAAATCAATAAGGACAACAGTAGTCTAACGACACATTCTGATTGTGATTAAGCGTGCAAACTGGGCTTAGCGACAGTTATTAAAAAAAAGAAATTGGAACACTGATAAGGACGTCCCTATTGGAAAACCCCAATATAAACAGCGTATTATGGATATTGGTAAACAATATCTTCTTATTGTATTGCAATACAATATAGACAGTGTATTGGAAAACATTACATTTATTGTATTGTATTACAATAAGGATTTGTTATGGGATTCCAATATCCATAATACGCTGAAAATATTGGAATCCAATACCGTATAAACCCTTATTGGATCCCCATCTGTCGTGTGGGGATCCAATAAGGGTTTACGATTCCAATATACTCAGCGTATTATGGATATTGGAATCCAATATATTATATCGGCTACCGATAAAACTATATGCGAGTTGGAATATCACGTTCAGCACGACATTTCTTTGCAACGCAGTCTCTTCTTGTGTGTATTTCTGAGTGATAAAATAAAAAGTGTTGTTGTTGTCAAATTATGAATAAAGAAGCAAAACACTGGGCTTATCCATACCAAATATATTTAACATATTCCTGAACTGGAGGATCTGGCATTTACTGCAAAAGAAAGTTAATTGTTTCGGACCCTCATTCAAAAACTTGCTGTTTGGAAACAGAATGTGAAATCCTCACCTTTTAATGAAAGCAGCACCTGCTAGCTGTAGCCATGTAGAAACTGCAAAATAAAAATTTGTGATTAGTTCGCAACAAGTAGCAATCCTTCACTAAGCCGGATAGATTCAAAATTTTGTCTGCGTTTGATTGTGGAAAAATAAGCTTCCATTCCACTGCCAGGGATCATTCTGAGCTCCGTCAATTAAATAAACCTATCGGCTCGTCTGGCTTTACAGTTCCTGCTTTGCACCTAACCACGGTGAAAGATACACTCTTTAGGTGAGGACACGCCGGGGCTGAACGCGCGGCGCGAGGAATCAAATAGTGTTCGTTCGACGGGCATCCGAAAGACTGCATCATTCGGCTGCCACCGTGCCCGCGACTGACAGTGTCACCGGCGGCCAAACGGCGGAACTGTGTGACAGCAAAAAAACATTATCTCGTTGTCATGACACCCGGGTACACCATGGTCTTTCTGCTTGTGTGAGAACCTCGCTGGAGCTCTGCGCGTGTGGTACATTAGGCGGCACGAGCCGTCTTGAACGTGCCCACGGGTCGACGAGTCACCTGCTGGCGTTGCTTGAAACCAAAGTGAGAGAGTGTGAAGAGCGAACTTCATCGGGTTGTGGCCAAGAGCGCGCTGTCCTCACCTGAAGAGTATTATCTTACACCGTGCACCTAATTAAAGTATCTGGAATGCTCACCTTTGAGGAAAAACGAACTGGTGCTTGCTTGCTTGTAGGCCGTGGAAACTGGGACAAACTGGGAGAGAGATTTGCGATTAGTTGCGTTCAAGTAGCAATTACATTGAGTAGCCCCGTAAAGTACACTAAGTCGATAGGATGGAAGCTTGGGCGAGTTGGTGAACCATACTTGGCAGTGACAGCGCAGCGAAATTAATCTCACACCACCCTATTGAAAAAGGCCAATATGAACTCGGCTTATTGGAAATATTGTATTCCAATGAAGTTGATGGAAACCAATAAAAACTTATTGTTATCCGATTAACCCAATACGCACGATGGGAATTCATATCGGAGCACAATATCCCGATATAGTATGCGGTTATTGGTATACAACAGGATATTGGAGCACAATATCCCGATATAACTTGCGGTTATTGGTATACAACACGATATCGAAGCACAATATCCCGACAGAACTTACGGTTGTTGGAATAGAATACGACCCCGCGTGCATATTGGTGACCAACATGGACATACTGTGCGGCCACACGATATATAAATATCGGTCGTCGATCACGGGCCCAAAGGAGTATATAATATCGCGTGGATAAATCTCAGAACGAATTCCAAGTTACCAACATGAATTACGTCGGCATATACCGCGGACTAAGAGGATACGTAACACAGTATTGATCGCCCGTGAAGCAACATGTGGATATCGGTACGCCCACATATACTACATCGCGTGAATGATATCGTAGAACAGCAGGAGTTACCATACGGCAATACGAGAGAGAACGATATTGGAGGTGGATACACACAGAACACAAACGTTCCGCGTTGCAAACACATTCACATTGATCGAAAGCGCAAGTGTACGTACGGCACACAGTACAAAGAGCCTCGAGCGCTTGAAATGCTAGACAACCACCAAACCATTCAGAATAACTAGCTGGGACACCCGCGACCTACCTTTCAATGAGAAAGCCCAATAACGACGTGCTCATTGGAGTGATCGTTTTCAAACAAATGTTTATTGCAGTTTTAATGCAACAAAAGTTAGGCTACCAATGTTGAAACCCAAATCGAACGCGATACGTGACAATGTCAGTTCGCACGATAAAATAATGAGGATTAATGGGCTTGACAGGTCACGTGCTTCTTACCCGCACATTTATCGATATTGACCCACCTTTCTGGGTAATCCTACGTCGTACACAAAATCCACACCCACACACGAGCACATTTCACCCACCACTCTTCGTCGCCTGTTTCGCAAGATTCACACACTGTAAAAAACGACGGGAAAAATACGTGCATTTGCGCCATCAAACGATACGTTACAGACTCGTTTCATGAGAAAAGTTTCCATCGTCAACCCGCGCGCGCGAAAGCTCGAGCGCTAGCGAGCCGCGAGTGGCCGAATCCGCCGATCCAGCCAAGCCTAGCCAAGCCGCCGAGATTACGCCATTGCGCAGCGACCGCGACCGCCGCGACCGCGCCAACCCGGCGAGACAGCGAGACAGCGGCGATGGCGGGACCGACGGATAACGGCTCGTCAAGTTCGTCGCGCACTTTGCTTGTGGATTCCAAGTGAAACCAACGCACTTTCAATCGCTTCGAAAGGTACGTATAGACGACTTTATTACTTGCAGCATTGAGTGTTTTGGTATACACAGATCAAAGTGAACACTGAAGGAGAGAAGGGATACATGATGTTTTGAAATCGCAGCTTATTTGAACGCATGCGTCCCCTGCTGAAAGCGTCTGGCTGTGCTCTGTTGCAGACGTCATTTCGACTGCGTGTACTCTGATGTAAGTTCAGTCAGTGTTTACACTCGGCTAGCTATCACTCGGCTTGTCATCTCATGTGCGAAATAGACGTAGAAACCAGCGTCTCGTCTCTTTCGGATATTCAACCTCCAGCCCCCTGGCTCCCAGCGTGCTTACCAGCGCAAACCGTTCGACGTGTTGGATTCGTGGGCTCGTTCGAAGAGGCGTTGTTTAACGCTCACGAGTCGCCGAAGTGTTACCGGAGCTTCTCTTTACGAAAGTCGCGATCGACGCTGGGCTCTGAGCTCGTACTTTTTTCTTCCCTGGTAGACTAAGAGTGCCGACCATTCATCTGTGGTCCCGACTGGCGCCGTACGAAGTTGGGAAAAGCTAGCGAGTCTGTCAGATTTTCGTGACGCCGCCCAACTGCTCTGCTACCGGCTGCGCTCAACAATTAATGTAAAAAAAAACAAAAAAAAAACGCGTTTTCTAATTTTCAATTTTTTTTTTTTGCCATGTTTCATTTTAGTCGCCGCAAAGTAAATCGCGGCCGTACGTCGGTTGACTCCCGATTACTGTCTCTACATCGTAGATTGTCTCACCACAATGGTGCCTCGTTGGTGTGATCTTATTCTGATATCATTACATCTTGCTTTTTCATCTTGGCACACTTCTAGACGACCTTCTACACGTTGCACTTCTTGTCGACATGTCGCTGGTGTTAGAGACAAATCTGAAGTCGCTGTTTGCTCACTCCTTGGTGCACATATTTCATGTTCAACATCAGGTGTCTGAAGGAGGTGCCATGAAACCCTGGAGTTTGTTTAGAGGTACCTCAACATACTGTATTCAAGTGTCGTTTTGTGTGGTATAGTTTCCTACAAAACCAAATTGCACTTTGTTCGTAAAATATTCTATAACTGTTCACTACAATTAAAGTTGCTATGAAACATTGGCCACGAGAGGTGACTCGGCCAACGCAGCCTGAAAATTCCTCGCATAATTTTCTTCATGGGTCATTTTGGACATTGACAAATTTTCTTGTGAATAATGAGTGTTATGCACATGTGTTCTACTTTTCGTACAGGTACTTCAGTTAGGTAAACCCCAGCAAAGGCAGCAAGACCGTCTCATGGGGTCACACCTAGGATAACTGCATTCCTGCTCAAGTCCCGAGTCTTGTCACCAAACTTCACTGAACATAATGGTACATTCCGTTTCCTTAACTTTTTCTTCTGAAATGTGTTTTTTTTTATTGTTGCTTTTTTCTATTGAAAAAGGGGTAGTACAACGTTTAAACACCCAATGTTTTTTTTTTCTTTTTGTAAAATGTGTAGTACATTGTTTAAAAACCCAAGCGTTCATAAATGGTCTCTGTACCAGACAATAGGGTGTCCTATACTCTGTTTCATACTTAGCGTGCAACGCTGTCAAAGGTACTAAAGTGGTGCGCATGAAAAAATAGAAAAAGTTGCTCCGCGCGTTTCGTGGACGAGCGGTAGAAGGCGCTGCTCTGGCGATATTGACGTCTCGGTGGCCGTGGTTTGAACCCATTTTATGCGCCAAGTTTTTTGGTTTTTTTTTTTTTTTTTTTCTTTTTTAGACATACTTTTTGTGCAAGATTGTGCGCATTGACGAAGTGCATATTTCAGTTCCTCCTTCTTGATTTTTATTTATAAGTTACCGAGAGGCCAGATTTCTACCATCTGGTCTGCCGCTTTGCAAGTGTTATTTGCCTCCAGCACCGAGTTATATTTTCTTTCGTGCAGCGTGGAATGAGGAATCGCCCTGATAGCGGCCTTGTCCCAAAATTTATAATAAAACGTTAATCAACAATAGTTGTGGCCTGTACAGTTTATGTTGAAATAGCTGTCAAGGGTAGGAATCTCCCTCTCGGAGCACTTGCGATGCACCTTCAGGCGAATGGCGTTCTGTGTGAACTCGTCATGCTTGACGGTCCCCGTGCTCGAAACTTTCACGTTGCGAGGTCTTTGCTTCGGGGACGCCACCTTGCCAGATGGGCACTGCGCCTTGCACTTCGCGACAGTACAGGGCACACTCCAGTGTCGTTACTGGCCGTCTCCAGGACTTCACGACCGAATTCTCCGGCGAATGTGTTCTTATACTCCCGTACACATTGGCGATCATCTGCTTGCACTCTTTCAAGATTTTCGCACAACGAATCTTCGAAAACATCCGAGCAGGAGAGGTACTTGAGCTTGCTGCATAAGACGCCATCTTCTCAAAACCAGCCAGTGCCACACAACCCGAAAACCCACAGCGGCTGCCACACGGATGAACACGAAAACAATTTAAGGTGGTTTACATTATCTTTTCCTTTTTCTTGAAAAACATGTGTGCTCCGTTGAAATCATAACGCCACTATCAGTTACTAGCCCCGAAAAGGCACATTTTCCGACTTTTAAAAATTTTTTTGCAGGGGACGCACTATCTTATGGGGCGAACGTAGGCACGGTCAGCAATGCAAACCGGTGCGCTAGCTTTGACTGCGTTGCACTCTATGTATGAAACAGAGTATAGGATCGCTTCAGACGGGGCACCCTTTCCAGCAATTTTGGGGCTGCTGGCGGGTTGTTCCCTAGATCGACACGAATTGCTGAGATTGGGTCCGGCTCGAAGCGGACGAGCAACTTTGACTACTCGGAGATGTTTGAAGCGGCAGCAACCAATCAGGAATTGCAATATTTTCACGTGACACCCCTGTGGTCGTGATGATGAGAACTGAGGACTTAGTTCAGGTTTGAAATGGATCATTTTTTGAAAATAAACTGTTTCAAAAAGATGAGTTAGTATTCTCAGCGCAATTTAAAGATATAAAAACATGTTTTTAGGATATAACTGTGCGTCTAAATACTGTAAGAAAAATAAAATTTCATGATGATGATGGTGGCAAGCCGTAGCAATTTGGTTGCTGCATGTGAACGCGGGCGGCCCGTGTTGCTGGTGTTGCGACATGAAGTTGCTGGGCGAAATTGTTCCGTCTGAAGCGGGCTTTAGGGAACTGAATTCAAGGGCCGTGGAGCTCTGGGTGCAAGCCCACCTGGAAACATTTTTTTTTCTTTTTTGCCTTTTTTAGTATTTAAATAGATATATATATTCGCGACTCCAGCAAAACGGACGCCGCCAAGCGGGAAAACCGGGAACCAGCCGGTCCAGGTCGCTCCGCGCCCCTCCGCGTCTCTGATGGCTTTCGCGGAGACGTGTTGTCGGCGCGGTGGCGAACGATGTAATTTGACGAAGGCCCGAATATTTCTTGAGTTTGCCTGAGTGTTCGTTAGCGTGGTAAAGCCTCAGTAGATTGTTTTCTTCTATTACGTGTTTGAAAGCCCGTTTACTCCACAGCACACGGTCGCGTGCTTTCGATTTCTTGGATGGGGAGGAATCACGGAAAAACTTTTTGATTTCTTGTCTGTCTCGAATCACATTCAAAGTGACGACTGCTTGGTAACTGATACTGGAGGAAACACCAATGCTGCAGTCAAATGAATGGGAAGGTTCGATAGCTGTTTTTCTTGAGTTTGGTTGCGTTCGGTTGGCTTCAAGTTTGAGCCACCCACGCCGGTCTGTGCGTTGGCTATTCATCTTGGCTGCTTTTCGCCAAAAAAGCCTCTGGACCACACTGAAGGAGTTGGGCTGATTTCGCAATTACTTGATTTGGGAAAACCTGCTCGCTGCATACGATTAATGAGGGAAATTATCCGTTTTCAAAAGGTGGGGGACGAGTTTCGCGACGTTAGAAGCTGTCACGGCATTTTGATCTATTGCGCCTCCCAATATTTAGATTATACCCCCGTCAAAGTCAACAGCAATATCCGTTTACAATGCTCAGGTTGACCGGCCACAAAAAATACTCATTTTCTCCGTTTAGGATTCGAAGCAGAGTTCAATGCAGAGAGGTTCTGCGTGAATTTCCGATGAAGACTCTCTTCAGTTTGTCTTCGTGCTGCCGGCTGGAACTATATGGCTGAGTTTAGGTAGTATCTCTCTGTCTGTCAACTATACTTTTATCCAGCAGTTCACCTTATAGCTAGTCAACTAAGCTCATATTTCAACCCGAAGAATATACTAATATCGCTTTAGTGGGACATAGTACGTAATAACCCGCTCGTCAAAATGACTTCTTGATTGCTACTAAAACCTGAATTGAAATACGAGTATCAGCTGCTTAGTGGGGCGCCGGCGAGTTAACATGGTCCTTGGCTCAAGAAGCGGTTGCTTAATTTTCGTAATTTTCCTGCAGCCTGTGTTGTTGGCCGAGCAGACTGGAGCTGTTTTGTAAACGCGGATACGCACAAAAGCTCGATTTCGCGGACAGATAAGTCGCATGGTCGAGGCATGCGAGTTAGCTGTAAAGTTACTCTCTGTGGAACAATTCTATAGTCATCGCCGCTTTCCTTAGATGATCAAAATTGATTAGTATATTACCGTCTCTCCGGAGCCCATAGTTTCGGTTTTGAACGAAATCTCCGAAACGAAAGTTTGACACGAAAAGAACAAAAAAACACCGGCAAAACAAAACTATGCTTTGCAAGTTTATGTGCACCGGCTACACTTAACCGTCTCAGTTCAAATACCTATAAAATTGGGCATTAAACAAAAGAAAATCTGTTAAATTGAACGCGCCACCTGTTCAGGCGGCCCGGCCGAGCCGCCGCGACCTGGACTCAGCCGCCATGTTTGTTTGGTGGGGGCGCCCCCTATAGGTCGCTGGAGTCGCGAATATACATATATACTTTTTTTAAGTTTTAACATATAGATGCATAATTTACACATTAATTCATTTTCAGAAGCGCTTTTATTCACACTCTGTGGCTTTCTAGTGCTTGCAATAGCTTCTCGGTGAGCTAATGCCAGCTCTGCAAAGGGAGAGGGATCTTCCCACGCTTTGCAGGCTGTAAAGCTGTGGCTTGCACAGCTCTAGTGTGTCACACCTTGCTCACTGGCTCCATCGCGAAGCATAGGTGCTTCATGAGTCGCGCCACACCGTAAGCCCAAAAAACGGTCGGGTGACAAACCTGGGACCATTTGTCACTGCACTCAGCTATGGTATGGTGGCATGGTCGGGGCATGAAGCAGGGGTACAGCTTGGAAATGCTGATCTTCATGACATTTTAAACACATTTTTCATTACTTTTGTGTCGAGTTGTGAGCATTCTAAAGGTGAGAAAGCAAGCAGCAGCGACAGCAAGAAAGGAAAAATTTAAGACCGCTTTCACCAAGAATCAATTACGAGCACTAGAAAGGCATGGAGTGTAATTAAAACGCTTCTAAAGGTGAATTAGCGTATAAATTAAGTACTTGTGCCTCAAAAATACAAAAAAAAAACAATGTAAATATAGTTATAAGGATAAAAATATACACCAGGAGGACTTAAACCAAAACTACATTCTGTAAGTTTGAAATTTGACACATTAAACGACTTGGTCACCACCCAATTTTATTTCCAGGTCGTTCATGGAGGTATATGAATTTTGTTTGCAGCTGTCGGCTAGAAGAGAGGTTGCCTTATTTTCATTTACTTTACTATTCCCACCAAATATGACAAGTGATAAAGAATAGAACCTCATTTGGTTGGCCGAGGCACTGTGCTTGCATCAAGGCAAACTAGCCTGTCTTGCTGGGTTCATATTTTGTTTCATCACCTGTTTAGGATTTTGTTGTCGCTCATCAAAAGAAGAAAAAAAACTGACTAATTCTGACTTATTCTGGTGTGCAGGTACCCTTGGCAGTAAACTCTGCTAAATGGGGCAAAATATAGATACTTTTTTTAGCAAATATGCATCGTTTTAGCAAAATGAGCTACACTATTTGACTAACGTGAAACAGAACAAGCCTCTCCGCTTGGGTCTTTTTTCATCTCTCGCAGACACTATTTCCTGCTTTTTGTGGTTTGTATCAGACTTTTGTATTCTGTCCGGCCAAAGCATCTGTGTTACACTAAGACTGGGTTGTTTAGGATATCTACAGGTATTCTTCGCAACAAATGGCTTCCAATCAGGAACACGAGTTTGTTCTCGGCCACCGAGAGCAAGTATTTTCGAGGTGAGCTATTGCCCGCCTATATGAGTTTTGTATTTCATTCCTCTTGAATGCCATAACCTATGTGTAGCGGTCTTGCACTAGTATTTTGTTGTCTCTCTTCTGCAAAAGCACCCAAGTTTAATTAAGACCGGGTTCTTTCTTACACATGCAGGTCTTGGTGGCAAGAACCAGCCAATCAAGGCCAGAAGTTTGTTTTTTGCCGCGCATGGTAAGTGTTTTCAAGGTGAGTGATTGATGCCTATCTGAGTTGTTTGTTTCATTCCTCACAGACACTCTACCTGTCTGTATAGTGGCCTTGTTTCAGGCTTTTGTGTGTCTGTCTGGCCAAAGCATCTGTGTTAGACTAATCTTTAGGATATGTGCAGCAATTCTTGGCAGCAAGTGGGTGCCAATCAGGAACACGAGTTTGTTCTCGGCCGCCAAAAGCAAGTATTTTCAAGGCGAGCTATTGCCCACCTATATGAGTTTCAGCATTCATCAAGGAGCGCAAAATCAAAGCCCGGGGGTTGGCCATTGCAAAAATGTTGACTCGGAAGCGCATAGGGAGGAAGCATTATAAAAGTATCCACCTGCTTCTACAAGACAAACCAAAACTAAGAATGTGGGTTCCATTTGAAAAAAAAAAAAACACAACATTGTCGGCCCGAATTAACTCGGGAGCGGCACTGAGCAAACAAGCCACGGTACGAGTATGCTTGGTTCAGGCATTTGTAAAGGTGGTAGATGACTCGGTGTTTTCTAAAAAAAATATTTTTTTTTCTAAAAGTGTGGTGGTCGAGTATTCAGGGATGGGCATTGAGTCGGGATGTTGAGGTAAAAATTTCATCCACATGCCGGGATTCATGTGCCTTGTCCCCCTAGCGAGCGGGACAAGGCCTTCAATATTTTGGGTTCGCAAAAGGGGTGCGTCAGTATTGACGTCTCATTTTACATCATTCGTCTCAATTTAAAACGCACTATAAATGACATGCCTGAGATTTGTTTGGGTGTACTTCCTCTCAGCAAGTATATGGTTCTGTATCAAAAAGGTCTAATCTGATGTTGACCGCTCCTCAGGTCTCCACCGACGATTCATCAGGACGAGACCCAACCGGGACACTAGGGAGGAACAGCTTAAGCAAGGGAGGCTACATATGCGACAGCTTCTTGCGGACAAGAAACGAAAATAGATAGATGGTGGGTGTTTCATTTGCTATGCCTTTTGGCGTGCACATTATGTTTGTTATGTTTCAAGATTCCTGCAGAGTTCGGTTTCAACTATTGTAAAATACCGAGCATGCGCCCAGGTCGCAGAAGCGCCTACCCTCTGATTCGGAACGATCCGCAAATAAGCAAAGGGCATACTAGACACCCATTCACCTGTTTTGAGCCGTGCTCAAAATATTGAAAGAGCACATCAAGCGCCAGGTGCTGTGGCGTCTTTGCCACAATAGCGCCAGTCGCAGAGCTGACAGATCCGTGACTGGCGCAAGCCATGGCATGGCCTTTGGGAACCAGGGAATCGAGATTAAAGAAGTAGCGCAGAAATTGGAGGCGAGTGGTGAAGGTTAGCAGGGTTAACAGAAAACAAGGACGAAGGGAGTTCCGTCGCATGAGGCATCTGTGTCCCGTGCATGTAATTTTGAGTGTGCTGTAGGTGGCTACCCAAAAGAATTGTTACTTGGACGTAACTAATCGCAAACCTCCCTTGCAGTTTCCATGGCCCACAAGCCAGCCGGCGCCAGTTCGTTCTCGTTCAAAGGTGAGGATTCTAGATTTTCTAGATTGCTCTGAAGCAGCAATACTGAAGCCAGACAAGCGGTACGGCATATTTAATTGACAGAACGATTGGGGACGCTTTCACTGATGCTTGTTTTGCTGCATTACACGTGTGTATTGCAGCAAAACAAGCTTCAGTGAAAGCGTCCCTACTCGTTCTGAGCTCCGTCAATTAGAGGTGCCGTACCGCTTGTCTGTCTGGCTTCAGTGTTGCTGTAGGCGACAAAACGTGTGCCCAGTTTTGTCACAAGAGGCATATTATGTCACGCACATGTAATTTTGAATTTATCCGGCTTAGTGTGCTGTAGGTGGCTGGTCAAAGAAATTGATACTTGGACGCAGCTAATCGCAAATCTTTCTGGCAGTTTCTACAGCCTAAGAGCCAGCAGGTCCCAGTTTGCTTTTCTTCAAAGGTGAGAATTCCAGTTTCCCGAAGCAGGAATACTGAAGCCATACGACCGGTACAGCATTTTTAATTGACGGAGCTCAGAACGACTGGGGGCTCCTGCATTGAAGCTTAGTTTTCTGTAATACAAGCAGGCGACATTGACACGTGCCCAGTTACGTCGCAAGAGGATATCTATGTCCCGTGCATGTAATTTTGAATCTTTCAGACTTAGTGTACTTTACGTGGCTACTCAAAGTAACTGCTACTTGGACGCAACTAACCGCAAATCGCTCTTCCAGTTTCCACGGCCTACAAGCAAGCAAGCACCAGTTTGTGTTTCCTCAAAGGTGAGCATTCCAGACACTTTAGTTAAGTGCAAAGCAGGAACTGTGAAGCCAGACGAGCGGATACGTATATTTAATTGACCGAGCTCAGAATGACCTGTGGCAGTGGCATTGAAGCTTATTTTTCCACAATCAAACGCAGACGCAATTTTGAATCTACCCGCTTGGTGAAGGATTGCTACTTGTCGCGAACTAATCACAAATTTTTATTTTGTAGTTTCTATATGGCTACAGCTAGCAGGTGCTGTTTTCATTAAGGTGAGAATTTCACATTCTGTTTTCAAACATCAAGTTTTTGAATAAGAGTCCTAAACAATTAACTTTCTTTTGCAGTAAATGCCAGATCCTCCAGTTCAGGAATATGTTAAATATATTTGGTATGAATAAGTCCAGTGTTTTGCTTCTTTATTCACAATTTCACAACAGCAACATTTTTTTAATTTATCACTCAGAAATACACACAAGAAGAGACTGCGTTGCAGAAAAATGTTGCGCTCAACGTGATATTCCAACTCGTTTATAGTTTTATTGGTAGCCGATATAATATATTGGATTCCAATATCCATAATACGCTGAGTATATTGGAATCATAAACCCTTATTGGATCCCCATACGACACATGGGGATCCATTAAGGGTTTATACGGTATTGGATTCCAATATTTTCAGCGTATTATGGATATTGGAATCCCATAACAAATCCTTATTGTAATACAATACAATAAATGTAATGTTTTCCAATACACTGTCTATATTGTATTGCAATACAATAAAAAGATATTGTTTACCAATATCCATAATACGCTGTTTATATTGGGGTTTTCCAATAGGGCAGACACTCAGGAAGACAAGCACACGCGCTGAACTTACAACTCTTGTGTATTCGACTGCTTCATTTTTCTCTTCAACGTCTGGGTTGACTTTTCAGAACGTGATAAGTAGAAGAAGTAGCACGAAATACAAAGGAAAATTCTAAAAAGAAGGCAAAAGAACAGTAAAAGAGAAGACAAATGAAGAAACGGAAAAAAATATCTAAACGAAACACTTTTCCAAATTGTCCCTCTCCCTCATCGCTATCATTTAGATAGAAATTGGAGCTCTTTGGTCGACAGCGCTATAGAAAAACTACTTACAGACTTGTCCTTCAGCTGTGCTATCCTTTCCGCTTCCATTATTTCTCTAGCCAATGCGTCTCTACTCCTACCTATTACAGAACAATTTTCAAAATGTGCTATACAGCCACAATCGCGACAATGGATTCCCAAGTGTCCAGCTACGACTCGGTGGGTGTTATAAAAATGCTCTCTTAAACGATCATTCAAACACCTTCCAGTCTAGCGTACATACTCTTACCACATGAGAGTGGGACAGAATATACGACTCCTTCAGTACAATTTACAACGCTCTTTTGGTGCTTTTTCAAACAACCAACTTCCCGGTGTGCCGTCATTTACCTTCCTGCACAGGCTTAGAAGCTTATTTGGTGCTGAAAAAGCAACATTAATGTTAATGCAGTTATCTATCTTTTTTAGACCGTGCGAAACTTTATGTATATATGGAACAATGGCCACCCTTTTCTTTTCTGTATTGCGCTTAGGTCGTTCACCCCATCTTATTCTCTTTAATAAATCCTCTGCAACGGCTGTAAGTAATGCACTAGGATATCCTGTTGACTTTAACCCGGCGATTTGAGCATCAAAGCTAACCTTAAGTGAATGAATACAAGACTCGTTAAGCACACTGGTGAGACATAATTTAACAATGCCTCGCTTAACAAGCTTGGAGTGTGCTGACTGAAAATTAAGAGGTTTCTTCCCTCTCGGTTTGTATGACCAACATACATGATGCTCCGAAAAAATTAATCTGAGGTCCAAGAACCGTAAGGAGCCTTCTGTGGAGAGCTCATGAGTGATTTCTGGTGGATCTATACAGGATTTACAACAGGAAAGAACATTAGAGACTAATATTTGAAAGTCCTTAGCTGCACAATCTAGCACAATTAAAAAATCATCTACAAAGCGAAACACCTTCACAACAGAAGAAGCATTTAAGCTACGTGAAAGGATCCGGCCCAGATGCGCGAGGTAAAGGTTACTCAAAACTGGTACAATGCATGAACCAATGCATACCCCTGCTTTATGGAGAAAGGAGTTGCCCTCCCAACATGCAAACATAGATTTAAAATATACGGTGAGCAGTTCAAGGAAACCACCTTGCAAAAATCCTGACGCGGTCTGAAAAGCAATTCATTCAATTAAGGTTAGCTTTGATGCTCCAATCGCCAGGTTAAAGTCAACAGGATATCCTAGTGCATTACTTACAGCCGTGGCAGAGGATTTATTAAAGAGAATAAGATGGGGTGAACGACCTAAACGCAATACAGAAAGGAAAAGGACGGCCGTTGTTCCATATATACATAAAGTTTCGCACGGTCCAAAAAAGATAGGTAACTGCATTAACATTAATGTTGCTTTTTCAGCACCAAATAAGCTTCTAAGCCTGTGCCGGAAGGTAAACGGATAGGCACACCGGGAAGTTGGTAGTTCGAAAAAGCACCAAAAGAGCTTTGTAAATTGTACTGAAGGAGTTGTATATTTTGTCCCACTCTCATGTGTTAGAGAGTATGTAGGCCAGACTGGAACGTGTTTGACTGATCGTTTAAGAGAGCATTTTTATAACACCCACCGAGTCGTAGCTGGACACTTGGGAATCCATTGTCGCGATTGTGGCTGTATAGCACATTTTGAAAATTGTTCTGTAATAGGTAGGAGTAGAGACGCATTGATTAGAGAAATAATGGAAGCGGAAAGGATAGCACAGCTGAAGGACAAGTGTGTAAGTAGTCCTTCTATAGCGCTGTCGACCAAAGAGCTGCAATTTCTATCTAAATGATAGCGATGAGGGAGAGGGACAATTTGTAAATGTGTTTCGTATAGATATTTTTTCCGTTTCTTTATTTGTCTTCTCTTTTACTGTTCTTTTGCCTTCTCTTTAGAATTTTCCTTTGTATTTCGTGCTACTTCTTCTACTTATCACGTTCTGAAAAGTCAACCCAGACGCTGAAGAGAAAAATGATGCAGTCGAATACACAAGAGTTGTAAGTTCAGCGCGTGTGCTTGTCTTCCTGAGTGTCTGGTGTGAGTTCGATTTTTCCTGCGCTGTCACCTTCAAGTACACTAAGTCAAAAAGATTAAAAAAATTACATGCGCGGGACATAGATAACCTCTTGCGACGTAACTAGGCATACGTCAATTGCGCTTGCGTGTATTACAGAAAAATAAGCTTCAATGAAGGAACCCCCAGTCGTTCTGAGCTTCGTCAATTGAAAATGCTGTACCGGTCGTCTGGCTTCAGTATTCCTGCTTCGGGAATCTGGGATTCTCACCTCTGAGGAAAAGCAAACTGGGACCTGCTGGCTCTTAGGCCTTGGAAACTGCCAGAAAGATTTGCGATTAGTTGCGTCCAAGTACCAATTTCTTGGACCAGCCACCTACAGCACACTAAGCCGGATAAAATCAAAATTACATGTGCGTGACATAATATGCCTCTTGTGACAAAACTTGGCTCATGTTTTGTCGCCTACAGCAACACTGAAGCCAGACAGACAAGCGATACGGCATATTTAATTGACGGAGCTCAGAACGACTGGGGACGCTTTCACTGAAGCTTGTTTTGCTGCAATACAAGCGTGTATTGCAGCAAAACAAGCTTCAGTGAAAGCGTCCCCAGTCGTTCTGGGCTCCGTCAATTAAATATGCCGTACCGCTTGTCTGGCTTCAGTATTGCTGCTTCAGAGCAATCTAGAAAATCTAGAATCCTAACCTTTGAACAAGAATGAACTGGCACCTGCTGGCTTGTGGGCCGTGGAAACTGCAAGAGATTTGCAATTAGTTACGTTTAAGTAACAATTTTTTTGAGTAGCCAACTACAGCACACTCAAAACTATATGCACGGGACATAGATGCCTCATGCGACGAACTTCCTTCATCCTTGTTTTCTGTTAACTCTGCCCACCTTCACCACCCGCCTCCAATTTCTGTGCTACTTTTTAAATCTCGATTCCCTGGTTCCCAAAGGCCATGCCATGGCTTGTGCCAGTCACAGGTCTGTCAGCTCTGCAACCGGCGCCATTGTGGCAAAGACGCCAAAGCACCTGACGCTTATGTGCTCTTAATATTTTGATCATGGCTCAAAACAGGTGTATGGGTGTCTGGTATGCCCTTTGCTTATTTGCGGATCGTTTCGAATCAGAGGGTAGGCGCTTCTGCGATCTGAGCGCATGCTCGGTTTTTTACAATAGTTGAAATTGAACTCTGCAGGAATTTTCAATCATAACAAACAGAATGTGCATGCCAAAAGGCATAGCAAATGAAACATCCACCGTCTATCTATTTTCGGTTCTTGTCCGCAAGAAGCTGTCGTATATGTAGCCTTCCTTGCTTAAGCCACTCATCCCCAATGTCCCGGTTGGGTCTCGTCCTGATGAATTGTCGGTGGAGACCTGAGGTGCAGTCAACATCAGATTAGACCTTTTGAGACAGAACCATATACTTGCTGGAAGGAAGTACACCCAAACGAATTTTAGACATGTCATTTATAGTGAGTTTTAAAATGAGAGGCCTGATGTAAAATGAGACGTCAATACTGACACACCAATTTTGCGAACCTAAAATTTTGAAGGCCTTGTCCCCCTCGCTAGGGGGACAAGGCACATGAATCCCGGCATGTGGATGAAATTTTTACCTTAAGATCCTGACTCAATGCCCATCCCCGAATATTTGACCACCACACTTTTAGAAAAAGATAACTTTTTAGAAAACACCGAGTCATCGACCACCCCTACAAAAGCCTGAACCAAGCCTACTCGTACCGTGGCTTGTTTGCTCCGTGCCGCCTTGAGTTAATTCGGGCTGACAATTTTTTTTTCAAATGGAACCCACATTCTTAGTTTCGGTTTCACTTGTAGAGGCAGGTGGATACTTTTGTAAAGCTTCCTCCCTATGCGCTTCCGAGTCAACATTTTTGCAATGGCCAACCCCCGGGCTTTGATTTTTGCGCTCCTTGACAAATGCTGAAACTCATATAGCAGTGATGTGATTGGCCTAAGCCGTTTTGGAGCACCTTTCGGAGCAGCCAAAACAGTGTTTTGGAGCAGCAAAAGTAGCTTTTAAAGCAGATATTCTAATAAAAATAAAAATATTTGGTTTAAATGCTGGACACGCGAAGGGAATCTTGCTCGCCGAAATAAACCAATTATGGTCAAGTTCGGCCACCTGGGAGTCTTTCAAGATGTAACTGAAATGCCAATGACATGACACATTTCTTTTTGGTTTTCGAAACATTCTGCAAAGCTGGAGCAAGCTTTGCTTTAGCTTAGGGTAGTATTGATTGTCCAATTTTAATGTCTCCAAATAGACATTGCGACATCCCACAAGTGTACAGTGCTGTAGGCATTGCCAAGCAATTCCAAAAAACCGCTTTCCACCGTTTTACTGATTGCCGACGTGCCAGATTTTCGTCAAAAGTAATTAAATGTAAAACACTAAATTGCAAGCGTCCCGACTGGTGCCTCTGTCGTGCAATTATGTTTGCATCGTTGGTTCGCATGCACGTGAGGGCAACACCGGCAGGCTTGCAGGTGCATGTGCTTTGTCGCGCTAGCGAAACGGCTGTTTAATCGAAACCGGAAGCATGCCTCTCCGCTCCGTCCCAACTGGTTGCCAAAAATCTATGCGAAATGTAACTGCCCAGCATGCGACAAAAAAGAGTCCAGCGCCGCGTGCTTGCAAGGCCGGCAGGCGAGGTACGAGCTAAACACAGAAAAAAAGAACCTGAGCGCATTGATGCAAGACATCGCGAGCCAGGGTCGCTTTGTGCAACGACTGAACTCGAGACAAACAAGCGTTCTCTGCGGGTTCAGCGTGCGGACATTCCCTTCTTTGCTTTAGCTCACTTCAACTTTTCTTCAGAACACATTTTGCACGTACCGGGGTCCCTCTCGAAAGAAAGCCCACCAAGAGAAACCTAGGTAATCAATACTTCGACACAGCAGTCTTTGAGTTAGAGAGGGATTTTTGTAGCAGCGTATGTTTTAAACAAGAACATGAATGTTGATGAACATGCGGCGGTCCTTATGTTTCAGTTTAGGCAGCTCCATATCTGCAATGTCGTGTGGCCGTTGATTTCAGGAGCGAGAGCTTCAGCTCAAAAAGCAACTCCCGCCGCGCCAAAACATAGTTTCGTTTCACAGCGCCACGTCATGGCTGGTACCCAGCACGCTAGCGTTGCAGCACACACACACGCCAACATCTACCGTTAAAAAAAAAATCGCGAGACGAGACTATTGCTTACGAGACGACGAGAGCGTGAAAGAAGAGACGGCATGGCGGGAAAAGACCATTAAAAAAACCCATGGACGATTGATGCAGGATATTTTGTGTCGGGCGGCCGTTTGTGCCGCCTAGCTCATGCATGCTCAGGTACGGTACTTAGTTTAGTTTCGGTTTTGAAAGGCGACTAAGATTGGCCCTTTGGCGCAGGCTCGGCGCAGATTACCCATATTTTGACAAAATGTAGCAGGGTTAGCCCCTTGGTGCAGTTTGTCGCAATTGGCGCAGCCATCACATCACTGATATAGGCGGGCAATAGCTCGCCTTGAAAATACTTGCTCTTGGTGGTCGAGAACAAACTTGTGTTTCTGATTGCCAGCCATTTGCTGCGAAGGATACCTGCACATATCCTAAAGAACCCAGTCTTAGTCTAATACAAATGCTTTGGCCAGACAGAGACGCAAAAGCCTGACACAAGACCACTATAAAGACTGGAAATAGAGTGTCTGTGAGGAATAAAACACACAACTCAGATAGGCATCAATCACTCAACCTTGAAAACACTTGCGATGAGCGGCAAAGAGCAAACTTCTGGCCTTGATTGGCTGGTGCTTGCCACCAAGACCTGCATGTATAAGAAAGAACTCGGTCTTAATTAAACTTGGGTGTTTTTGCAAAAGGGAGACAAAAAATACTAATGCAAGACCACTACACATAGGAAATGGCATCCAAGGGGAATGAAACACTAAACGCAGTGTGTTAGTGTTGACTGTTTTTTCCCCCCCGAGTCACCCGTTTTCTCGGGCGAGCCCCTGGGCTCGGTCCTTTGGCCACTGTTGTTTTTAATTTTTATTAACGATTTAAAGATACGCCACCCCAATGTACAAAGCCGATTTTTTGCTGACGATTGTGTTTTATTTGCTAAGGTAAACAACCCGTCTGATCAAGAAGAATTAAATTAATGTCTATCTTTGGTTCATGCATTGTGCATAAAATGGAATATGGTTCTAAACTGTAAAAAGTGTGTTCAAATGGCCTTGACGCGGAAGAACAACCCTTTGTTTTTTTACATATTCTATCAAATGAGTACCACTCGATACTATTAACCAATATCAATAGCTCGAAGCTTTAATTACCTCTGATTTGTCATGGAGTGCACACATTGAGTTTATAGCTCGTAAAGCAATGCGGAAGCTCTGGTTTTTAAGATGAACTATTAACCTGTGTTCACCTGAAACTAAACTGACTGCTTATAAAACCATCATAAGACCAATGCTAGAATATGCATGTATTGTATGGGACCCTCATACAAAGCTGTCAATCGATATGTTACAGACTGTGCAAAAAAAAAAAAAAAACATTGCAGTTTGTGTACAACCATTATGGTGTTATGTCATCAGTTTCAGATTTGTACCCAAGATCGGGATTGAGTGATTTGGCAACCCAGAGAAAAACAGGACGGCTGAAGTTTCTTTATAATATGATACAGGGTAATTTGCGACTGCGTCTCTGTGATTACACTTCATTTAACGAAACAAGGCCCATGAGAGGCAAACACCAATTAACACTTGTCGAACCATTGTGTCGAACCACTTTGTTCAAAGCATCCTTTTTTCCTAGAACCACGTGTGAGTGGAATAAGCTTCTTGAAAGTGTTTTGATTTGAGATCATTAGATGCTTTTATTGAAGCACTACTCTCGCACTTTGTTGAGTAGTGGCGCTGTCTGCTTGTTTGTACTACTTCCGCTTGTCTTTGAATATTGTTTGTACACCTCCTGCCTGGGCGTTCCACAGAATGCTGGCAGTATCACCAAATAAATAAATAAATAAAATATAGGCAGCCAATAGCTCACCTTGATGAGCGACAACAGAATCCTAAACGGGTGATGAAACAAAATATAAGCCTACCAAGCCAGGCTAGTTTGCCTTGATGCAAGCACAGTGCCTCGGCCGACAAATGACGTTCTATTCTTGGTCACTTGCCATATTTGGTGGGAATAGTAAAGTAAATGAAAATAAGGCTATCTCTCTTGCAGCCCACAGCTGCAAACGAAATTCATATACCTCGATAAACGACCTAAAAATAAAATTGGGTGGTGGCCAAGCGGTTTATGGTGTCAAATTTCAAATTTACAGACTGTGTTGTTCTGGTTGAATTCCTCCTGGTGTATATGTTTATCGTTATTAATTATACTTAAATTGTTTGTTTTTTTATTTTTGAGGCACTAGCACATAATTTATACGCTAATTCAGCTTTAGAAGCGTTTTAACAATACTCCACGGCTTCCTAGTGCTTGTAATAAATTCTCAATCAGAGCGGCTTTCAATTTTTTTTCTTGCTCTCGCTGCTGCTTGCTTCCTCACCCTTAAAATGCTGACAACTCGACACAAAAGTAATAAAAAAATGTGCTTCAAATGTGATGAAGATGAGCATTTCCAAGTTGTACCCCTCCTTCATGGCCTGGCCATGCCACCATACCACAGCTGAATGCAGCGACGAATGGTCCCAGGTGCTGTGACCCGACCGTATATAGCCTTACGGTGTGGCGCGACTCATGCAGCCCCTATGCTTGATGATGGAGCCAGTGTGCGAGGTGCGACCTGCTAGAGCTGTGCAAGCCACAGCTTTACAGCCTGCAAAGGGTGGGAAGATGCCCCTCCCTTTGCAGAGCTTGCAATAGCTTAGCAAGAAGCTATTGCAAGCACTAGGGAGCCACAGTGTGTGAATAAAAGCACTTCTGAATGTGAATTAGTGTGTAAATTATGCGTCTATACGTTAAAACTTAAAAAAAAGTATTATTTATAAATATAAATATATATATACTGTATACTAAAAAAAGGCAAAAAGAAAAGAAACGTCTCCAGGTGGGTTTGAACCCAGAGCTCCACTGCCCTTGATTTCAGTTCCCTAAAACCCGCTTCAGATGGGGCAACTTTTCTAGCAATTTTGAGGTTGCTGGCGGATAATTCCCTAGGTTTTCCCAGATCAGCACGAATTTCTGAGATCAGGTTCGGCTTAAAACAGACACGCAACTCGAACAAACTGGAAAAGTTTGAAGCGGCAGCAGCCAATCAGGGACGCAATATTTTCACGTGACACCCCTGTGGTGGCGAGGATGACAGCTGAAGACTTGGTCCTGGTTTCAAATGGATCGTTTTTGGAAATAAACTTTTTCAGAAACATGAGTGAGTATTAATGCCAGTCAAAGATATAAAAACATGTTTTTAGCATGTAGTTGTGCGTCTATATAGTGCAAGAAAAACCAAATTTTATGATGATGATGGCAAGTCGTAGCAATTTGGTTGCAGCGTCTGAACGCAGGCGGCCTGTGTTGCTGGTGTTGCGACGTTAAGTTGCTGGGGGAAATTGCTGGTGTTGCGACGTTAAGTTGCTGGGGGCCGTCTGAAGTGGGCCTTAGGCTTGCTTCCACCGTTCACGCTCAGCGAGCAAGCCGGCTTCAACCGTTCACACCTCAAGGCAAGCTGGACAGCTACAAGCCACCTAAAGGTCTACCGCCGCATCCCCGGCCAGGCCGTGACGCGACATAACTTATGAGAAGTCTTGCTGTCACTGCCACGACCGGCCAGAGTGAAGTCGAGAAAGAATCATCTAAATCAATTCATAGCTTTCTTGGAACGACCCCCCTCAAGTGAGAGTCGTCCCTCCGCCTTTTGTCGACTGTTGGACTGACGCAAAGAAACTAGCCGTCTTGGCCCAGCAGTTACAAATCATAGTGCTCATTAACTCGCCTGCCAGCGTTCCAGGTGCCAACCGCAATTTCCGCCAGTTTACCCGACACCCGCTGACAATCTCGTCTGCCAGTGTTCCCGGTGTCAACTGCCATTTCCGCTATCTTTCCAACACCCACTGTCAAAAACCCATCTGCACTCCAGGCCTCGACAAGCGCTTACTTGCGTACCGCATCACCCCAAGCCTAAATCCTAAATCTGCAATGAGTCCTCGCTGTTTCCCCTCCTGCCACTCGTTATCCTGCCTTCCAGCGAACATGCCGTGACTCTCCTCTGCCTCTCGAGACGACTTTCTTACATATTAACCGCGCTCCCCGTCTCCTGCCAACCACTACTCTAGGGTACCCGAGAAAGCGTGTAATCAACCTCGTTCTTCGAGCCCTTTAGGTACTTGATTCGAGGAGACACCTGCTGAGGTCTGCCGTGAGACAAGTCGCCAAAATTCCAACATATTTGTCTCAACGGGCATTGTTAGCGTTAGTGAACAACCCGCTCAACGAATCCGTATGACTCCCTGGGGAAAACTAGAAGCAGAGGCATACCGAATGAGCCTCACGTTGGATGTGCCATTTTAATACTGGTTTCTTTATGGAGTTCGCTTAGCCACTAATAATCACCGCCCAATCGGTATGCGCTCCGCCCGTCACCCAGGGAGTGACATACAGCACCGAGAAGACAGCGAATAAGTTTACTACCTCACGGTTGCCCGTCGTTCAGAGCCAGCAGTCCAGGCACGCCGACCCTTGTTGTCGTCCGTCGATCAGAGCTCACAGTCAGAGTCAGTGTCCAGGCCTGCGGATCGTCCTTCCCATGCCAGCGCTGCGTAGGCTGGCTGTCCCGGGCTATCACTGCCCGAGTCTCGCTGCGGAACCACCCCGGGATCGTCGTGGCCTAGGCTAGATGGCCAGGACTCGCCGCTTCTACCGGTCCGGTTTGAACCTCGCTGGTGGACCGCTCCAAGCCAGGCAGCCCGGCTCCGATGTTCTACCGGTCCGGTTTGAACCTCGCTGGTGGACCGCTTTAAGCCAGGCAGCCCAGCTCCAGCCTCGCTCAGCACGCACTGTCTCGCGCCAGCTCGTGACTTCTTTCTCCGCCGACCGCCTGTCACGTGCCCTCTGCGTCGTCTTTCACCCTTGGCTCCCACAAAGTTAAGGAAAGGGAATGTACCATTATGCTCAGTGAAGTTCGGTGAGAAGACCCGGGACTCGAGCAGGAATGCCATTATCCTTGGTGTGACCCTATGAGACTCTCTTGCTGCTTTTGCTGGGGTTTATCTAACTGAAGTACCTGTCTGAAAAGTAGAAGAAACATATGTGCATAACACTCATTATTCACAAGAAAATTTGTCAACATCCAAAATGACCCATGGAGAAAACTATGTGAGGAATTTGTTGGCCACTTTGGCCCAGTCACCTCTCGTGGCCAATGTTTCATTGCAACTTTAATTGTAGTAAACAGTCAAAGGGTATATTACAAGGTGCAATTTGGTTTTGTGCGAACCTACAACGCACAAAACAGCACTCTAACACAGTATGTAGAGGTACCTCTAAACAAATTCCAGGGTTTCATGGAGCCTCCTTCAGATAACTGATGTTGAACATAAAATGTGTGCACCAAGGAGTGAGCAAACAGTGACTTCCAATTAGTCTCAAGCACCAGCGACATGTCGACAAGGAGTGCAATGTGTAGAATGTCGTCTAGAGGTGTGCAGCCAAGATGAACAGGCGAGATATAACGATATCAGAATAAGATCACACCAAAAAGGTTCCGTTACTATCTAGGCACAATAATGAGTCAACCGACGTACAGCCGCGATTCACTTTGTGTTGAGGTGAAACATGGCCAACAAAATATAAAAAACGCGTTTTTTTTTTTTTTTTTTCTGTACATTATTTGCTCTGCGCCGTTGATAGAAGGTCAGTTGGGCGGCGTCACAAAGTCACTCGCTAGCGCTTCTTCAAATTCGTTCATCGGCACTCATGGTATACATGCCTTGCACCTACGTCACTTGATGACGTCGAACACCGGTATCTACCATGCTGGTGGTTGACTCGATGGCCCTTCGCAGCGAGAGCAACGGTAAACTGCGCCGCGCTCGGCTGTAGCAATTACCCCGTATCCCGATGATCGTCCGATCGTTTCGTCGGCATGCCCCGCGAGACAGAGTAGACCTCAAGTTAGAGAAACTACGAGCGGCAGGAAAAAGATGCGGCCGCGGATTATCGAGTTTGCGGGACGCATTTCATAGCGGCGAACGACGACACTTTTCTACCGTTGTTTACGTTCGCGCACGCCTTTGCATCGGCGTTTTCTCGTTCTTGGTGTATATGGCCTTTGGCCTTCGTTGCATGACGCCGTTTTCACGCTTCGAGCGCACCTTCGGGGCTCCCGGCCGAATCCGGGCGAGTGTCGCGCCGCGAGCCCGGCCCGACTGCGATCGGTCGGCGGCGGCCCACATGTGCAAGCTCGCCCAGCCGCCGCCGCCGGGTCATCAGTTTGTACCATCCGCTGCCGGCGATACGATAACCTTTGCAAGGAGCGAAAGTATGCAGGCGAGCCGGTTAGGAAACATCATAATATAAACCCCGAGACAATGAGTTTCTTGTCCGTTATTTGATTTATCCTTGTCTCAGGGTTCAGATTATGACAGTTACATTGCGTTGTTTACCAGCATTTCGCAAAATCGTAACAATCTTTCTACAAGCGACTCCTAGAGCCGCTCGTCAAATGATGAAGCCCGCAATTAAGCTTTTTCATTTTTTGGCGACACGGCATCCCTTCGCGTCAAAACTTCGTCGGCGGCATTTCGAAACTTTCCGCTCGTAGCGCAATCGCACCAATGCCGAACATTTCCGCACGTACTAGATAAACGTCATTATCGTAACCTCAGCACGTTTTTCTACGTTCACGGTACCTTTGTTGAAAATATGGTGCATGTTAGCGCATGTCCGGGCCGTCAGCGTCATCCTACGCCTTGGTAAGCGCATCCCCGCGGTGTGAAGTCAACCACCAGTATGGTGCGGGGCCCTGTCCTTCCCTAGATGTTCCCTAGTGTGACGTCACTTGCAAACCCGGGAGGAGAAAAGTACGAGCTCAGAGCCGAGCCGCCGAGCGTCGATTGCGACTTTCCTAAAGAGAAGCTCCGGTACACTTCGGCGACTCGTCAGCTTCAGACGCCTCTTCGAACGAGCCTGACGCGCCCGCGAATCCAATGCGCCGAACGGGCGCGGCAGAAAGCACGCCGGAAGGAAGGGGGCTGGAGGCTGAGTATCCGAAAGAGACGCGGCGCTGGTTTCTATGTCTATTTCGCACATGAGATAACAAACTGGCAAAGCTAGCCGCGTGTGAACAGTGACTGACGTTACATTGGAGCACAGGCAGTCGAAATGACGCCTGCAACAGAGCACAGCTAGGTGCTTTCAACAGGGGACACAGGCGTTCAAAAAGGCCTCGATTTAAAAACTTCACGTCTCATTTCTGTCCTTCGGTGTTTACTTTGATCCGCGTACGCCAAAGCACTCAATGCTGCAAGTAATAGAGTCGAGTCGATGCCCACGAGTACAGAGTGCGACGAACGCCAATCACGCCGGCTGGCCAGGCTGGCCGGGTCGCGCTACACACAGTCGTTGACACAGACACAGTGGTGACAGCGGCGCAACCGACGCCCGCCCGCTGCGCGCTGCGCACTGCGCATGCTCGTCTTGGCGGCTCGCCAGCACGCCGGCGACGCCGGCATCGCGCCGGGCCAGCCCGGCTCGCTCCCTTCGAAGTTCGAACAGTTCGAAGTCCAAACTGTAATCCAAATTGCTCGCGCGCGCGCGCGCGCGCGTGTTGGCGATGGAAATTGTCTTCTCGAGAAACGAGGCTGTAACGTATCGTTTGATGGCGCAAGTGCACGTATTTTTCACGTCGTTTTTTGGACAGTGTGTGAATCTCGCGAAACAGGCGACGAAAAGTGGTGGGTGAAATATGTGCTCGCATGTCGTCGTGGATTTTGTGTACCACGTAGGATTACCCAGAAAGGTGGGTCAATATCGATAAATGTGCGCGTAAGAAGCAACTAGATGCACGTGACCTGTCAAACCTATTCACCCTCATTTTATCGTGCGAACCGACATTGTCACGTATCGCGTTCGATTTCGGTCCCAACACTGGTAACTAGTATATCGTGTCATGATGTATTTCTCACCGTCGGTAACTTCGTATTGATGTCGTATTCGATGTGGTGGTCGTGTCCCAACACCGATAGTTCCTTGTTGTATTGCGATGGTGTGTTGCAACATCGAATTGTATCCCGGTACGTTGGGTTTATCGTTTGGCGATCAACTTTTGTTGCATTACAACTGCAATAAACATTTGTTGGAAAACGATCACTCCAATGAGCACGTCGTTATTGGGCTTTCTCATTAAAAGGTAGGTCGCGGCGGGTGTTCCGGCTAGTTATTCTGAATGGTTTGGTGGTTGTCTAGTTTCAAGCGCGCGAGGCTGTGTGTACTGTGTGCCGTACTAACAGCGGTACATACTTGCACTGTCGATCAATGTTAATGTGTTCGCAACGCAGAACGTTTATGTTATGTGCGTATCCACACCCAATATATTTTTCGCGTATTGCCGTGTGGATATGCCAACGTAATGCATGTTGCTAACTTGGTACCCGCGTTCTGAGATATATGCACGCGATATCATATTGTATTCTCCTTTGGTCCCATGATCGACGACCAATATTTGTATATCGTGTGGCCGTACAGTATGTCCATGTCGGTCACCAATATGCACGCGATGTCGTATTCTATTCCAATAACCGTGTAGTATATAGGGGTATTGTGCTCCGATATCGTGTTGTATACCAATAACCGCGAGTTATATCGGGATATTGTGCTCCAATATCCTGTTGTATACCAATAACCGCATACTATATCGGGATATTGTGCTCCGATATGAATTCCCATCGTGCGTATTGGGTTAATCGGATAACAATAAGTTTTTATTGGTTTCCATCATCTTCATTGGAATACAATATTTCCAATAAGCCGAGTTCATATTGGCCTTTTTCAATAGGGTATGTGGACACTTTCCTGTATTTCCCTCTAAACCTTCGTTCTTTTTTGACAGTTTGAAGGTTGGGGTGCTCCATATCGCTTTGATTTAGGGGGACAAAGTACTCGCTATTGATTTTTATTGAGCGGCAGAGGCTGGCTATCCTCGAGTCAATGTTTCTCCTGAGCGTGCACGTGTGTATTTGACTCGCGTTCTCAACAAGTCTGGCTGCCTGATCAACTTCAACTTCGGCTGTTATGAATATGCAATGCAGGACTACACAAGTCACCATAGTCGCAGCGAGGCATAATACTAACTTATCTTGGAATGCGTCATCAGCCGAGCCTCCCGTCCAACTAAAGCACGGCAGGTGTCATGTCTACAATATATGAGCCCTGTTTTTTCCTAAAATATTTTGACGCGCACTATGTTGAACAACCAGAACATTTCCGAGTGGACTTCATTTGCAGCAGTCACGGCGATTCTTGAAGGTCATAAGAATTACAGCAAAATGTTATTTTCGGAGAAGTCATCGCAAATAGAGCACCCCTTTCTGACATTTCACTCTTACATTATCAGCGTGCGAAACTTTTTAAGTTTTGTGTATTGTAATTCAACTACGTTTTCAAAAGGTTTGGACCCTCCTCAAGAGAGTTCGTACTAAAAGTAACTTGAATACTACTCTAAAGGCATTTTCAGGTGGGTATTTAGTATCTTATTTTGGATACAATTGTTGAGTATTTGGCACAGCACTGGCATTAATTGACCGAATTTAACAGGAGCAGCACGACGCCACTACTGCCGTGGTGCATTCTGGTACGGACTTGTGGTTCTCCCCAGTTTTATGACAACGTCTGTGAGTGTTGTAATCCCTATCTTCTGGATTTTTTTTTTTTTTTTTTGGTTAGCAGGATGCTAATAATCGAGTGTTGACTCACAGTTCTTACTGGGTGGCTTTACTCTTTGTGTGCCAATGTGCCACAATAATAGCACCTGGCAGAATGCAATCGGATTTTTTTTCTGCACCAAAGAAAGCAGCCTCCGAAATAAGTGTCCAAGAAGGATGAATTGAACCAGACAGAGCAGCAGATAAAAGAGCGTTTAACGATTTCTTTCGAATCTGGCTCAGAATGTATATCCACTCCATTGAACGTAAGATAAAGAGTTTAAGACTACAGCGCACAAGACGTGGTAAGGCGTGCCAAATCGGTATGTTAGAACCTCCATGAGCAATCGCTCCGAAACGAAACCTCCGCGCTGCTTTGCGACGGTGGTTTTAACGCGATAGCGGTAACAAGTTCGTACCGCAGAAAAGCCGGCGTCGGTGGCGTGACGCGAAAATCCTCATTGGTCGATAGAGTCATGATGTCACAGCCACATGCTTCGCGGGGGAAATTCAGAGCCCACAACGCTCACGTGAAACATGACGTCACGCGTGGATTGAAATTGATTAAAACATGACGTGCACTGGAATTAAAGTTTGCCTTATGTCTCGAATGATTGTACTTTATGAAATAATTAATTCGCGTTATAAGAAAAAAACTTGCTGAATTTAAGGCGGTATTCAAACCCACGAACCTTCGGTTGCGAGCCAGACACACTATTGAGTCTAGAGCAAGCAAAGTGCGATTGCGGGGCGAATGAGAAGGCCCGGTATCGCTATTGTGACCTGATATCGTGGCTCAATATCGATATCGTGGCCCAATATTGCTATTGCGTAGTACTCATAAAAGGCGAACGGCCCACCAAGTTTTTATTTTCTTTTGCTCGGTGTATTTCGGCCGTTATAACTGTCATTTTCGGTATATTTTTCATGCCCAACTCTGCTTCGAAAGATCCAAACAAACACTTATAAATCAGTGATTTCAGATATGCGTCGCTTGAAATGAAACAAACTTTTTTGAAAGCAGTTATTGTTGCTTTTTCTAACTAAGCGTGAAACACAGCATTCTGCATTTTTGAAGTGCTAAGAGTCACGCCAAAAAGGCGGTGAACCAGACCCACCTTGTGATTGTCTATTATGCCGCACCTTGAATTTGTCTGGCGTTTCAGATCCTTTCTGCATTAACACCATTCGGGACCGCAGATAAAGGCTTCCACCGTCGGGCGACGTTAGGCGTTCAAAGCTTTGTTCAAACAAAAAAAAAAATGGATAGAAATTTTGTACGAAACCTTATTTTCACCCAACGTTTTTAGGTTTCTGGCATGGTTGCTGCTTTTTAAAAGATGCTAGTTGTTACAGCGCGTTAAGCATGATCTTTCCGTGGATGGTTTCCTGCTAGTGTGCAGGCTTGTCGCCGCAGTTCTGTTTGTACTTCGGTTGTTAAACAGAATAAAACAACCTTTAGAGAACCCTCGCTCCCCGATAAAGCCTATCTAGTTTTTTTTTTTTTTTTACTTCATTGTCGATCAAACTTTATGGAGAAGCTTAAGCACTACGAAGCTCCCGTTCCCACCGACACACTGGATGCTCGATGTTGTTCCGCGGTGCTACACCAAGTCGAAGGTCTCACATGTTCGTGTCCTTTACTAATGAATTAAATGTTCACTTGCTTCCAAGTTCGTTGAGACTTCTGGGCACGCGGAATGCTCGATCAGAGGCGACGTTGTTTGTCCCGGAAAAGCAGTGGGACCATTGCCTGAACAATTCGAACATGGCAACGTAAAAAAATTGGGGGGTCCCTAGTGAAAAAAGTCATTTGGATGAGAAATTCATTGTGTCCAATAAACATATATGAATCATGCAAGATATATAAGAACATGTAAGAACATATAAGAATTATATAAGATATATAAGAACCATATAAGAAACTTCCCATAAGTTTGTTATATATGATGGTTGTATGTTCTTATATATCTTGTGTGATTCATATTTGTTTATTGGACACAAATATTTCTCATGCAAATAAGAATTTTCAATAGGGGTTTTACGTGCCAAACCAACGACGGGCGTCTGGCACGCCCCAGCGGAGGACTGAGGATTAATTTCGACCGCCTGGGGATCTTCCGACGTGCAACCGAAAGCTCGGTTAAACGGTGCCTTCGCCGCAATAAGCCTCCGTCAGATTGCGGGCGCCTCGGTCGGCATTCGAACCCGCCACATGGGGATCGTAGGCCGCCGCTCTCGCCCCCGAGCCACCGAGGCTTTTTTTTTCTCTTCTTTATTGGCCGAGCCACCGAGGCGGCTGAACATGGCAACAGATGACGAAGCGATTCTAATGCGAAATGACGACTGCAACTTCTTTCTGCGGCTGATAAAAATCAAAGGTATCACAAACAACAGGATAGTATGAACACACAAAAACACAATCGCATTTGGGAAGCGGCGGTACCACGTCCCGAATGCGTGCGCCAGAGCAGCTCGCTTGGTGCGATCAGTCTATTTTGTTCAGACTGTAGTGTGTGTCTGTGTGAACATGGTGGAAACGAACGACGTTAGAGCCAAGTGCGAGGTTCGCTCTATGTTCCAGTTTCCTGGATCGGAAGGATACAACCTTTTCGAAATACACCGGGGGCGGCGTAATGTAACTATAGAAAACTGCGTGAGTGAGAGTATTGTGCCGTAATGGTGTCGGATTTGCATATGCGGAGTGTTATTATGGGCCTGGCTTGAATAAGAAGCGCTTACTGTGGTTGGACATAACGTCCTCTAAGGTGCCCGTGCGAAAATGCCATATAAACCCTATTGAAAAAGGCCAATATGAAGTCGGCTTATTGGAAATATTGTATTCCAATGAAGATGATGGAAACCAATAAAAACGTATTGTTATCCGATTAACCCAATAAGCACGATGGGAATTCATATCGGAGCACAATATCCCGATATAGTATGCGGTTATTGGTATTCAACACGATATCGGAGCACAATACCCCGATATAATACACGGTTATTGGAATAGAATACGACATCACGTGCATATTGGTGACCGACATGGACATACTGTACGGCCACACGATATACAAATATCGGTCGTCGATCATGGGACCAAAGGAGAATACAATATATCGCGCGCATAAATCTCAGAACGCGGATACCAAGTTACCAACATAAATTACGTTGGCATATCCACACGGCAATACGCGAGAAATATATTGGGTGTGGATACACACATAGTGTAAACGTTCTGCGTTGCGAACACATTAACATTGATCGACAATGCAAGTATGTACAGCTGTTAGTACGGCACACAGTACACACAGCCTCGCGCGTTTGAAACTAGGCAACCACCAAACCATTCAGAATAACTATAGCCGGAACACCCGCCGCGACCTACCTTTTAATGACAAAGCCGAATAACGACGTGCTCATTGGAGTGATTGTTTTCCAACAAATGTTTATTGCAGTTGTAATGCAACAAAAGTTGATCGCCAAACGATAAACCCAACGTACCGGGATACGATGTTGCAACACAACATCGCAATACAACAAGAAACCATCGGTGTTGAGACACAACCACCAGACCGAATACGATATCAATACGAAGTTACCGACGGCGAGAAACACAACATCAAACACGATACGTTCGAAGTTACCGGTGTTGGGACCGAAATCGAACACGATACGTGGCAATGTCGGTTCGCACGATAAAATAATGAGGGTGAATAGGTTTGACAGGTCACGTGCATGTAGTTGCTTCTTACGCGCACATTTATCGATATTGACCCACCTTTCTGGGTAATCCTACGTGGTACACAAAATCCACGACGACATGCGAGCACATTTCACCCACCACTTTTCGCCGCCTGTTTCGCGAGATTCACACACTGTACAAAAAACGACGTGAAAAATACGTGCATTTGCGCCATCAAACGATACGTTACAGCCTCGTTTTTCGAGAAGATAGTTTCCATCGCCAACCCGCGCGCGCGCGCGCAAGCTCGCGCTTTGGAAGCAGTTTGAACTTCGAACTGTTCGAACTTCGAAGGGAGCGAGCCCGGCGAGCCCGCGGTGCCCGCGACCCCGCGAGTCGGCGTGCTGCCGAGCCAGCAGAGCTGGCAGAGCGGGAGCGGCCGAGAAAGCTGAGAGAGCCGAGAAGCGGAGCATGCGCAGTGCGCAGCGGGCGGGCGTCGGTTGCGCGACCCGGGCTGACCCGGCCAGCCGGCGCCGTCGCGCTCCCGGCGTGATTGGCGTTTGTCGCACTCTGTGCTCGTGGGCATCGAGCGAAACCTACACACTTTCAATTGCTTCGAAAGGTACGTATACACGACTTTATTACTTGCAGCATTGAGTGCTTTGGTGTACGCGGATCAAAGTAAACACCGAAGGACAGAAAGGAGACGTAAAGTTTTTAAATCGCGGCCTTTTTGAACGCATCTGTCCCCTGTTGAAAACCTCTAGCTGTGCTCTGTTGCAGGCGTCATTTCGACTGCGTGTACTCTGATGTAACGTCAGTCAGTGTTTACACTCGGCTAGCTTTGCCAGTTTGTTATCTCATGTGCGAAATAGACGTAGAAACCAGCGCCGCGTCTCTTTCGGATACTCAGCCTCCAGCCCCCTTCCTTCCGGCGTGCTTTCTGCCGCGACCGTTCGGCGCATTGGATTCGCGGGCGCGTCAGGCTCGTTCGAAGCTGGTTCGAAGAGGCGTTGTTTGAAGCTGACAAGTCGCCGAAGTGTTACCGGAGCTTCTCTTTAGGAAAGTCGCAATCGACGCTCGGCGGCTCGGCTCTGAGCTCGTACTTTTCTCCTCCCGGGTAGACCATGAGTGCCGATGAACGAATTTGAAAAACGCTAGCGAGTGACTTTGTGACGCCGCCCAACTGTGCTTCTATCAACGGCGCAAAGCAAATAATGTACAGAAAAACAAACAAAAAAAAAACGCGTTTTTCATATTTTGTTGGCCATGTTTCACCTCAACGCAAAGTGAATCGCGGCTGAACGTCGGTTGACTCATTACTGTGCCTAGATTGTAACGGAACCTTTTTGGTGTGATCTTATTCTGATATCGTTATATCTCGCCTTTTCATCTTGGCTGCACATTTCTAGACGACATTCTACTCATTGCACTCCTTGTCGACATGTCGCTGGTGCTTGAGACTAATTGGAAGTCACTGTTTGCTCACTCCTTGGTGCACACATTTTATGTTCAACATCAGTTATCTGAAGGAGGCTGAATGAAACCCTGGAATTTGTTTAGAGGTACTTCTACATACTGTATTAGAGTGCTGTTTTGTGTGTTGTAGGTTCGTACAAAACCAAATTGCACTTTGTAATATACCTTATGACTGTTTACTACAATTAAAGTTGCAATGAAGCATTGGCCACGAGGGGTAACTCGGCCAACGTGGCCGACAAATTCCTCGCATAATTTTCTCCGTGGGTCTTTTTGGATGTTGACAAATTTTCTTGTGAATAATGAGTGCTATGCACATATGTTTCTTCTACTTTTCAGACAGGTACATCAGTTAGATAAACCCCAGCAAAGGCAGCAAGAGAGTCTCATAGGGTCACACCAAGGATAACGGCATTCTTGTCCGAGTCCTGGGTCTTCTCACCGAACTTCACTGAACATAATGGTACATTTCCTTTCCTTAACTTTCTGGGAGCCAAGGGTGAAAGACTAGGCAGAGGGCATGACAGGCGGTCGGCGGAGAAGTCACGAGCCGGCGCGAGACAGTGCGTGCTGAGCGAGGCTGGAGCTAGGCAGGAACATCGGAGCCGGGCTGCCTGGCCTGGCCCATGCCGGACCCCGGAGCGGTCCACCAGCGAGGTTTGAAGTCCGGACCGGTAGAAACGGCGAGTCCTGGCCATCTAGCCTAGGCCATGACGATCCCGGGGTGATTCCACAGCGAGACTCGGGCAGTGATAGCCCGGGACAGCCAGTCTACGCAGCGCTGGCGTGGCAAGGACGATCTGCAGGCCTGTACACTGACTCCGACTGTGAGCTCTGATCGACGGGCGACAACAAGGGTCGGCGTGCCTGGACTGCCGGCTCCGAACGACGGGCAACCGTGAGGTACAGTCAACTTATTCACTGTCCTCTCGTTGCTGTATGTCACTCCCTGGGTGACAGGCGGAGCGCATACCAATTGGGCGGTGATTATTAGTAGCTAAGCGAACTCCATAAAGAAACCAACATTAAAATGGAAAATCCAACGTGGGGCTCGTTTGGTATGCCTCTGCTTTTAGTCGTCCCCAGGGAGTCTCACGGATTCGTTAAGCGGGTTGTTCACTAACGCTAACGATGCCCGTTGAGACAAATATGTTGGAATTTTGGCGACTTGTTTCACGGCAGAGCTCAGCAGGTGTCTCCTCCAATCGAGTACCTAAAGGGCTCGAAGAACGAGGTTGCAGACCCGCTTTCTCGGGTACCCCAGATTAGCGGTTGGCAAGAGACGGGGAGCGCGTTTAAGATGTAAGAAAGTTGTCTTCAGAGGCAGAGGAGAGTCACGGCATGTTCGCTGGAAGGCAGGATAACGAGTGGCAGGAGGGGAAACAGCCAGGACTCATTGCAGATTTAGGATTTAGGCTTGGGGTGATGCGGTAGGCAAGTAAGCGCTTGTCGACGCCTGGAGTACAGACGGGTTTTTGTCAGTGGGTGTTGGAAAGATTGCAGAAATGGCAGTTGACACCGGGAACACTGGCAGACAAGATTGTCAGCGGGTGTCGGGTAAACTGGCGGAAATTGCGGTTAGCACCTGGAATGCTGGCAGCCGAGTTAATGAGCACTATTATTTGTAACTGCTGTGCCAAGACGGCTAGTTGCTTTGCGTCAGTCCAACAATCGACGAAGGGCGGAGGGACGACTCTCCCTTGAGGGGGGTCGTTCCAAGAAAGCTACGAAATGATTTTTATGATTCTTTCTCGACTTCACTCTGGCCGGTCGTGGCAGTGACAGCAAGACTTTTAATAAGTTATGTCGCGTCACGAACTGGCCGGGGATGCGGCGGTAGACATTTAGGTGGCTTGTAGCTGTCCAGTTTGCCTTGAGGTGTGAACGGTTGAAGCAGGCTTGCTCGCTGAGCGTGAACGGTGGAAGCGAGCCTAAGGCCCACTTCAGACGGGGCAATTTCCCCCAGCAACTTAACGTCTCAACACCAGCAACACGGGCCGCCTGCGTTCACACGCTGCAACCGAATTGCTATGACTTGCCATCATCATGAATTTGAATTTTTCTTGCACTATATAGACGCACAACTACGTGCTAAAAACGTGTTTTTATATCTTTGAGTGGCGTTGAGAATACTCACTCATGTTTCTGAAAAAGTTTATTTCCAAAATGATCCATTTCAAACCAGGACCAAGTCTTCAGCTGTCATCCTCACCACCACAGGGGTGTCACGTGAAAATATTGCGTCCCTGATTGGCTGCTGCCGCTTCAAACTTCTCCAGTTTGTTAGAGTTGCTTGTCTGTTTTGAGCCGAACCTGATCTCAGAAATTCGTGCTGATCTGGGAAAACCTAAGGAACAACCCACCAGCAACCTCAAAATTGCTAGAAACGTTGCCCCGTCTGAAGTGGTCCTTAGGGAACTGAAATCAAGGGCAGTGGAGCTCTGGGTTCAAACCCACCTGGAGACGTTTCTTTTCTTTTTGCCTTTTTTTAGTATACTGTTAACGACTTCATTTTCGCGGACTCAAATTTTTGCGAATCGGGCCAAAGCTGAAAATTTGAAATTATTCGCGGGTTCTAATTTTCGCGAACCGAGCTTAGCTTCCGTAGTGTTCACATATTGCCCGAGTTGTTCGCGGGACGTATTTTTCGCGTTTGTAGGCGATTCGCGAAATTCACGAAAATTAGTTCCTCGCAAAAATTTAGTCGTTTACAGTATATATATATATATATATATATATATATATATATATATATATATATATATATATATATATATATATATATATATATATATATATATATATATATATATTTATATTTATAAATAATATTTTTTTTAAGTTTTAACGTATAGACGCATAATTTACACACTAATTCACTTTCAGAAGTGCTTTTATTCACACACTGGCTCCATAGTGCTTGCAATAGCTTCTTGCTGAGCTATTGCAAGCTCTGCAAGGGGAGGGGCATCTTCCCACCCTTTGCAGGCTGTAAAGCTGTGGCTTGCACAGCTCAAGCAGGTCGCACCTCGCACACTGGCTCCATCATCAAGCATAGGGGCTGCATGAGTTGCGCCACACCGTAAGGCTATATACGGTCGGGTCACAGCACCTGGGACCATTCGTCGCTGTGCTCAGCTATGGTATGGTAGCATGGTCAGGGCATGAAGCAGGGGTACAACTTGGAAATGCTCATCTTCATCACATTTGAAGCACATTTTTCTATTACTTTTGTGTCGAGTTGTCAGCATTTTAAAGGGGCCCACCAACAATTTTTTGACCGGTTTTAATTTCGCGCTGAAACGGAGCTCCATGAAAGCAGGAACACCGTGGAAAAAAATATTACACAAATTCGCAATATTTTGTGAATTATTAGAAAATTAAATATTGCAGAAAACAACTTTAAATAAGCAAAACATAGCGCTCCATGACGTAAAATGAAACAGTTTAGCGATTGGAGCAAAGCGGTTGGCCAATTGGACGCGAGTTTGGTTGATAGCCCGTCGGCCCGGTCGGCTCGTCGGCCATTAGGCCTAGCTGCAACCATCGTAGCTTTGCGATCGGGTTGCCATCATCGATGAATTTACCGGGCTTATCGGATTTTGAGTGCGGATCTGGGCGTCGCGCCGTACGAGGACACTCCACGCAAGCGCCGCGTCTCTGCCTCAGTCCGCTTCGACAGCCGCGGAACACTCGTCTCCCGCAACTCCGCCACCGGAGCCACCTCGGCGAGTAGGAGGGAGAAACTGGTGAGCGGTCCCGTTGGGCACCATATAAGCTGGGTCCCGTCGCCGCAGTTCACTCGAACAGTGAAAAGTCTGTCACAGCACTAGAAGAAAATAAGGGCTCCCCTGGTTCCTCTTACTGCTTTTAGTTGACCGGGACCGGGGGTGTCTGCACGGATCACTTGTCGTCTGCACGCGATGGTACGTCGCGGACGCCGCTGGGAGGCGCGCATGAGCGACAAGGCGTTGTTTTTGCCCGTTTTGAACTTTACTTTGCAATTTTATTAGCTCTATAAAAATGACTTGTTAGAGAAATAATGAGGGTTAACGTGTGATATACTTTATTTCGCTTCAAAATTCCTGGGACGGCTCTCGCCAATCACGAAACCCAAAGAATGTGACGTATAGTGAAAGGGAGCGCCGTTATACGCGCGCATTCGGCACCTCGCGGCGCCACCGTCGGAGGAGGTGTTTCCGAGTTGTCAAATTAAAATATGATGCGCTAATATTTTCAAACTCTTTCGTTGTCCACTGGGTTTCCGGGACCACTAGCGTGTAGAAACCGCAAAAAAAAGTCAACGCTCAAATACTGTTGGAGGGCCCCTTTAAGGGTGAGGAAGCAAGCAGCAGCGAGAGCAAGAAAAAAATTGAAAGCCGCTCTTCATGAGAAATTATTACGAGCACTATTAAGCCGTGGAGTATTCTTAAAACGCTTCTAAAGTTGAATTAGCATATAAATTATGTGGTAGTGCCTCAAAAATAAAAAAAAAATAAAAATTTAAATAAAATTAATAAGGATAAAAATATACACCAGGAGGACTTAAACCAGAACTACACAGTCTGTAAATTTGAAATTTGACACCATAAACCACTTGGCCACCACCCAATTTTATTTTTAGGTCGTTTATCGAGGTATATGAATTTCGTTTGCAGCTGTCGGCTGCAAGAGAGATAGCCTTATTTTCATTTACTTTACTATTCCCATCAAATATGGCAAGTGACCAACAATAGAAACTCATTTGTCGGCCGAGGCACTGTACTTGCATCAAGGCAAACTAGTCTGGCTCGGTAGGCTTATATTTTGTTTCATCACCCGTTTAGGATTCTGTTGTCGCTCATCAAAAGAAAAAAAAACTAAGTCTGACTTATTCTGGTTTGCAGGTACCCTTGGCAGTAAACTCTGCTAAGTGGGGCAAAATATATATTATACATTTTTTAGCAAATATGCATTGTTTTAGCAAAATGAGCTACACTTTTTGACTAAGGTGAAACAGAACGAGCCTCTCCACCTCGGTCTGTTTTCATCTCTCGCAGACACTATTTCCTGCTTTTTGTGGTTTGTATCAGACTTTTGTGTCTCTGTCCGGCCAAAGCATCTGTGTTAGACTCAGACTGGTTTTTTTAGGATATGTGCAGGTAATCTTCGCAGCAAATGGCTGCCAATCAGGAACACAAGTTTGTTCTCGGCCACCAAGAGCAAGTATTTTCAAGGTGAGCTATTACCCGCCTGTATGAGTTTTGTGTTTCATTCCTCTTGGATGCCATTTCCTATGTGTTCTGGTCTTGCATTAGTATTTTGTTGTGTCTCTTCTGCAAAAACACCCAAGTTTGACTAAGACCGGGTCTTTCTTACACATGCAGGTCTTGGTGGCGAGCACCAGCCAATCAGGGCCAGAAGTTTGCTCTTTGCCGCTCATGGCAAATGTTTTCAAGGTGAGTGATTGATGCTTATCTGAGTTGTGTGTTTTATTCCTCACAGACACTCTATTTCCTGTCTTTATAGATGTCTTGTGTCAGGCTTTTGCGTCTCTGTCTGACCAAAGCATCTGTGTTAGACTAAGACTGGGTTCTTTAGGATATGTGCAGGTATTCTTCGCAGCAAATGGCTGCCAATCAGGAACACGAGTTTGTTCTTGGCCACCAAGAGCAAGTATTTTCAAGGCGAACTATTGCCCGCCTATATCAGTGATGTGATGGCTGCGCCAATTGCGCCAAACTGCGCCAAGGGGCTAACCCTGCTACATCCTGCTACATTTTGCCAAAATATGGGTAATCTGCGCCAAAGGGCCAATTTTGGTCGACTTTCAAAACTGAAACTAAACTAAGTACCGTAACTGAGCATGCATGAGCTAGGCGGCGCAAACGGCCGCCCGACACAAAATACCCTGCATCAATCGTCCATGGTTTTTTGCATGGTTTTTTCAGCCATGCCGTCTCTCTTTTCATGTCTCGTCGTCTTGTAAGCGTAAGTCTCGTCTCGCTTTTTTTTTTTTAACGATAGCTGCCGGCGTGTGTGTGTGTGCTGCGACGCTAGCGTGCTGGGTACCAGCCATGACGTGACGCTGTGAAACGAAACTATGTTTCGGCGCGGCGGGAGTTACTTTTTGAGCTGAAGCTCTCGCTCCTGAAATCAACGGCTGCAAGACATTGGAGACATGGAGCTTCCTAAACTGAAACATAAGAACCGCGGCATGTTCATCAACATTCATGTTCTTGTTTAAAACATACGCTGCTACAAAATCCCTCTCTAGCTCAAAGACTGCTGTGTCGAAGTATTGATTACCTAGGTTTCTCTTGGTGGGCTTTCTTTCGAGAGGGATCCCGGTACGTGAAAAATGTGTCGCGAAGAAAAGTTGAAGTGAGCTGAAGCAAAGAAGGGAATGTCTGCATGCTGAACCCACAGAGCGCGCTTGTTTGTCTCGAGTTCAGTCGTTGCACAAAGCGACCCTGGCTCGCGATGTCTTGCATCAATGCACTCAGGTTCTTTTTTTCTGTGTTTATCTCATACCTCACCTGCCGGCCTTGCAAGCACGTGGCGCTGGACTCTTTTTTGTCGCACGCTGTGCAGTTACATTTTGCATAGACTTTTGGCAACCAGTTGGCGGCAGAGCGGAGAGGCATGGTTTCGGTTTCGATCGAACAGCCGTTTCGCTCGCGCGACGAAGCACGTGACCTGCAAGCCTGCAGGAGTTGCCCTACGTGCATGTGAACCAACGATGCGAACATAATTGCACAACAGAGGCACCAGCCGGGACGCTTGCAATTCCTTGTTTTACATTTAATTAGTTTTGACGAAAATCTGGCACGTCGGCAACCAGTAAAACGGTGGCAAGCAGTTTTTCGGAATTGCTTGACAATGCCTACAGCACTGTACACTTGTGGGATGTCGCAATATTTCTTTGGAGACATTGAAATTGGACATTCATTACTACCCTAAGCTAAAGCAAAGCTTGCTCCAGCCTTGCAGAATGTTTCGAAAAGCAAAACGAAATGTGTCATGTCATTGGCATTTCAGTTACATCTTGAAAGACTCCCAGGTGGCCGAACTTCACCATAATTTGTTTATTTCGGCGAGCATGATTCTCTTCGCGTGTCCAGCATTTAAAACAAATATTTTTATTTTTATTAGAATATCTGCTTTAAAAGCTACTTTTGCTGCTCCAAAACACTGTTTTGGCTGCTCCAAAGGCCACTTTTTCTGCTCCAAAACGGCTTAGGCCAATCACATCACTGCTATATGAGTTTCAGCATTTGTCAAGGAGCGCAAAAATCACAGCCCGGGGGTTGGCCATTGCAAAAATGTTGACTCAGAAGCGCATAAGGAGGAAGCTTTACAAAAGTATCCACCTGCCTCTACAAGTGAAACCAAAACTAAGAATCTGGGTTCCATTTGAAAAACAAATTGTCAGCCCGAATTAACTCAAGGCGGCACGGAGCAAACAAGCCATGGTACGAGTAGGCTTGGTTCAGGCTTTTGTAGGGGTGGTCGATGACTTGGTGTTTTCTAAAAAGTTATCTTTTTCTAAAAGTGTGGTGGTTGAATATTCGGGGATGGGCATTGAGTCAGGATCTTAAGGTAAAAATTTCATCCACATGCCGGGATTCATGTGCCTTGTCCCCCTAGCTAGGGGGACAAGGCCTTCAAAATTTTAGGTTCGCAAAAGGGGTGCGTCAGTATTGACGTCTCATTTTACGTCAGGCCTTTCATTTTAAAACTCCCTATAAATGACATGGCTAAAATTCGTTTGGGTGTACTTCCTCCCAGCAAGTATATGGTTCTGTCTCAAAAGGTCTAATCTGATGTGGACTGCACCTCAGGTCTCCACCGACGATTCATCAGGATGAGACCCAACCGGGACACTAGGGAGGAGCGGCTTAAGCAAGGGAGGCTACATATACGACAGCTTCTTGCGGGCAAGAAACGAAAATAGATAGATGGTGAGTGTTTCAATTGCTAAGCCTTTTGGCATGCACATTCTGTTTGTTATGATTGAAGATTCCTGCAGAGTTCAATTTCAACTATTGTTAAATACCGAGCATGCGCTCAGATCGCAGAAGCGCCTACCCTCTGAATCGAAACGATCCGCAACTAATCAAAGGGCATACCAGACACCCAACAACCTGTTTTCAGCAATGCTCAAAATATTAAAAGAGCACATCAAGCGCCAGGTGCTTTGGCGTCTTTGCCACGATGGCGCCAGTTGCAGAGCTGACAGACCTGTGACTGGCACAAGCCATGGCATGGCCTTTGGGAACCAGGGAATCGAGATTAAAGAAGTAGCGCAGAAATTGGAGGCGGGTGGTGAAGGTGAGCAGAGTTAATGGAAAACAAGGATGAAGGGGGTCCGTCGCATGAGGCATCTATGTCCCGTGCATGTAATTTGAATGTGCTGTGGGCAGCTACTCGAAAAAAATTGTTACTTGTACGTAACTAATCAAAACTCTCTCTTGCAGTTTCCACGGCCCACAAGCCAGCAGGTGCCAGTTCGCTCTCGTTCAAAGGTGAGGATTCCAGATTTTCTAGTTTGCTCTGAAGCAGCAATACTGAAGCCAAACAAGCGGTACAGCATATTTAATTGACGGAACTTAGAACGACTGGGGACGCTTTCACTGAAGCTTGTTTTGCTGCAATACAAGCGTGTATTGTAGCAAAACAAGCTTCAGTGAAAGCATCCCCAGTCGTTCTGAGCTCCGTCAATTAAATATGCCGTATCGCTTGTCTGTCTGGCTTCAGTGTTGCTGTAGGCGACAAAACATGTGCCCAGTTTTGTCACAAGAGGCATATTATGTCACGCACATGTAATTGTGATTTTATCTGGCTTAGTGTGCTGTAGGTGGCTGGTCAAAGAAATTGGTACTTGGATGCAGCTAATCGCAAATCTTTCTGACAGTTTCCAAGGCTTAAGAGCCAGCAGGTCCCAGTTTGCTTCTCCTCAGAGGTGAGAATTCCAGATTCCCGAAGCAGGAATACTGAAGCCAGACGACCAGTACAGCATTTTTAATTGACAGAGCTCTGAACGACTGAGGGCTCGTGCATTGAAGCTTATTTTTCTGTAATACACGCGAGCGACATTGACGGATACCCAGTTACGTTGCAAGAGGTTATCTATGTCCTGCGCATGTAATTGTTTTAATCTTTTCGACTTAGTGTACTTTACGGGGCTACTCAATGTAGTTGCTACTTGGACGCAACTAATCGCAAATCTCTCTTCCAGTTTCTATGGCCTACAAGCAAGCAAGCACCAGTTTGTTTTTCCTCAAAGGTGAGCATTCTAGATACTTTAGTTAGGTGCAAACCAGGAACTGTGAAGCCAGACGAGCCGATAGGTTTATTTAATTGACGGAGCTCAGAATGATCCGTGGCAGTGGAATGGAAGCTTATTTTTCCACAATCAAACGCAGACATAATTTTGAATCTATCGGGCTTAGTGAAGGATTGCTACTTGTTGCAAACTAATCACTAATTTTTATTTTGCAGTTTCTATATGGCTACAGCCAGCAGGTGCTGCTTTCATTAAAAGGTGAGGATTTCACATTCTGTTTTCAAACAGCAAGTTTTTGAATGAGGGTCCTAAACAGGTAACTTTCTTTTGCAGTAAATGCCAGATCCTCCAGTTCAGGAATATGTTAAATATATTTGGTATGGATAAGCCCAGTGTTTTGCTTCTTTATTCATAATTTGACAACAACAACACTTTTTATTTTATCACTCAGAAATACACACAAGAAGAGACTGCGTTGCAAAGAAATGTCGTGCTGAACGTGATATTCCAACTCGCATATAGTTTTATTGGTAGCCGATATAATATATTGGATTCCAATATCCATAATACGCTGAGTATATTGGAATCGTAAACCCTTATTGGATCCCCATACTACACATGGGGATCCAATAAGGGTTTATACGGTATTGGATTTCAATATTTTCAGCGTATTATGGATATTGGAATCCCATAACAAATCCTTATTGTAATACAATACAATAAATGTAATGTTTTCCAATACACTGTCTATATTGTATTGCAATACAATAAAAATATATTGTTTACCAATATCCATAATATGCTGTTTATATTGGGGTTTTCCAATAGGGTATAAATGACTTTAATGAATGAAATAGCCCAATAAATGTTCGGTGTTTCAAATGATTGAATTTTTTCTCGCACCATTATTTGTGTCGCCGAAGTTTAGCTTTAGACTGGCAACTGTCCACATCATTGTCGATATAGAACCGCGTTTTTCCCTGTTTAAATCGCTCGTAAAATATTCGGTGTGTAACTTAGCGATTTTTCAAGTTTCAAAGCTACGCAACGATTATTCTACGAGCCTAATGAATGTTATTTTGTGTAACATAATAATCTGTGGGTGTGTGAATGACCCTTTCAGCGCTACTTAATACACAGTCACAATCATTATGAATGTCAACACGCTATCACCCAGCGTTCCGTACAGGCAGTGTTATGCAGCCGCAGTGTTATAGGCGTTACCGTAAAAAAGGAAAGATGCGTTATTCGTTACTTGTCAAATAAACGAACGCGTTACCGTTACCGACAGAAAGTAGCGCACGTTACTTTTGCGTTACTTTTTATTTAGAAATTGACGGTAACAGCGTTTTTGTTTTATTTTGGTGACAGCGTTTTTCGACACTGGGATGACGGGCGCGGGAGTTGGAGATTTTCTAAAGTGGAAATTCCTGCGTGGGAAAAAGAGAGGAAAATTTTTGAAAATATGTACAATGAGTGAAATAATTAATTACTTCAATCATGTACTACGTTACAGCTTAAATCTAGACGCAGCCGACGCTACGAGCTAATGGAACAAATCAAGCAGTGTCAAAATCACAAGTCACTGGGCCATGAATGTTTATGGTTGGTTCAGCAAAGATTGAACAAGTACAGAAACACGGAGAACACCATAATGGTTCTCTTTTCCCTCTCTCTGATAATTTCCATCAGCTTGTAGCGTCAGCTGCGTCTGGACTTCAGGTAAAACGAAGTATAGAAACGGGCAAAAAAGTACAGGTGTTCGTTTTTCAACTAAACTTGAGGAAAAAACAAAAAGGGAGGGACAAACACGTTTTCTTCCTCAAGTTTAATTATCCCTACCAACCCGCTCGTTCTGTGCTAACATCGTTTTTCAAGTATTTGGAAGATGTAACGAGTAACGTAATTACGTTATCCGTTACTTGAAATAACTAACGCAAGTACGTTACCCGTAACTGTGTTGGAAAAGTAACAATTACGTTACCATGTTACTGAAAAAAGAAAGGCGTTACCGGTAACGACGTTACTTGTAACACGTTACCGCCAACACTGTGCAGCAACGACCGCGGCGGCTTGACTTCCCTTCTGCGCTTGGTTAGCAGAACATGCAAGCCACCACAGCTGCCGCACCGTGGGGCTGCCAGAATCGAGTCTTTAATGATCGCCTGTAGACATTTACAAGCTTTGCGAATTAACCTTTTAAGATCTCAAATGAACGAATAGCCACTGTAGGCTGCACCGGCATAATGTAGGTATACTGGACCATGTTCAGAACAATTAAAAATGCGCCGACCTTTCTTGCTCTGTCATGTCATCCCAACAGACTGGATAGGAGCAGGCTGTGGCGACAAAGTGGATACCTTTGACCATGACAGCCGCAGGATTGACACCTCTACCCAGACCAACAATTCAGGCCCACACAAGCAGCAAACGCACCGACGACCGGACAAGCACCCGTGCCGCTTCTGTCCTCACTCAAGCTCTTCCGCAGCGGATGTCGCAATCCACGAGAGGACTCACACTGGCGAGAGGCCCTTCAGTTGCGATGCCTGCGAGAAAACATTTGCGCGTAAGGATTGCTTCACAGCTCATGTTAGAATTCACACCGGAGAGAAGCCGTTTAAGTGCAACACGTGCAGCAGGGCGTTTACTCAGAAAACCAGCTTGACGAATCATGAGAGAACTCATACTGGAGAGAAGCCGTACAAGTGTAACACGTGCAGTGGGGCGTTTAGTCATAAATGGAGCTTGGCGGATCACGAAAGAATTCATACAGGAGAGAAGCCGTACAGGTGCAACACGTGCTGCAAGGCGTTCACTAAGAAAACCAACTTGGTAAATCATGAGAGGACTCACACCGGAGAGAAGCCGTTCAAGTGCAACACGTGCAGCAAGGCGTTTACTCTGAAACGCACTTTGGCGGATCACGAAAGAATTCACACTGGAGAGAAGCCGTTCAACTGCAACAAGTGTAGCAGGGCGTTTAGTCATAAATGCAGCTTGGCGGTTCATGAGACGACTCACACAGGAGAGAAGCCGTTCAAGTGCGAGACCTGCAGTAGAGCGTTTGCGGCTTATAGCGATTTACACACTCATCGGAAGATACATCGCAAGTGATCGAAACAGCAACGTGCATCATAGTTGCGGAGGGGATTTAAACGAAATACTCGAGCACCGACGTGTGTTCATTTGGCTTGGCGATAGACCTGCAGCGGTTCTACTTGCGAGCAGTGTGTGTTTCGCTGGTTCAAAATGTTTCAGCCTGTTATTTATCGAGCAAATGCAGATAAAAAATGTGAATTTACCTTAGTCGAAGCGACCAGAGGTCTTTTTTGTACACGAAAAAAAGAAAATATTTGAAGCCTTATCTTTTTTTATTCATTTAGTCATTAATGTCGTGATGCACCTGGAGTCTGTGTTGTCTGTAGGGTCACTTATGTTCCTTACAAGTCGGCCTACTCATGACCATAAATATACAAACTTATAAAATAACGAAGGTCTTTCAATAGCAGCAATCTTAAATATTGCAAATGTTAAGAAAGTATGAGAACAACCGAGTAATGTGGAGGGGTCAACATAATTTTAAGATGTAAAAATAGAACATTATTCGAAACAATTTAGCACACCAAGCTGGAAACTAATGCTTTGCTCATAGGACGGCAACAGAATATACATGACTCGGATATTTAGAAATGAAGTGTAATTTCCTATCTCATTTCGTAATATTCTTCGTCCTTTTCTTTTTGACCAGTTTGACTATCTGAATTCTGATGTCGTCACTCAATGTGCTTGCTACATGAAATACTCGTATGTATGTTTTCCTTTTGCATGACTTTATTCTTTTTTTGCACATTCACGAAGACGGTGCTCATCATTTAGGATATTCATATTTTCAGTGGTATACATTTGGTGTTCATATATACTCCGTTGCACCTTAGGTACGAGCGCGGACATTGTTTTGAGCCGGGGGACCAATAAAACAGCGCAAAAAGCGCAACGCCATGGCGTGCTCTCTGCGCTTGATAGGACTAGCCGGTGGAAAAGCACGCACAGAGAGATGGCGAATACCGGCTACTCCTATAGTCCTATGAACTGCAGAGAACTCGCCATGGCTTTGTGCCTTTTTCGCCGTTTGACTGGCCCTTCGGCTCATAACATCGGCCACGCTCGGACCTGAGCTTAAACGAAGTATAGTTTCACTTGATTTCGTCAGGCTTTTAAATATTCGAAATTTCTCTTGTAGCAGACGGATCACATACATTTGTTGTACTAAAGGCGTAATTGACTCCATTGTGTATATTCATGTACCTAAAAACTACATATGTATAATCCATCTAAATATGTGTTAATCTGCGCTGACTGTACACTGGTTGTCACTTTTTCCTGATGCGCCAGAATTGAAGGAGGGAGAGTCCTGTTCCCAAACGTATAAAATATTTGTTTGACATATACGGGGTGTTTCCGGAAAAATGTGCAAAATCGCTACTGCGAAAACTACGCATCGCACAATAAAGAAGCCCGATGCCGTAGTGGTCTGTGTGAAAGGAAGATTGCTAGAGCTGAATATGATGGGATATTTAACAAATTCCGAGTACTTAAATTGTTAAATATTAGTTTTAAAGATAATATTGGTGAAGGTGCGTCTTCACTCTGACACCGATGTCAAAAAGGCAGACCTTATGTGACAGTCCGGAGGCTTTCATATATAGACTACTCTACGTACAATGAGTGGCGGCGCACGCACGTTGCGCGTCTTAGACACGGGGGGCGGGATTGCCGGCACGGAGATGTGCTCCGATAAGAAAGCGAAACCAAGATACGCGTCCAAATTGAGCATTTCTTCGGAACGCCGTAAAATGCTGCGCGTGCCTCGATCGTACCATTGTAGCGTGGGTGTTTTTAGTAGTTTTTGATCATAACGGCAAGATTCTATTTGAAACCTGGCCCTTCAAATCAATAATGTGCAATTTATTCGTTCAAAATTACTTACCCAATTATATTGAACGCTAAACATTTTCCTTGGTGGCATGTGCAAAAGGCGTAAGGTGACTTTGTCGTAGAACCTATGAGCACGAGCATGTCCGTGCTCCCAGCCATATACACGCAGAGTGCGTGGTCAGGAGATGAAAACGAGTTGGTTGTCTGGTCCGGCAAATATGTAGCTCCCGCCGCACTGTCAGCTTCAAGGGGCCGTGCAAAGATATTGGGTGTTGGGCTTTCTGCACCAGTGGGACCAAAGCACCGGTGTGCCCGTTACAGAAAACATGTAAGAAAATAGCGTCACTCGTTTGATCGTCAAAACTTTACGGGCAACTGAGATTCGTCACCGTCCTACGAACGTTAACGATATACCGTTATGGTTACTTTCAAACGAGAACGAACGTTACTTTTACGCCAATTTGAATTGCAATATCATTTGAGAGCGAACGGCCAAGGATATGAACTCAGACAACCGTTTAACATCTTTGTAAGTTATTAGTTTGTAAGATTTGTTGCATGATCATTATTTTGAAAACTGGTTTTATTGACTGTGCTGTAGTAAATGTAGTAATTTTTTGCACGACCATAAGGGGTTTGCGATAAGCTGATTGAATAAAACACTAATTTGAGCAAAGAAGTCACCAGGTGTCGACAAATTTTCTCCCTCTCTGAACGGATACACTCTTGGGAGTATTTAAAGGTACTCCCAAGAAAATGGGGCATAATGCATTAAATTACAGTATACCCCTTCTTGAGAATGCTGCAAAGGGCTCTCCCACTTAAATCTTTTAGAAAGTCGGCGAACCAGTGCACTCTGTTGGGCACGCGCAGAGTGGAGATTGCGAGCCGATTTCTCTGATTTTTTCATGAGTTTGTTCTGAAAGCACTTAAAACCCAGTTTCAAGCGCACTTAAAGCAGGGATATTAAAGGTAGGTCACGAAGCGGTCCGTACATGACTAAATTGATAAAAAATTACAAGGACAATATAACTAGGGTTATCTGGTGGAGAAATTTTAGGACCGAGTTTAGTGTAATTAATAGTAAAAGAGGCGACGCTCTTATGGGTGAAAAGGATAGATATATTCATGATAAGTCGAAGCCGCGGTGTAGGGAACACAAATCAATAAGTACAACAGTAGGCTAACGACACATTCCAAACGGGATTAAGCGGGCAAACTGGGCTTACGGACAGTTAGTAAAAAAAAAAAGAAAATGGAGCACTGAGAAGGACCTATCGACCCTAACTGTAAACGTTCGTGACGACCGCAACCGCAGAAAATAGTTGCTCTTTCAAATTAGCCCAAAAGAAAAAAAAGAGCATCATATTTTTTCGATATCCAGGACTTTATACCAGGACCGGGGATAGGCGACCCGTGATGCTGCCCAGGAAGCCATCAAAAGGGTTGCGCCGCTGCGCCCCCATTTGAAAGCTTTTTTAGCTTACTAATTTATTTAAACACGGCGGTTCTTGTCAGAAAAAAAAAAAAAAAGAAAACTTGTTTTGGAACACTACTCACATGTTTACTGACTACGTGATGTCGTAGATAGGGGCGTATAAAAAAAGCGAAGGGAACGGGGCGCCGGGGGCGTTACGGCAGGAGTTTGCCTAGGGCGCTTGATGGGGTCGGACCTGCTTAATGCCGTCCGATGCCTGTTGTTGATAGGATCGGATGAATAGCACTTTGCACCTCACGCCCATTTTCACAAGAACAGAAGTTGCACAAAATGGGGCGACTAGCAGAAAATCCACTCGGCGGCACACACAGCGGGGCACCGTGACGAACGCTCCGACCAGCTCCGGAAGACTGCTTCCGTGTACCGGCTGAGGCTCATATTGGAGAATTCCCGAATCGCCCTTCCCATTTGAACCTGTCCCTTTTCAACCCGTTCCCGAAACGCCTTTACGTTTGCACCCGTCCCGTGTAAACACATTGGTATAAAGCCCCGCACATCTCACCCTCTCCGCGAAAAGTCTCCATCGTTCTAACCCTGGTTTGCTCACATTTTCTCCTTAAAAATAGGTGCCGAAATTTCGTTAACGCAATTAAAGCAAAGGTGCCGGCGAGCTATTTATTTATGTTGTGAACTAGTTTTTATTGTCAACGTATTCTTAAGATATACATCACTTTCAGACAAGCTCCAACGAAAGATATTTCTACTTGAACCACTTGAAATGTTTCTGTCAAGATGGTCCCCAAAATGTGGGACTGCGAAACGCGACAATGTTACCGCGAACACGATGTAGACGATTGTTAAAATGTTACTTCGAAATGGTGTTAGAAGGTACCAAGTTGTATACCGCTGAGGATAGTGGCCCAGATGAGCACTTTCAAAGACACTAATAATACTGATGGCAGTCATTTCATTCTATGAGACAAACTGCGAAAAACTACAATCGCTTGTTCGCGCAAGCAGTGTCGCGCTCAAGCACTTTGAGTAAACAAAAATTAGCGCTGCCTTAGGCTTTATAATCGCGACGCTATTTTTAGGTTTCCCAAAGCGCTTACGCACGTTATTCTAAAACTTCCTTATAGTGAACGGGATATGTTGAAGAGTGAGAAATTAGACAAGTTGACCGGGCATATGATTGCGACTTCATTTTCTTACGAGTTCAAACACAAAACCCTCGTGCTCACAGGAAAAATCCATAAACTACAAAATGCTATCGCCTTTGTTGAGGACGTCGAGCAGGATAATCGCACCATCTGAAAGGCTGCACTCCGATTTTGATAGTTCGCTGCTGTCCCCTGGCCCGCACGGCACCACCATTTGCAAGCTGCTGCGAAGGTACCCTTGTCAAGGTTGATTAACGTACAAGTTTGGGCTACAATTGATATGCAGACATAATTAAAAACAAAATGGCGCAAATACGATGGGCAAAGTAAAAGATAACCGACAGGACACAGTGCTGTATCCTGTCGGTTATCTTTTACTTTGTTCTCGTATTTGCGTTGTTTTATTTTTAATTATGTCTCGTGAAGGCCTCATCCCGTTTGATCAAATCCATGAAGCTATTAATGTTCGGGTGAGCTCTCCCTGACACAGCTTTTATCTTACGGTGCCGTGTCTCCAACGTTGTTTCGGGAGAGGGAGAAGTGAGGTGAAGCAAGGAGGACAGACATTGGACACTTGAACCTAACCAACTGTTAACGAACAATACAAGCGAACCGACCCAATTGATAACGAAAGATGGCCGAAGCGGAAAGGTTGTTCCGGGTAGGGCGCCTCCTGAGAGCTGCCAGAATGGCTGTTTATTGTTCGGTAGTTACAAAGAGGATATCGGAGAGGGGATGTGGGCTTCCAAAGCCATCGCAAAGTGGGCCCTTTGTCTCATTCGCACCAAATAAAAAAACAAAAAACAAAAAAAAAACAAAGGTTTTAATCGCTTTGTTTTTCGGCTATTTCCGTGTTCCGAGATTTTTCGTACGATGCGATTTCCAAATAGCATGTAGATTGTTTATATCGTCAACACAAAAACGACATATGCCATACATTTCTTTCAAGGAGTTGTGTCATAATGTTGCAAAATAATCTACCAAAAGTCGGAATGGCGTTGCGTCCAAAGAGCCTAGATTTCACTCCCGCGACTCACTCGAAAGAGTGTCTGATCTCCTTGTGCGAAAAAAGAAACGAATCTAATCAGTTCGCGGTACAATCAGCAGCCATGGGCTGCTGATTGTACCGGAAACTGATTGCCCCCCCCCCCCCCCCCCACTTCTCAGAGTGGGGGGCAAAGCATGTGTTTTGCCCCCCACCCCCCTCCCTGAAACAGCCGCCACTGGGCAGGGAAAACACTGGCCGGCCGCGCCCAAGGAATACCAAGGGCACCGCCCTCCCACCCGCGGTGGCATATTGTTAACGCGCAGGCGATACACACCCCAGCAACGACGTTCACACCGGATTGGATGGTATGTGGAGATATGTTGCAACGCTCGTTTCCAAAGCGGTAGCGTATACCTTAGTGGTACGATGTGTGCTTCATACGTGCACAGTAGACCCGGGTTCGATTCACGGTGTGGGCTTACTTCTTCTGTTTTTGGTCTCTCCAACATTTTGTTTTGTCGGGGCATTCTAAGATATTTACAACATTTTTTTTTTTTTGCGATTAGCACTAAAAAACACGAATGCTGACGACGAAACTTCGCTGAACTAAATGGTATGGGACAGCGGGGCTTGGGTTGCCGGCTGGACGCCGCAATGCGGCGTGTACGGGGGGGGGGGGGGGGGGGGGGGAAAGGGGGGGGGGGCTAAATGGGTTAAAGTTTTGTAATTAGTAGCCGCATACTGCCGCCGCGAAGCGGCATGAACGCAGGCGGTGTGGTGGGTTAACGCGCTTCGAGTGTACACGCGCCGTCCGAATCCGAAATTTAAGTTCCCTCGCGTTGCCGAGCAGCCAATCCGTCGTGAACGTCGTTGCTAGGGGGTCACTCGTCTGCGCCACAAAAAATTAGTGATGGAATGAATCTGGCGAACTTCAAATTCAGCAAAGATCAGCACGTGCAGTCGTGCGCTCACCATCGTAGAGTTTAGTACAACCAGCGGTTACGGCGAGGTGCAGAGTAGGCAACACGGTAACTGTGCGTTTCTGAGCCTTTGCGAGCGTGGTTCTCTTCAATATTGTCTGCCTCAAGAACAGAAGATCGACCAGTAATTTACGCAGTTTACTGCGCAAGTGACAAATGATGCGGTGCAATCTGGAAAGCGTGATTTTAATTTGACCTTTTCATCGATGCAACGAGGTAGTTGAAACATTGACTCACAACTGGCAATTACGCTCAGTGTGCACAGCACACTTCTGTCGAACGGGCAGAGTCACCAGAGCGAGCCAGGACATTTATACGGGATGCAGCTGGCATCCTCGTCTTAATGTAATACATATTTTCCCCCTTCTTTTCTTTCCTTTTTAGCTACTTTCTGTAGTGTGTATATTCTGTACATATATATGTCTGTTTTGTTTTTCACAAGTGGTGGCGGGCTGGCAGGCGCTCTGCGTAAGGGTTTTCACCTATCTGCCTAGCCCCGCACACCACCACATGGGCCCCTTCCTTTACGCGCAAAGAAAATTATTATTATTATTGTTACTATTATTATTATTACAATAATAACAATCCTGTTTTCGGCTCACAAGTAGTTTGTGCCAAAACAAAATAATATTGCTTTTCAGTACTCGTTATTTCTCAATTTTCATGTATCTGCATAAAACTATCATGCCGTCGACGTTGCACATCCGACATTCCTAACTCTCCCCATCTTCCTAAACGTCCGTGTGTGTCCTAACACCAGGAACCGGAATTTTAAAGGTTCAAAACGAGGCGCTAGGAATACAGAACGCACACTTTTATGCAAAGCTGACGTCAAATGACTCAAATCGAAAAACATGCATATTTATATTGTTATCTCTTCTGATGAAGTTTCAGCAACCGTTGCATTCGTTTTCGCGCACGAAACGGTAACTCCCATAGGGAGTAAGAACGCAGTGATTGCTTTTATTTTAACAATGTAAACATACTTGCAGGCGTGCGCTGATGAAGCCTCAAAACCAAAACTCTCGTAGCGCGATTGGTGACTGCGCCGGCTATACCCAACCACCTTTGTCACGCCACTTTCCGCAAGCAGACACTAAATTCCCAGTAAATACCAAAAGCGACAGCGATACAATTATCTTCTAGAATATAGCCTTATTTAGTAATAACTGTGTCAATAGGCACTACATGTGGTATTTAGATTAAAAAAAACTTTTTTGTTAGAAAAAAACTAAATATTAACGTTAAGTCTGGTAACAGTGTATTTTTGCCGAATCTTTAGAAAAAATTCCGCCGAATCCGAAGATTCGGCTCCGAATTTTCGATTCGGGAAAAGTTCGGCCCATCACTAGTAAAAATGTGCCACCCGGAGGGTGGGGTGGGGAGGGGGGTCTGGTTTGCTCCCCCCCCCCCCCCCCCCCCCCCCACTCAAAAACAAGTTGGTACGCCACTGTCAACAGCCATTAGAGTTCCAGCTTTTTTCCCCAGAGCACCGGATTTCGTTTTATTTCAACGATCACCCTGATATCCAAATAGTTGTGCGATCTCTAAATTGCACGGAAGCAGGACGATATGTTGTACCGCTGAAATGCCAGAGAATGAATTACCAGAAGTTTAGATAGCGTTGCGTCTTATATAGGTGCTGATCAAAGCGCACTTCAAATGTGAGAAAGCAATTAAAAAAAATACGAACAATAATTTTCATAATTACTTGTTCCCATTAATCACTTCGCAAAACTGGATTGCCACTAAGGCCCCAGCATATTTTACCGAGCGTCGCATTTGTCGTTGTTTCGTTTTGTTCGCTCGGACGAGACGCCACCACCGCAAATCACTCAAATAAGTAAACGCAGTGGTAACGTAGTAACGAATAACTTTTTGAGGTAACGGTCACTTACTTTTATAGGAGGGTAATTGTAACTGTAATAAATTACAATTTAGCCTTGAGTAATTGTAAATGTAATTCTTTACTATTTTTCAGTAACGTGTACAAATCTGCTTCATAGTTTGCAAGATTCAATAATTTCAGCGAAAGTATAAATTTTCAAATTTTATAGGCGGAAACTTATGACGCATTCAGCGAAACGTCGTTTGATGAAATGTCCAGTCCCAGGTGCGGTTGACCTTCTAGTGCGCAACATAACCTTAGATGCCTCGCTTTGTGAAAATATGATGACTGAAAACCGGCATCGTCTTTCAGGCACGTGCGATCGTTTGGCGCTTCCGGTATAAAAAAAAACTCCAGGTGGATGTCTAAGTCAAGAATATCGGAAAAAAAAGCTCATATAAGAAAATCTCACCGTAAAACCAACTGACGCGGAGAAAAGCCCACCGGCTTCTTGATGAATGCAGTGGAAACTCGCCTACGAACCTCGTTTTCGTCAATTCTTTTGGTATTTGAATAGTAGCAACATTCTTTTCTGTATTTATTTCTTGCAGTAACTTATGATTTCTGGTGCTGATGGGTCCTGACACAATTTGGGGGCTCTCTGTGGTCGTCGGGTGCAATGACGAGGTCACTTCGTTACTCTTCAGAGAACTCAACGTTGAGGCAATGTCTTCATAGAAAAAAATACGTCTCTATCACTTTGTTAATTGCTCCCATCCTGCTTAACTATGGACTTCTGTTTCTTTATTCATATTGGTGTCTGCACTATACGAATTTTGTATATATCTCCGTTTGTGTTCCTCACAGGGCTCAGAGTAGAACCGCAAGTACTAAATTTAAAAGCTTGATTGTATAATTCTTGTGTGGATTTAACTCGGCATCTGTCAGCTTTGTGGTGAACTTTTCTCCCATAAGCTTCTCGGTGTTGCGCTGTACTTCCCCCCCCCCCCCCCTTGTGGAGAAAACCTCACAGAAATCCAGCGGATCCGGAGAAGAGCTCGCCATACTTTTGATGGATGCGAAGAAAAGCTTACCTTTACAAACCGGTCAAATATTATTTCTTCGCAGCTCTCGATATTTTGTTGAACTCTGTTCTATCAAAGTTATTAAATTAAAGGCCATTTAACTGAACACAACTTCATCGAAGCCGTTTCGTCGAACGCCGTTTTATTGAACATCATACACTATTAGCAAGTGCCGTGTATTTGGTGAATATTTGGGGTGAAAAACACGCTATTTACACAAATTACCATAAATTTACACGATGAGTAACGGATAATACGTTCAGATATCATGCGAGGTTGTAAAAAACGTGTTTTGGTTCGGTCATACACGCATAACCGTGTAGCCGACCTCGATAACACGCATCGCCACCGGCGACGACCGCGGCATTGCCGGCTATCGAAGCACCGGAATGCTTGGGGACACACTTAGAAAGGACCGTCGAGACAAATGCCGCGGAAAGAAACATGTCTCGGAAACAGATATGCACCAAAAGCAATTACGCCATGTCGCGGGACGTTGGCGAAACCCGCGCTTACCGTGGCTCGCCGCCATTTTCTGGTCGATGGCAATGCGGCTTCCCTCATGTCGCCCATGTTTGCATTTAGTTTAGGGCTCTTGATAATAGTTTCTTACACACCACAAATAAAGTCATGGGTCCAATTATTCGTTCAAAACAGTTAAAATGGATATAAAAAGCGTGTCTTCGATGTGAACACGTGACATTGCAGTTGGTTTCGTTTTTGATTCAACCTTCAACTGCTTCAACTGCAAGCGATCTGGCCGATCTGGCCATGGCGCAAGCGCAACGTCGATGTACGGTGGAAGCAAGAGCCGGTTGGCTTTCGTTCTTTTTGTTTGACCGGAGAAATTTCTGGCAGCCGCTATTGTTTTGGTTTGACGGGACGTTAGAAGCTTCGCATAGAGCTTCGCAGTTTGCGAGCACATAGTGAAGACCTGACCGGAGAAGTGCCCCTGTGATGTTCCCGGAAGACGGAAAGTACCATTCGTCGTGTGTGCTTTGAAAGCGAGGGGAGTCACAGGGTCCACGAGTGCGCAACCACAAGCCAAGGTTCACGACAGCGCTGCGTTCTTCGGCGATCTTGTTCTGTTTGGGGCAACACGGCGATGCGAGAAAGGGCCGAAACGTTCGTGGTGTGTGGTGCGGTGCTTGTAGGTAGAAACCCGCACTAACGCGGAGCTCATATTGGTTGTTATGGGGTTGCGTTTGACGGGTTTAGCCCCGTCGTCGTCAGCTGATCCGGTCCAGCTGGTCGGGGAGGACGCAGCGAGCGTTCTTAAAAGTAAATCTTCCTTCGTTCCGTTTTAAAATGTGGAAGTTTCCCGACGCATACCGTGAGTAAAATGCTGCGGACGTTTTCAACAAAATTACGTCGTTTTAATTGAACAAGGGACTTCGGATAGTTTCCCTAAATCTGCCGTTTCTATGCTTCGTGTCGTTAGACTGCATTTGCACAGCGACGTGTTCGCACAGCGACGCACACCGCTCGAGTAGATGATTCGGTCTCGCAAACGACCGGTTATACAGAATTTCAGGGAAACTTAAGTCACCACCGATGTTTTCCTGTAAATCTCGTGTGACTCGTGTGAGTTTGTTGTGCGGTGTGAATAAACTAGGGCAAGATTTTCTACCTGCCCACAGATGCATGAACTGAGACCAATTTTTTACGTAGAGAACATAGTGGTTTTTCTTTACATTGGGAAGAGGCCCGAATTTGTCTCTTTTCCCTCTGGTACTGCCCCAAGTTTCAAGTTGCAGTTTCAGTAGACATACCTACTAACAGGTACAAACTGCTCTAAAGCAGGTAAAAGACTGGGAAGTCAGGACGGTGCGGACACCGTGTTTTGCGCTTCTCGCAAGGTGACTGATGCTTTTGCGAGGTATGCGGAATATGCAAACGATTTTGTTATGCCCTTCGTTTGCGTCTCCAGAAAAAAGAATAAGATTATTTACAAATTTAGGCGCAATCACAAGCCAAGATTTACGATAACAGTGCGTTCGCTTCGGTGGTCCGTGTAGTGGTATTATACGCTGCTTTCTGCAACACCGCGTCATGACGAAGAGCTGGAACGGTCACGGTCTGTGCTGGGCTAGCGGTTGACAGAAACCCGCATCGCCCGCATCGGCACCGAGTGCACTTCGGCTGTTGATGCTCGAGCCTTTTATACGCGGCTTGTCGCCAGCTGATCCTGCTGCTCGACGGTGAGGAAGCGGCGAGTGTGACCTCTGAAGTAAATGTAAATCCTCGTTTATCCAGTGTCAAAGTATGGAAGATGTCCAACGTGTACTGAGGGCGGGAACTACAAGCGTTTTGCCTTGCTTTTATAACCGAAACCAGAGCAGCGAGATAATTGCCTTGCGTACTCCAAAATGACGCAAGCAATAAGTTTCAACAGGTCGAGTACGTCACCGCGGATGTAGGCGAGACTGTGCACTGTTTAAACGCTTGCAGTATCCACGAGTGCTACCAGAAAAACGACGTCAGCAGAGAAGGAGCTCGCGATTTTAGCATAATGCAGTGCCACTGGCTCGTGAATTTTCAATGTGGCTATATAGAAATATTAAAAAAAAACAAAAAAACGCATCAGCGCCACATTAATGATCACGAATAACACCGGTCACAAACTCCCAAGCCTCACCGCTTCGCTCGACACCAACACGACATACGACAACAATCTGCATCAAAACGCCCCCAAAGTGAAGGCGTCTGCTCCCGTACGCGTACTACAACTAGCGGAAGTGAAGTGTTGGGCGGATGTCCTTCACAATAATATATATAAAAAATGCCTTGCGCAAGTATAATTTCCATTGATTATTGAATAAGTACTGATAAAATCCCAATCATTTGTTTTTCTAGCTGATTCAAGCGAGTCGGACTGCTCATAACACTGGTCGAGCATGAAAATAACCAAAATTTGAACTTTTTCATGGCCGGTTTAAGATTTATTGTTAGTACATCGTTGTTTTTCGCAAAAGACTAATTTTACAGATTTTGCCTCCATACTTTTTAAATGCAAACAGTTCTTACATACGGCTGTCCATTGTGCCGTGTTTTGTGTCTTCTTCTATAAATCGGTAACGGTCAGCGACCAAAGAGCTCACCCGTACATGTCAAGCATATATACGCCGCGGGGAGAGTCCGTTGTTAGTAGGAAGTGTCGGGCGTAGTGTCGGTGTTGTGTTTGTGTATGTGTCGCTGCTGTGTATTACGTGGTGCTCGTGTTGTCTGTGATGTATGTATAGTAGCAGTCTACTCGTGTTAGTTCCCAGCGTATTAACAGACTCCTGCTTTTTTTTTCATTGGTTGCTAGAAATCGCACTAGGTGGCGCAGGTTACCGCCCTATTACGAGAGTTTGCTTGAGCTATTTATCCATGTAAGTTCAATATTCGTTTTTTTTTTTTTTTTTTTTTTTTTTGTCTAGCGGTTTTGTCGTATCTGCCGACGCCACCGACCGCCGACGATGCACGTAGGTACCTTTGCACGTAGCTACGTCCGCCGCTCGGAGACTGTTTACTGTGCATAAAAGACATCGAACGAGAACGAACGCGTCCTGTATGCTTTCAGTTCGGCTGAAAGGCGCGGCTGGCTGGGCTCGTCCCTCGCCTGTTCTCGGCTGCTGGCCGCCATGTTTCGTAAGGAACACGTTGAACCGTGCTTCTCGGAAGGCAAACACGGTGTAGCGTGTTAACTTTACACAGCACCTCATGTGTAGACGAAAAACACAGATGGCTCCGTGTAAAACGAACACGTTTCGACGTGTCCGCTATGGGACAACGGTTTACACGTCTGGGCGTGTTATTTTTGCTAACAGTGTAGTTTCTGGCCAGATCGCTTCTCGTTTATGTAAATAGTGTTTTTTCTTTACAGCCAAAAGATAAAAGGATAAAGATGTTGTCACAGATGGACAAATGATGAGGCTGTCAATAACTGGAGAACCTAAACGTTTAATCTGGCGAACAAAAGAGAAGGTTAGCGTCGCAGGCGTCGATGTCGGCGAAAAGAAACTCCGCCGCCCGTTCTTCGGTGAGATTTTCTTCACCGCCCAATAGCAACAGCCCACCATAATAAAGGTGTGCGGATTCTTGCCTAATACATTCGGCTCTATTTCATAATATACTGAATCAAGAGTGTGTTGGTTCGAGTCAAACAAAGAATCTTCAGCGCCAGACCTTCACAACTTCCAAATAGCAACGTGTGACGCCTACTTCCGAAAAGCTTGTTCTATGTTTAGCTTCGCTGAAGAAATTTTCGCAGTGTTTGTTTTATTACGGTAGAAACAAGCCTCCACAAGTTGATATGCAAAGCGAATATCAAAATTGAAATAAAATCGACGAACTCACGTATGTTTTTTTCCGCAGTTAAAATATGTAAACATCTTAAATGCATCTCTGCAGAATATTTCAAATCCCCAGATCAAATCATCTGTCAAGTTCGAGCAGAAATAAGTGGTAAGACAGTATCGAACTTTTGGCGCTTCGGTAGCTTTTGTCTGCCTGAATTTGGTAACTTCATGCCTCACGCAAGGACCGCTTGAAGCGTGAAATCTTCCAGCCGCATTTGCGTGACCCAAAACGCCAACAGAGAACGGAACACCCTCCCTATAACGCGCTCTTGTGATTGAAAACTAATGACACACCCACCCGCAAAATATCTTCGCCGCCGAACAAAAAAAGAAAAAACACGAGACTTTTCACTGGCATTTCTGCGACCCAAAATAGCAACAAAGAATGGAACATCCACCCTAAATTTACCTTCGCCAGCAAAAAGAAAAAGAAAAATGTTTTGAGAGGCCTTTTTTTTTAAAAATCCCGACCGTCAACTCGATGACCTTGAAGATGCCAGTAGTCCGAGGCTCAATAACGCATTGCGCAATTTCAAGAGATAGTATTCACTACACGCTCATAGATGGCACCAGCTGACAGCTGGATTTCTGGCATTTTTTATGGGCCACAAACTTAGTTAAATTTTATCACAATGAGAATCTCTAAAAAAAAAAAAAGGTATTGTAAGAGAGATATTCAAGAAGTCTTGGTCTTCAGTATTGTAGCGCCTGAATTTGTATTTAAACCCTGGTTTACTTTTAAATGTTCATGAAGAACGAAACGAAAAACGGACTTTTTCAAACAAGTTCTCGTAAAAAAAAAAAAAAATTAACATTTAGATCGCGAAATGTAGCGCTACAATATTCCTCAGTTTCTTTATTATCTTTCTAATAAAACCATTCCCAATTCAATCCGTTCGGTGGTTGCTGAGAAAAAATATCAAAACGTTGCCATTGGAATTCTATAGGGCTTGGGAGCTGCAAATCGCGAGAAATAAAGAACCTGAGTGCTTCTCTTTTTATTATGTGTGTTTTCGCGTATCTTTGTGGACTACCTTTCGGGGACCATTACATAATCCGCGAACGTGTACCGAATATTCTGGCCTCTTCCCGCGAGCTTTTAGTTGACTCAAATAATAATTAAAAAAGAAGTAAAGAAGCGCGTAAAACATATAAGAAAGCATTATGACAAATAAACCCTTCCGAAAAAATGGAAAAAAAAAAAAACGCGCCCTTGGTGCGCTTTTTTACTTACGGATAGTCGATGTTCGCACTCTGGGTTGGGTAAGGGTGGCGATGTGGGTTAGTTGGCTCATACTGACGAAAAGGCAAACAGCGCACAGTAAACGGGGACTAAAGGAAGTGCAAACAGGACAAGCGCTTGTCCTGTTTGCACTTCCTTTAGTCCCCGTTTACTGTGCGCTGTTTGCCTTTTCGTCTGGGTTGGGCCACGCTTGCGGTTCAGGTCTTAGCTTTCGACGGCGATTTGCGCGTACAAGTCCCTCGAAGCAGAGACAATGAAACGATCAGAACTCGATTGTAGTTGGCGATCAAGACGGTGAGTTTGTGTGAGCTCTATATGCTGAACCTAGCAAAGATCCGCGCTTTTCAAAACTGACATCCGTCTTGTCGGTATTGACAGATCGTTTCATCGACAAGCAACGTTTTATCGACAGATCGTTTCATAGACAGTGTCTTTTTTGCGACAGGGCCTTAGATATCGACTTTTTGGTGGCATTTATGTCGCTGACTTGTGAAGAGGGCTTCAGGAGCGTCATCAACGCGGCGGTGGCGCATTCTCCTGATTGCAAAATTCTAGTTTACTAATTACTTCAGGATCCGCGGTTTCGACTAGGCGGGGTTCCTACTCTAGCATGAGATTAAATTAAAACTCCCTGAGCGAAGTCGAAGTTGCCTTCACGATGCATGACGGGCGCACGACTATGCCTCCGACGCCCAATCGGGCGTCTTAGTTGTCGATTAAACGAGCGGCGGGGAAAAGTTGTTGATTAAAAGTTGTCGATGAAGTGATACGGACCAAGCATTGGCAACTCACAGTGCTCCAAGTGAGAAATGCAGACCTTTGGATCTCTAATCGTCAAAGCCCAGCGCGGTCGTCTCGTGGACACACGAAGGTACTAATCGGCTCAGGCTGAACACACATCTGTGCTGTCACACGGGCCGTACATCAGAATGCCCCTACAATTCCCTGCGCCATGCGAGTTCACCTGAAGACTGAGCGATGCAATTTAGGGATCTCCAGAAGGGTCTATTCGTAGCGGAGCGAGAGACCTGCCTGTTTTTCATGCTCCGAAATAAATACTGCATAATTTGGGGTTACGAGTTGAAGCAGTCACTTGTCTAATCCGGAGGTTTTGAGGGCGAAAAACGAACAGTGTAACGTCGCGAAGCGGTGAGGCTCAGACGAGCAGCGTTCCAACGAACGTATTTAATGGCGCCCAGCAGGACCGTGTTCCAACATGCTATAGGGTGTTTTCACTGAAGTAATTTCGTCCACCATTTTGTTGTTCTGAGCTATCTGGCGTGTGTCAAACTGTAGCATTCCAAGGGTTTACATGACCCCTCAAATTCGTAGAGCACATCAGCTTATGTCTTACCACGCTGACATCATCTCGACCGGTTGCAATGTAATCCATCAAAGTGGTAAATTTGTTTGAAAAAAACAAACTAACAACAAAATGGCAGATTGACGTCATGTGCAAACAACCTATACGATTGGTGCCTGGGTTGCCAGACCGACCAGCAGGCTCTTCCGTTACACCCTCCCTTATCTTAGGGTAAGGCTGAAACAATAGTCATGGCTGTTGCTAAAAAGCTTTGTCATACGCCAGCTTCTGATGCGCACGCCGAATGCGCTATAGTGTCCCTCTAGCGGAGTCTAGCGGCGGCACAGTCCCTCGCACTGGGGGGATGGAGATGCTGAGTCTATTCTTGTAGGCTCGTTTGAGAATGAGGATGTGTTGAGATGTACTTCTTACTGGCCTAGATTATCCGTTCCCGCTTCTGTGTTGAAGTCCTCGAGGGTTGAAAGGATGCGCCTTCTGTTCCTTCGTAGCGTTCTGCCTCTCTCAGAAATGACCCGATAGGATCTAGGCGCCACCCGGTTTTGCACTTTTTGATTATCCTTTTTAACGATTTGTACGCTGTAGGGATCGCTTGAGGATTTGATCGTTTCCTAGAAACTGAGGTAATCGACCTTCAACCTTTCGGATGGGGGCACCCCAACGCCTCGCCCCGAGCATAGGGGGATGAGCCGCTTGAGCCCTTTTTAATCTTTGGCCCGGGAAGGAGACAGACATTCTTGCCCGTCGCCGCGAGGTAGTGGCACCCTCCCCGGCTTTGTCGTCACGGCGCTTTCCCAGTGACGGCTTGTCCAGTCGAAAGACTCAGTAATGGGCACGTTACCAGTAAAAAGTAACAGTGTTACAGTTACCTAGGGAGACAAAGTAACTCTGTTACAGTTACCGGTTTCAAAAAAATAACGTGTTACAGCTACAGTTACTGCAAAAATAGTCACGCCGTTACTTTCCCGTTACAGTACAAAAATTGGACACAAGGAATCGCAAACCAAAACAGTATTATTTTATTTGTTACACTATAGTGAGAAGAAATGTAAACTGAGAAATTAGAAAAATTTAAACCCGAAGGGTGTTTTTTTTTTTTTTTTGCGTCATTCGCCGTTTCAGCATTTTGATGTGCATAATTTATTTGCAATAATGGTTATCATAGGCGTGCGCACAGGGGGGGCAGGGGGGGCGGCCGCCCCCTCTAATCATCAAGGGGGGGGGGGGGGGCGCAAAGTTGGCCCGACTCGAGGCGCGACGGCGCCGGCGGTATAGGCCTCCTGCGCTGAAGCTTTGAACAAACTATAGCGCCCTCACTTTGGGTAGTAGAAGCTCACCTGATTGAGCATAGCCGTACTTATGGCACGTTGGTCGAGCTTTTTCAATTCTATGTGGTGCTAAAGAGCGAAAAAACAACTTTGGACTCCAGAAATCGGCCAAACTCAACGTTGCAAGAGAATCGAAAGTGCCAAATTCATGACACCACCGCTAGGGCACCCGTCTCTTACCTCTGGGTGGTGACGTCACAACACCTGTGTCGCGACGCTTTAATTTTTTTTTTTTTTTTATGTTTACTTTGGAACGCGTGAAACGGCATCTCTCGGCTCACGCTCTCAGCGTCTTAGCTTTGACGGCGTTCGAATTTTTGTTCTGTCTTTGCATTTTCATCGTTATCTCGCGCTCCGGACCATGCAGAGCAGGCACGCTTCTGCATGCGTGACAGCTTGAGACGATAAATTTGTACTACCCAAAACAAGTACTAACAAGTCTTATTCGCAGCACCCTCTGGGCAGCGCAGGAGGCCCATGCGACCATGTTATGGTGGCTGAACCATCCAGGTGGCTCTGTAACGTTTCATTTTGCACGTGCCACGTTCGAATGCAAGCATCTGAAGATGCGCAATAACAAAACCTCTAAAAAAATAAAAATTAAAAAAAGAATTATGCAGCTCGCGGCCGCAGAGTCCTATTAAACATTCCTTTCATCTTTGCCTTCGTTCATAGCTTCCGCGAGCACGTATGTTTCACCTTACGTGATAGCGAAGCCGAAGCTACTCGCAAAAGCACGTCCTCCTGAAAGGTGCTCGCACTGCACAAGCGCGCGTGCTTGACAGGGACGCTGAAAGCTCGCAGCTCGCTCTCGTAGCCTTTGCTACACTGGCACTTAAAGGGGCACTGACACCCCAAAGGTCGTATTCTTTTTTATTGTCTAAAACGATGCAAGTTGTGGTCATAAACACGAAAAAAAACGCATCGCGAAAAAAAATTTCCCCGCGCGCGCGCGCGCCTTTTTATTTTTGGCGTTTATATTTCCCGCGCTCACCTCCTCGCTTCTTTTGATCGGTGACGTCAAAAATCAGGAAATTTAGAAGCTTTGTAGGCGACCTTTCTATAACATTTAATAACGGCAATCGTAAAACATGTTTTTTAACGCAATTACGAACGCACTACGGCCTTTCTTTTTGAAATACCGAAAATAAGATTTCGGTGCGATGTCGCTTCCTGGATTTGTATGCTCCCTCGGAAACCTCGGAAAACTTGGCGGCGCTCGAGCAGAGGATTATCGGCGAGTCGGGGAGGAAACCGGTTTTTCCCCGCTCCGGCTCCCTTCTATCCCGCCTGCTCGCCTCCTCCTCGCTTCGGGTCGCGGTAGCAACGGCGCTTAGCTTCACAGCGTGGAGCGGAGCTCCAAAAGAAAGTCGAGTCGCAGGAGACCGCAAAATTTGACTCACTGCACTGGCGCGGATCGCGCGGGAACTTCAAATTCGGCATTTGGAAATTGTTCTTTTTAATTCAGAAATACGGAATTCCCAAGTTTCAAATTTTGAGGGTAATGTCCAGGCATCGTTTTCAATCGTTTCGGATAGTAAAATAAAATATGATTTTGATGTGTCAGTGCCCCTTTAAAATGGAACGGAGCAGAAAATAACTCTACTGGGGAAGCATACTGACGAATGTTTGACACCCGAGCCAAATATTCTATTTTTGGCTCGCCTGGGAGCGCTGCTCAAAAGTTGAGAGCTACGGGCCTATCCGATTTCCCAAAGGCGTAGCCATGCCGACAATTATGGCGTTCATTTAGGCTTAGGAATGGCCAGAATCGAAAGACTATCCAAAAAGTGCGGCAAGGTCATTGCTCATGCTTTGCGATTTAAGTGAGGCCAGGCAAAGCGAAAACCTCCTGCACCATTCGTTATTATGGAGTTTTAGAATAACGTACGCAATTTTAGCGTACGCTACCGTTAGATTTAGCGCTTGCGTTGGCGCACGCTATGCAAGAGAGTTAGAATAGCGTTTCTCCGCCGCGACTCAAAAGCCCAAGCATCTCGCGCTTGCAACGCCACCAAGATAGTCACCATTTTTATTTCACACACAAAATTCTGTAACTTCAAAGAATTAGATTTGTTTATACATGAGAATGCGAGGGGAACGGTCGACCGGTCGTGCCCGCCTGCGTCGCCTCGGCAAGAGAGGTCTGCGTCGCATGCATCAAGTTGCCGGTGATTGTCGCCCACTTTGCTGGGTTTTCCAAACTGAGATCAATGTCGTCCCGTATTGGAAATCGCAGTCGCGAGGATGCCGCCGACGTCGCGCCCACGACGCCGCCAAAGCGGCCGCAGCCATAGGTCTGGGAGCCGCCATTTTTTAACTCTGCTCGTGCTGCTCGTCTTGGCTTTAGCCAACACTCTAAGAAAAAATGGAGGAAAAAGGTAGGAAAGGCGCGTCTTCCTCCCTTCCACTGACGCGCCCCCAAGCGGACACGAGAAAAAGGGAGGAACGAAACGTTTTTCTCCTTCTCCAGGCAGACGGGAGAAAGCTTTCGCCCTCTCGACTCATCTCCTTTCAGTTTCGTTTTTCGAGCACGTCGCGCATGTTATTCAATAAATGTTGTTGAGGTGACTGAGCCTCAGCGGTAGCGAAGGCCGCCTGTAATTCCGTCTTCTAGTCCAAACATGCAGAACATTTCGGTTGCATGGACGTTTTAGAGCGCAGCTCTTAAGGCCCGACCACACTAGTGTGAACGGCGCCGCCGGGCGGCGCCGCCGGGCGGCAGCGCCGTCCGGCGTCCCAACGCGAGGAGTCCACATTGGCCTCCGTTTTGCTGGCGTCACGTGACAGCACTGGATCCCGCGATCGCGCCTCCCGTCGGTTTTCCCGGTTTTCCTGCTCTTTCGTCGTCTGCTCTTCGTTAGATTCCTCCGTTCCGCACTCGCTGTCTAGACGGTAGGAGTTCATAATGACCTGGTGATCAGCGTGAATGTGATTATCCTAGCCTGCTCGTTGATCTTGCGACGTCGCCGCGCTCTGAAGGGAAGGAGGCGCAGGTTTTGGGTCCGGCCGAGTTGGTTCTACCGAAACACCGAAGGACAGGACAGGTCTGGCGCACCGCCAGGGCTTTGCTGCCCCGGCGGCGCGCCAGAGATGAAGGCTACTCTCGAAAGTGTCACCAAATCAACACGACATCCGTTACAACAGAGACGACATGCAACGAGTGCCACGGAGAAACTCACTTGTAATTCCGAATTCCTATCCTATAATTTCCCAGCGGTTAGTTTCAAGCAACCGCTCCGTTGGGGAAGGCATCGGGGGAAATAGGGGGAGCAGACGACACGAAACACGTCCTTCGCTTCGAGACGCGCCGAGGACCGGCTTGAGCGTTGCAATGGCATCGCGACGTCACTATCTACGCCACCTCCCATTGGCTCCTCTCTTCTGCGGCGTGCGGCGCTGAGCTCAGAACCGCGCACGGAGCGGTTGGGTGTGCGGCGCCGCACGTCGTGACGTTGAAGCCGAAAACTGGTTTCGCCGGCAACCGGCAGCGACGACCGTCGCGCCGCAGGCCTCCGAAACGCCAATGTGGTCGTGCCTTTAGGGGCCCGTTCCCGGCTTGAGCGGCGTCGCCGTCGGCGTCGGCGTAACTAAGGTCACCCCAAGGTCACGCGACCCTCAAGGTCATCCTAAGGTCACGTGACTCCTCCCCCAGGGTCACGTGACCCCCAAGGTCACGTGACACCCAAAGTCACGTGACACCCAAAGTCACGTGACCCCCCGAGGTCACGTGACCACCCCCCAGGGTCACGTGACCCCCCCACCAAGTTACGTGACCCCCCACCGAGTCGCGTGACCTCCCCGATGACGTCATCGTCACTGATGACGTCACCGGCATCCGCATCGTCATCGTCATCATCACTGACGACGTCATCAGTGACGTCACTGATGACCTCACCGGCATCCGCATCGTCATCGTCATCATCACTGATGGCGTGATCAGTTACGTCACTGATGACGTCACCGGCATCCGCATCGTCATCGTCATCATAACTGATGACGTCATCAGTTACGTCACTGATGACGTCACCGGCATCCGCATCGTCATCGTCATCATCACGGATTACGTCATCAGTGACGTCACTGATGACGTCATCAGTGACGATGACGATGCAGACTCCGATGACGTCATCAACCACGATGACGATGCGGATGTCGGTGACGTCATCAGTGACGTCACTGATGACGTAATCCGTGATGATGACGATGACGATGCGGATGCCGGTGAAATCATCAGTTACGTCACTGATGATGTCACCGGCATCCACATCGTCATCATTACTGATGACGTCATCAGTGACGTCACTGATGACGTCACCGGCATCCCCATCGTCATCGTCATCATCACGGATGACGTCATCAGTGACGTCACTGATGACATCATCGGCATCGTCACGTGACCCTCCAAGGTCACGTGACCCCCCCCAGGTCACTTCACCCCCCAGTATCCTTCCCTCCTCCTCCTCAAGAGCTGCGCTCTAATTCGGTGTTACAGGGAGTTGTAAACGGCTTTTTTATCACTAATTTTATTAAACGAGCATACGAAGCCGCTAGAATCAGCGAAGTTCTGGAGCAGTGCCAGCAGCGCTACGTAAACTGGGTAAAATGGCCGTCTCCGGATCGCTGGACCCACGGGGAACTACAGTAGCGGAACCACGCAGAACTGTGTCGACGTTTTCGACGTTATGGAAATCGCAGGAACTGCGTCTAAGACAAGCAGGTTGTGCTGCCGTCTGCCTGGGTGCCTTCCGTGCTGAGTTCGGTTCTGTTTTCCGATGCCGAGTGCCAACCGGCGTTTAACGTGGTTCTGTATTTCTGCGTGTGGAGCAACATAGCAGCAACATCGTGATGGCAGTGTTGCGGATTGTGAACAGAAGATCGGAATTATCGCCGGTGTGACCGTGTGTTCGCGTATCAGTGGTGTAACAACAAAATGAGATGACGTAAATTGTCGGGCATTGATGCCGCTGGTCGGGCCGTGATCAGAGGGGGCGGGGTGTTGCTGGTTGACATTCCGCTTTACATTAAAAAGTTTAAGACCACTTGAGGGATTAGGTGGAATCGATCGATGTGCAGATAGTCATGTTGGAACGCTGGTCTGAACAGTAAGCCCGTCTCGTATAGACCAATCCATTTAGCGCTCTCTGGGCGGCACCATTTTGTTCGACAGCAGCGTCCTCTCTATACATCCGGAAAATTCAGCGGGTTCGGCCAACACCTCCTAGAAATCAGGCCGTAGTGCTCCGAGTGGGCACGTCACAATGGCGGAGAGAGGAAGGCCATGGCGCAACTACGTGAGAAAATCCCGCTGTCGACGCGTATCGGCGCAGTAATGTTCGTGCGCGTTTGTCCTACGTTAATACACGTTTTAAAAGCGCAGTCTTGTACAATTTATTATATATATATTATAAACGTAATATACAACACGTTACGAAGGTTGAAAGTACCAAATTTATATTTATGATTATCCCCGTAACCGCGGGACTACGCGCAGTCCCGCAGCCCCCCACACTTTTCGAATAAACAGGCTCCGAATTTCCAATGCGACATCATCTTCCCTCGTACGTGCACTGATTCTGGTAAATTTACGTTGCGTGTGAGCTGCTGAATGGCTGCAAAGGTACGCTGAGACATTTCAGAAGGGAAAGGAACTGAAAAAAAATACAGTCATCGCCGCAGGGAGGGAGCGCACACGAGCAAGAGATGGGTAGACAATGTTAAGCCTCTGGTCCCACACTGCTGGTGCTGCTCTCGTGTCTATGTGTGTCTGGTTCTTTTGATCCTCTTACCTGTCGTTTTCTTTGTCGTCACCGCAGTCACGGGTAGATTCTTTTTTTTTTTTTGTGTGTGTGTGTGTTCGCTTGATACTACGCATTTACGTGGATTCGCGAAACAAGTCCTGCTACGGTTTGAGTAACGTGTGTGGCAATTAGTCAACGATGACACTGGCCAATGACCTCTCTCTCGACACAGAGAGACTTCTAGAAGTCCTTGTTCAAATGTTCTCATGATGGATCGTGTTGGACGTATGGATACGATCGACAGGTGAGGAACAACTTACTTACGGTCTTTCTTGGTCATGTAAGACGAAATTAAACTGCTGCAGTCGATTTCTTTTTTAACATCGTGATAGAACGGAGTTTTGGTGTTCGACATTATCCGTTTGCTATTGCGTCGACATTTGTAAAAATGCGTGGTAATCTACTTTTTACTGGCAGAAAGTTTGTGTTACTAGTGAAAGTGTGTTGTTTGTGCTTATGTGTTTGTTTGTGCTAATGTTATTTTGTTGCCTTTATCGCGCTTATACTAGAATTTTAACTGTATTAAGGGGTATTATTGTATACGAAATAGTTTATATTTTGTTCTTGGGCAGCTCGAGCCCATTGGGAGAATTAAATTAGTTGACTGTAAATGGTAAGTTTAGTACCCCTGCCACACAGAAAAGCTAATATATTTTGATTAAATCATACAGGATTTAATCAGCTCGCTCTTTTGAGGGATTATGTGAGCGTCACAAGCTGATTTGCCGGCCCCATATTTTCATTCAGTCGAAATTCTATTAATCTTAATTCAGTGACTGCACGCGATAACATTGCTTACATGATCGTAAATGACACTTGTCGAACCTTGTCCGCGTTGGCTACGTCTACCTGATTTTTAACTGATCTGTATTGCTGTGTCTAATCACTGCGAGTCTCGCCATTTTGTCGAAATATTTCTGTACAAAATATGCATTCCTACAGCAATAATTGCGTGACTCAATATTTTCTACTTAAAACAATCACTTATTTTATAGGTCTTCTACGCATACCTCGTGCCAATTCGCATAGATTATTTAGCAGTGTAATGTTTTGCCCATGTAATAAAGTGTTTCTTAGACCGTTGCAATGGGCAGCTTTCATTTTAGCTAATAAGACACGCGTATGTGACGAAAAGCGCGTTACGACGGTCGATCCACGCGCGTTGCCTTCGCTTCAACGCGCGCCCCCGATGGCCTTCCTTTGCGACGTCACGAGAAGAGCACTACGGCCTTATTCTTGGGAGGTGTTGGTTCGGCGAGGTAAAACGAGAGACAGGGCACGCGCCCGACTCCGCTAGCAGACGACAAACTGGAAGGTTGCCATTTTCCATCTTTGGGCTGTACGGGCGGGGTGTAAAGAACATCGAACTCTCGCTCGTGGCTGCCGTTGTGAAGTGGTTTTCGTTCTTAGAATAGTTATGGCTACTCCAAAATCAGCCTATAGCTCTCTGTTGTTCTATTTCGGTAAATGATCAACTAGCATATCTTTTTTCCGTTACTTAAATAGCAGTTGAGTTCAGCCGGCAGTACTTCCCTCAACTGCTGCGTTTTATGCGGCACGACAGCACGTTTTATGTATTATTTTAGACTTCCACTCATCGTCGCTAAAGGCCTACACCAGTACAAACTTTGTACAGTGAAAAGGTACAACAATCGGATTTACTTTTTGCCGGAGACCGGCGAATCTGAAACAGTTTTCCCTATGTTTTTTTTTTTTTGTATTTGCACGCAGGTAACAGCGATATTGGGCCCTGTTAGTCTTTTTATCTAGCATAATATTACACCAGATCTGGCATACCAAAATCTGCGCATTTGCGCTTGAAATTTCCAAAATGACGCAATTTTAAACAGAGTTTGTCCGCCAGCCGGATGCTAGCTACAGCCCACCCGGCGGAGCGGACGACATCCGGGTTGAGAGTGGGAGGGCATTGTTTTTCTCTTTTACCCTCTCTGCTATGACCTAATGAAACGGTCTAAACAGTGGCCAATGTGACTCGGTTGTCTCCTCTCCGAGAGCGATTGCGCTCTGGGGAAAGGACTTTAGCATAAAAAACAATGGTAGGTAAAATCGAAAAAAAAAGCTACCCTTTATTTTCTTTTTAAATATACTACGGTTCTTGGAGGAACTGCCCTCCAAGTGGCGTGTTGGGATGAGCACTAGAAGTTTTCGAGCTCGCCACGGCGTAGCTCCGTACACTTAACACCTGCCGCAAGTCGCGGCTTTGACTGCATTCGAGTTGATCGAAAAGCGATTTCTCAGCCCGTGGAGCATCACTTTCAGCTGAGTGAATATCCGCTCTACATAGATTAATTCAAGGTGGCAATTGCAGCCGGTCGCGAACAACACAAATAGAAAAAAAAAACACACACACACACTAGAATAGAAATACAGGCTACGGCTTGCCTTGCAGGGAAACAAAGTCATGGCTTCGAACCGCATTGGAGCGGTTTAATTTAGAGGCTTCCAAATAATTAAAAGGAGATTCATCCCCTGAGCCATTCAATATACTTTCAGATGTATGATACTGCTGGGGTAAAAATCAAGACGCTAGGAATATTTTTTATTGCTCAGGTAGTCACCGAGAAATTAGTACGTGCAAAACGACCAGTATAAAAGACGGAAACAGTGTTCAGGCTAGTGTGCCGTTGTGTTGATGTTTGTGTGTGCAATATATGTGTATTCGCTCAATGTATGCTCGCCTGATGCTTGTAGCATGCGTAATGTGTCTGCATGTGTGTGTAGTAGAGGTTCCCGAAGATTCCGAAGTGTAATGGTGGCCAGAAGAAATAAAAATATTTTTTTGTAGAACATGAATTGGGCGGTACCTAGCGCCATCTAGCCTAGCTACTTGCAATTACTCTGCTCGATCCTGCCAGCTGCTGGCAAGCGATTTAACCTTCTTTGACGCTACGCGATAAACAGCGGCTTCGAGGTTGTTCTTTTGACAGCGGCTTTTAGTTTCGCTGATTGGTTTTCCATTCCTCCGTGAGTTGCGGTTGACGAAGGAATTGTGACTCGAGGAACAGCAAAGGTAAGACGTAAAGGGCGCGAAGTAACTGGGTATCGGTTGTCTCCGTTTAACATCGCAGTGCTGACGACAAGAAGACTGAGTAGTGTTTTCGAAACGCAAGTTTCTGTACCTGCGGGGGAAATCTGGCTTCGGAAATAAACACAGTTTGCGGAAAGCTCGTGTTACGCTTTTATTTGCTGCCCCTCTCGTCCCGCACAAGAGACGAATATAGCGTCCTCGTTAAGCCTTACTGAGCTCGATTTGCTCGATTCAGGGCCGCCATAGTGAGATGCAGGCGACGGAGGAACTATTTTCTCCCCTGCTTCAGGGACGAACGTTTCTCCCTTTCTAAAGGCATATAGGTTAGAAGACCGTTCCTCCCCTTAGGGAGGACTATCGATTCCCTTTTTTCTAAGAGTGAACTTCTCATTACGAATCCACCTTGGAGGAGCGCAAAGACTTTTCGTACGCTCGTTATTCCCGAGAAATAGCGCGCGCAAAAATAGCCCACGCAAAGCGATAAACGTGGTTAGATTTCGGCGCATGCGCAGTGGCGGCGACGCTATTCTTAGCGTACGCAAAGATTTAGCGTGCGCTATTCTAAAACTCCCTACTGACTAACCCGCCCGATATTGCAGCTACAACGACATATTAGTTTCAAAGCAAACGGTGCTCACTCAGTGGGGCACTGCCATGTTTCCCCCGAGCCAGTCACATAATTTCAAAATCCCTCTCCTACGTACTGCGGCTAACTTTTGCACGGTTAGCGCTTCGAGCGAACGGGCCCAGATAACCTATAGTTATATATTGTCCTTGTAATTAATCATTTTAGGGCGCACCTCTTAGGCGCCTGTTTCCGGCTTGAGCGGTGTCGGCGTCGGCGTAACCGCGCGGTGCATTATGGGTAAATTTCTCCGCTAAATTTAGCGGAAAAAATTCCCCGCTAAATTTAGCGTAATCTTTTTTTTTAAACGGGAGGCGAGCAGTACAGGAGGACTACCATGGCCTCCTCTTCGTACCTGCCCCTCCTCCTCCTCAAGAGCTGCGCTCTAATTCGGCGTTACAGGGAGTCGTAAACGTCTTTCATTTTTTTTAATCAATTTCTTCATGTCCGGACTGCTTCGTGACACACCTTGAATATTCCCGCTTTAAGTGCGCTTGAAACTGGGCTTGAAGGGCCTTCAGAACAAACTCATGAAAGAATCAGCGAAGCTGTTCGCAATCTCCACTCTGCGCGTGCCCAATAGAGTGCACTGGTTCGCCGACTTCCTAAAAGAGTTAAATCGGAGAGCCGTTTGCAACATTCCCAAGAAGAAGGGGTACACTGTAATATAATGCATTATACCCTTCTTTCTTGGGAGTACCTATGAATACTCCCAAGAGGGTATCCGTTGAGATGGGAGAAAAATTTGTCGACACGTGGCGAATTCTTTGTTCAAACCAGTGATTTATTCAATCGAAGTTTATTGCTAAGCCCTTATGGTCGTGCAAAAATAAATTATTTCACAAAAAATTAAAAAAAAGATAAGGAAGAGCACGATGAATAAAACAAGTCTTTAAAATATTAAACATGTACAACAAATTTTACAAACTAATAACACACAAAGGAATTACTCCGTTGAAGTTCAACTGTTGTCCAAGTTCATGTCCTCGGCCTTTCGCTGTCAAATAATAGTGCAATTCAAATTGGCGCAAAAGTAACTTTCGTTCTCTTTTGAAAGTAGGGAATTGTAGTAGAGTGTTTCCGCAGCCCGCTAAGCACCCGGATAGCGCTCCGTAATCCGCCACAAGACCTAGAACTATGCAGAGAAGGCTGGCGGCGCGCATGCGCAGGTGTGGCGTTTTCTTCGGGGATAACGTAGCGGAGGAGAGAAACGATATTCTACAACTCCCTAATCTAACAAGTGACTCTATTTTGTTACATGTTTTCTGTAACAAGCACACCGGTGCTTGGGTCCCACTGGTGCAGAAAGCCCAACACCCAACATCGGAGCACGGCCCCTTGAAGCTGACAGTGCGGCACGAGCTACGCGTTTGCGGGACCAGACAACCGCCTCCCTTTCAGGGTTTGACCACGCCCTCTGGGTGGATATGGCTGGGTGCGCGGGGAGGCTTCGAAAGATCGACGGATGAGTGGTCCAACAGGCTTGCAGCTTCTACCACTATGCCGACTTTGGCCCTTCGCACCTGCCATCAAGAAAAACTCTTAGCGTTCAATAAAATTGGGTAAATAATTTTGAATGAATAAATTGCTAATTATTGATTTTAAAGGAATGGTTTCAAATAGAATCTTGTTGAGCATCAGCGAAAAATATTAAAAACACCCACGCTACAATGGTATGAGGCGCGCACAGCATTTTACGGCGTTCCGAAGACATACTCAACTTTGACGCGTGTCTTGGCTTCCGTTTCTTATCGGAGCGCATCTCCTCGCGGGCAATCCCGCTCCCCGTGTCTAAGACGGGCAACGCATCGCACGTAGAGAAGTATACATGAGAAAGCCTCTTCCGGACTGTCACAAAAGGTCTGCCTTTTTGACATCGGTGCCAGAGTGAAGACGCATCTTCACGTGCAATGCGTGCCGCGCAAGCACGTTGCACGTTAGACACGGGAGGCGAGATTGACAACGCGGAGATGCTCTCCCATAAGAAACCGAAAGCCAGATACGTGTCTAAATTGAGCATTTTTTTCGAAACGCCGTAAAATGCTGGGGGTGTCTAATGTATACCATTGTAGCGTGGGTGTATTTAGTAAATCTCGATGATGCCGACCAAAATTATAATTGAAACCATGCCTTTAAAACTATTATTTAACAATTTAAGTACTCGGAATTTATTAAATATCCCATTATATTGACCTCTAACAATTTTCCTTTGACACAGTCCACTACGGCATCAACCTTTTCTCTGTGCGATGCTTAGTGTTTGCAGGAGCGATTTTGCCCGTTTTTCCGGAAGCAGCCTGTATATATGTCAAAACAAATATTTTATATGCTTGGGAACAGGACTCAACCTCCACGAATTCTGGCGCATCAGGCAATAGTCACAACCACTGTACAGTCAGCGCAGATTAAGACATATTTAAATGGATTATCCATACGCAGTTTTTAGATACATGAATATACACAATGGAGTCAATTATGCCTTTAGTACAACAAATGTATATGATCTGTCTACTACAAGAGGAATTTCGAATATTTAAAATCCTGACGAATTCAATATTGAAATATTCAAGATTGCTGCTATTGAAAGACCTTAGTTATTTTATAAGTTCGTCTATTTATGGTCATGAGTAGGCCGATTTGTAAGAAACATAAGTGACCCTACAGACAACCCAGAGGCTCCAGGTGCAGCACGAGATTAATGACGCTAAATTAATAAAAGGCTTGGCATCAAGTATTTTCTTTTTCTTTCGTGTTTCTGTGTTTACGTATCTGTGTTTACGCGATAAGTAAGAGGCTGAAAGATTTTGAACCACGCGAAAAAACACTCTGCTGCAAGTAGAACCCCTGCAGGTCTATCGCCAAGCCAAATGAACGCACATCGGTGCTCGAGTATTTCGTTTGAATCCCCTCCACAACTATGATGCACCGTCAGGGTTCTGATCACTTCCGATGTGTCTTCCGATGACTGCGTAAATTGGTATCAGCCGCAAATGCTCTACCGCAGGTCTCGCACTTGAACGGCTTCTCTCGTGTGTGAGTCCTCTCATGAACCATCAAACTGCATTTCTGTGTAAACGCCCTGCTGCACGTGTTGCACCGGTACGGCTTCTCTCCTGTGTGAGTCCTCACATGAATCGTCAAATCGGATTTCTGAGTAAACGCCCTGCTGCACGTGCTGCACTTAAACGGCTTCTCTCCGGTGTGAATTCTAACGTGACCTATCAAGTGAGACTTCCGCGAAAACGTTTTCTCGCAGTCACCGCAACTGAAGGGCCTCTCGCCAGTGTGAGTCCTCTCGTGAATGGCGACAGCCGTTGCGGAAGGGCATGAGTGAGGACAGAAGCGGCACGGGTGCTTGCTCGGTCGGCGGTGCTTCTGCTGCTTGTCTGGGTCCGACCAGTTGGTCTGGGGAGAGGTGTCACCCCTGCGGCTGTCACGGTCAAAGGTATCCACTTTGTCGCCATAGCATGCTCCTATCCAGTCTGTTAGGATGACACGACAAAGCAAGAAATGTCGGCGCGGTTATTACATTCTGCCGTTGCCGCCTAAGGTAGGTAATCATTCACTTGGGACGTTAAGAAGGTTCAATCGCGATGCTTGTAAAGGTCTACAGGCGATCGTTAAGAACTCGACTCTGGCAGCCCCATGGTGCCGCAGCTGTGGTGGCTTGCGTGTTCTGCTAACCAAGTGCGAAATGGGAGTGAAGAAATGGGCCGCTGCTGCCCAGTGTTAGCGGTAACCAGTGGCGTACGCAGGATTTCATTTCGCGGGGGGCCGGACCAACGAGAGTAAAGGGGGACAAGATAAAAAGAAAAGAAAGTTCAAGAGAAAATAAAAGCATGTTCATTTTTTCTAATAACTATGCATTCTTCTATTAAGTAATTAAAATAATGTTGTCATATTGGTTTTGGGATGATTATGATACATAAAAATAATGCCCCGGAAATTTCCCACCAGGAAGCATTTGCATTTTACTTTTTTAATTTACAAGTCACGTCAAAAGAACGCACCAGAGTAAGCAGAAAACAAGAATCATAAAAACAAATATTTTATGAAGCAGGACTCCAATGCATAAAGCCTCCAGTCGTCGGGGCTGATTAAACAATGATGCATAAGTAGAAACGCGGAACATCTTGATGAATAGACGATAAGCACTGGAAAGCTGCTCCGCCATAAAGTACTCCCTATCTTAACCTGATCTAACCAACAAAAATCTCGCGTGATTTGTTCGTTGGTGTCGATTTATAAGGTTTCCAAAGTCCGCTCACAAAAGAGAGTCAAGGAAGTCACACAACGCAACAAAGGGACGATGTAAAATGGTTTACACATTCATATATTGCACTTGGCTCTCGCCCTGAGGCAGCAGGTCGCACACTCGGGAGTCGCGCCCCTATCTCGCGCGGTTCTCAAACCGCCGATGACAACTTCCGTACTCGAACCTTGAACCGCAAATCCCGCGCCTTTAGGCGCCTATATCCACTTTTCTAAGATTTTTCCCGCCATCCGAGGAGCCAATCAGATATCACTCTTTTTAGACCAATGGGAGCCACGCGGTACAAAACAAACACATACAATACAAAATCCAATTAAGAAAGGACACGTGCATAGACCCCCGAAAACTCCTAAAAACCTTCGCCCTAACTGTAGTAGACCGTCAGCCGGACACCGCTTCAAGGAAAAACCCTTCGTCGGGGTGGAAGAGCAATACCGACGCTTCTTCTCAAAATAAAAAAAGGCTACCAAACATCGAGGGGCCCCGCTGCGCTCGAGCGAGGCACAGCGCATGGTACGCACCCAGAGCGAGGTCCTCGAGGAACAATTAAGACAGGGGACACGGGGGCCGCTCCGTGGCGATGACAAACCAGCCCTGGCGGTTCCGCGAGAGGGACGTGAGGCACTCGCGAAGCAATAAAAGTAGAGGCAAAGAAAGATATTCGTTAATTGATTATTTTCCAGTCATATTAGATAAAAGACGTTAAAACTACACATTTTCTTATTATTTTTACTGTGTCATAAATGGCATATTGCATTCCCTTCCTTTTTTATTTCCTCTTTGTTTACAACTTCTCCACGAAGTTTGATATTGATAAACCCGAGAGTCAGTAACCTCACCGACTCCCCACCCCCCCTTCCCCTCGAAAATTTCAGGGGGGGCCGCGGCCCCTTCGGCCCCCCCCCCCCCCCCCCTGTGTATGCCACTGTCGGTAACCTGTTACAAGAAACGTCGTCACCGGTAGCGCCTTACTTTTCAGTAACGTGGTAACGTAATCGTTACTTTCCAAAACAGTTACGGGTAACGTACTTGCGTTAGTTATTTCAAGTAACGGATAACGTAATTACGTCACTTGTTACATCTTCTGAAAACTTGAAAAAGTGCACCCATTTTTTTGCCCGTTTCGATACTTCACTTTACCTGAAGTCCAGGCGCAGCTGATGCTACAAGCTGATGGAAATTATCAGAGAGAGGGAAAAGGGAACCATCAAGGTGTTCTCTGTGTTTCTGTACGTGTTGAATCTTTGCTGAAGCAACCATAAACGTTCATGGCCCATTAGCTCGTTGCGTCGGCTGCGTCTAGATTCACGCTGAAACATAGTATGTGATCCCAGTAATTAATTATTGCACTCATTCTACATATTTTCTAAATATTTCCTCTCTTTTTCCTCCGCAAAAATGTCCACTTTAGAAAGTCTCCAGCACCCGCGCCTGTCATCCCAGTGTCGAAATACGCTGTCGTCAAAAAAATAAAAAAATAAAAAAAGCGCTGTTACCGTCTATTTATAAAAAAACGTAACGCAAAAGCTACGTGCGCTACTTTCTGTCGATAACAGTATCGCGTTCCTTTATTTCGCAAGTAACGAGTAGCGCATTTCTTTACTTTCTTGATGTAACGCCTACAACACTGCGGCTATACCTCTGCCAGTACGGAGCGCTGGGTGATAGCGTGTTGACATTCATAATGATCCTTACTGCGTATTAAGTAACGCTGGAAGGGTCGTTCACACGCCCACAGATTATTAGGTTACACAATATAGCATTCAATAGGCTTGAAGATTAATCGTTGTGTGCCTTAGAAACTTGAAAAATCGCTAAGGTACACAGCGAATATATTATGAGCGATTTGAAACAGGGAGAAACGCGGTTCTATATCGACAATGATGTGGACATTTGCTAGTCTAAAGCTAAACTTCTAAAGCTTCAATCACTTTGAACAGCCAAACATCTTTTGGGCTATTTCATGCGTCGAAAATAATTTATAGCATTTGTGAGAGCTACTTGATCAACCGGAACTGAAGGAAAAATACAATTTTGTAATATAAATAAGCAAGTCGCATGATACATTTCTCTGATTTCAAATATGTGGTATAATTTTTCGGTTTGGTGCAGGCCGCATCTTAAAACTTAATGAAGTTTCCACGTGGGGAAAACTTTGTGTACCACATCAGACTCCTCACGTTTTCTACCTTCTGGAAAACCGAGCTTACAAAAAGGTTTTCTATCCGTGTGGGACCGTTCACGCATCTATGAGGGTGTGAAGAGGGTGCGAGGCTGGATGAGTGTTATCCCGTGTGCGTCTTATCATACCTGATGTTATTAGTTCTATGGGCACCATAAGATTGGGTGCAGAAGTCGCACCGCCGTCTGTCCTCCCTTCCAGGTCTATCTTCAATGGTTGCCTCTGCAATTCGGCTCCTTGGAAGGAGAGCTCCACCCCCTTGTCCTCGCAGTCCGTTTTCTGCCATTCGGAGTCGTATGCTGCGTGGGAAAGTTCGGTTAGGACTGAAGATCAAATTTTCTTCAGTTCCTTTTAGGCTATACCAATACCCGATCAGAACGAACTTAAGGAACAAGCAAACATACACACATCATGCGGATGAAGTAGAGAAATTCAGGGTTTTACATTCCAATTGCGGTGAAATTCAGACAGTAAAATAATAATATCACGATCAAACACGCGCACCATAACTTGATACTGAATACACCGAAAACGTCGAGTGTAAAAATGCACGCGAATCAAACATAAAAGCGATCATTCTCTATTTCTCTACAAAGACACAACGGGTACGTCAAGGAGCGTGGTTTAGTTACATTGCTCCTGTTCTGTAGTGCTGAAAAAAAGCAGGCATGCCACAAAACCAACAACTTCAGAGTGTATCACCGCCGCAGGTTTTGGGAATTACACGTTGACAAAACGGACACAGTGTGTCGGCGAATGAAGGTAGGGAAGGGAATAAAAATGGCGCATGTAGTTGGCTGAGCTGTGGCCATTTCCTATTTGATCCGACTAGTCGTTTCCATTCATCTGGAGGAAAATGTCGACCACAGGTCTGGCACTGCCAAAGTTCAGCTGGCTGGTGGCTGGCCGTCCTTCCTAGGCAGCGAAGGGTCAATCACATTTGCGTTAAGAGCATTTCCGGTTAGCTCGGCCTGCAAAGTATAGAAGAACGAGTATTAATAAACAGGCGCCAACACAAAGTTACTTTACCTGCCATCAAATATCGTTACATTCAATGAGCAAATCTAAAACTGAAGGGTACCAGTGCATGGAGTCGGTCTAGTTGGCATTCATTACTTGATTAAACGGCGGAGTAAATGATTACGAATTACGACGCAGAGACGAGAAAAAAGAAGGCAAGAAACCGGAAAACGCGCATTTGCAGTTCAGTTCAATAAGGTGAAGGACTGAAGGCCACTTTCGAGATTAAACAGGGCATGGATAACAACACCATTTATCAGTAGGAGGGTACCTGCGAGAAATTTCAATCTGAAGGACACGAAAAAATTAAGTCCCATGGGACTATACCATTTCCAAGTGTGTATGTTTTAGCCAAATACTAATGACATATTTTGATTTCAACGAGAGATGTTTCTTTATATATGCAAAGTTTAACCACAAGGGAGAAGGAAAAAGGTAACCGGTTGCGTCAGTGCTGCACCCACGCGACTAGTGCTATCATTTATGAAATGATATGCACTGCACATCAAACAGTCATTCTCGCGTTTTGCCAAAAACTAACATAAGCGGGGCTCACTGAGGAAGAATTGGGTTTAGCTGAGATACTTGGTTCACGTTCACGAGTTGCTTAGAGACCCGCATTGTTAAGGAGACCTTTAGATCGCCTAGAAGTTGATTACAAATAGTTATAATTTGGTTAATTGATCACCAGTATAAATTGATTAGCTTTCATCAACGATAAAAAGTTTGCAGTCGCTATTCCAAGACAAATATCTTTTTTTGTTCTTCTTCTGACTAAAGACGAGCTTAGAATGGCATTCCCCTCTCCTTCGTCCCAATTAATCGGAAGCCGAAGCACTTAATTATTTCAAGAAATGAGATGGAGGTTAATTTCAGCGTAGTTTTATTTAGTAAAACTGAGTATTGCGTTCATTTTCTTCGATTATGTAACCTAGGGTGCCTCAATGTCCTTCTGTTTAGGGTGATGCCACTCTTTTTAGTACCACATGCCGACAGCACGCGCTCACGGGAAAAATACAAAGAAATCGACGAAAACAAAATATCGCCATAGCACAGTCAGCGCCACAAGCGCGTGCAGGGACACGCTCTTTCACGCGCTTCTGAACAAAAAATAAAAATAAACGTGTGTGACAAAAAGGCGAGATGCCACTACCCTAAGCAGAGCGCACATGAAGGCACCCTAATGTAACCAAAGCGAGAAAACACGCAAAGCCTCCGACTAGTCGTTATGTCATAATAGGGAGTATTCACTGGACGCCATATTTGTGGGTGCTGTTTAGAGCGCACGCTCAGAACGAGCTCAAGTCAATAGGCTGCTAAGACCGGCACTCCTGAAGGTGCGGAATGCACATTGCAAAAGAACTGTGGAAGCTCGCCGTCAGCACGCACTCAGCATTCGCGCACAGAGCTATGGCCGCCATTGAATATTCCCTATTGGCGACGTGCGCGACCGAAAGCGTCGCTGTGGTCGGCCTTCCACGATTGGCCCAGAAGCTGACTATGACGTCGGAAAGGGTACACCATCGACGGAAATAAGAGGAATGAAAGAACTTTAATTTCGACGGTGTTGGCAGTGTTGCTTTGAGAACGCAATGATTTCAGGCTTCCACCATGCGATTTACAAACACCAACGAACTTGTTGTTCGCAAGGTAATGACGTCACAAGGGGGAACCACAGGAGGGCGCCACCAAAACATCTCGCCGCTAATAGGATCTCTCGACCCCCAAGCGCGTGTCGCTCGTGTGGCAGCGCGTGCAATCGCAAGCTTGCCACTCCCCCGCACTGGAAGCCACCTCGGTGGCTCCGAGGCGAGAGCGTCGGCCTACGGATCCCCATGTGGCGGGTTCGAATCCCGGCCGAGGTGCCCGCAATATGACGGAGGCTTATTGCGGAGAAGACGCCGTGTAACCGAGCTTTCGGTTGCACGTCAAAAGATCCCCAGGTAGTCGAAATTAATCCTCAGTCCTCCGCTGGGGCGTGCCAGATGCCCGCCGTTGGTTTGGCACGTAAAACCCCCAAATTTGACTTTCCCCCGCACTGGCACCAGTCGTGACATCTTTTCCGGACCTTTTTAAAAATAGCAAGTGTGCGCGTGCATAGCTTCGATAGGCACTACACGAAAGCGCGAAAGATACGCGAAAGCGGAGATTGAGAAAGCCCCTTTTATGACGGCACGCTCCGGGAAGGATGGCCTTCAGCAGTACTAGCAGTACTTTGAAAATGATTTTCTGCCACTTGGACTTCCCGGAAGCCAAATTAAGACAATTTAAGTTTGTTTCCTCATGTAAAAAACCGCTTCAGCTTGCTTTTACAGGCGTCTCATCTTCAAGACCGCCATAGCTGAACACTTTTTTAATCCTTCGTTAGTTCGTTCGTGGTTTTGTTTATGCATTTTCAACACCCTATATCCATCTCCTCTGTAACGCCCTCCCGGACCGTGCTGAGGGAACGGTTCAGGCTGGAACATGGCGATTCTTACAAATTTTGTTCAGGCCTGTTTTACCAGCCAGGCTACAAGATAACGTCCTTCTTATCAAAACCAGTTTTAGCGGTCGGTGTTTGGTCCATGGCGAGAGCAATAGCATTCTCGGGTACTGATTGGACGTGATGTCCCAGCATCTTACTGGGCGAGAGTTATCGACCAATGATATATCTTTAGTTGGTTTCAGAGTTCTTTTGGCGAGAATTACTCACTAACACACGGATGGTGACAGGAGTCTCGCGGTAATATTTTTCCCGAGTGTACTACATGCATAGGAGAATTTGAGCTATGTGCGGCAGCAGAGCTTGAGATTCGCAGAGGGGGCCCTCGTTGTCGATTGTATCAAACGGGAAGTATAGCATAGCCTTATAGTTTCAGCTGGCGTCCCGTATCACTTCGTCGCGGCACTAGGCTTTTAGCAGACGGCTGGCTTTATTCCGGTCCGTTAATCATTTTTGTCTGCGAATGACGCTTCGTAGCAGACGAATTCTATTGTTTATTTACGTTAGAAAACTAATCATCTCCTGACATTTTCTTGACTCGCTTCCGAAAGTCCCGGTAACAATGCTTGTACACCAAGCAAAAGGCGCAGTGTGCAAACACCTTCTGAGGCGCGTTTCTTTCTCGTGTCTTCTCATATTGGGCCTACCAAAACTGTTTGTGGACGTGTTCAAAGCACTCGTATATGTGCGCTTCTAACACGTCTGCGGATAGTCTTGGTAGGCCCAATATGAAAGTGCTGAGATAAGGAACCAATTTTAGCAGTTGACACACTTGCAACTGCTTACGACCGGAGGGGCTTGTGACTGCCGATGGCCGGCCGCTTCTCTGCCGGTCATATGTGTAGCCAGCACCTGCGGTTTGTAAGCAGGGCAGTAAGAAATGTGTAGATCGGCCATTACTTCAGCAAACAATAAACAGAACGCGCACATGGCACACATTGTTTCACAGTTTTAGAAGTAAAACACCACCTCCAGACATTTTGACACAATAAAACAAAAGTAAGACACTATTCAGTTTGTCCGTATTAAGACATACTTAGAAGGATTGTACAGTTCAAATAAATTAGTAGATCAAAGCCTCTGCCAGGCTTTAAAAGGGGGAGGGGTGAGGGCGGTTGGTCGGCACAGTAAGGAAAGACAGACAATGAAAAGTTCGCGCGCAGCAGGCTCAACTGTAGCCATCTCATTTCATATGGCTATGTCACATTTGTTTCAAGACAAAATGCAGCACAAAGGCCTTGCACCGCCGAAGGGGGACTCGGCTGGTGACAGGTCACCTTTGCGAAGCAGCGAAGTGCCGTTCACATCTGTGTCGAAATCCTTGCCTAGTTTGATCCGCAAGGTTTAAAAAGACGACCATTATTAAACAGTAAAGAACGGAAGGCGATAATACTTCTTTGTAACCTCCACTACTTATATTCAGCAATACTGAAACTGGGTGCGAAATTGGGAAAAAGGTATGTCAAATGAGGCATAAAAGAATACAATTAAGCGTTACATTTGAATGGATTGATTATGCACTCATCACTCCAAACTGGCTATGTCAAGAGACCGCCCTGAACGAGATTTACCGTCCATTTCAACCCCTGCTATATTATGCTGTGATTGAAACCCTGCTCACGTGAATTTGACACACCTTATTCCGAAAAGGGGATCAGTATTTAAACTTGGTTAGGGGCTAAGGCGTATAAAGATGAGACCAATGAGATCTCAGATTAATGAAGGTGCACAGAGTACAGCTTCATGTGCGTCTCCGGGTGTCAGCTATCCCAGCTTTTTCTTTTTCTTGGAAGTAGTTGAGATTTCGATGTCTGCAGTGTCAACCTTCTTTCCTTCGTCATTCTGCACTGCCTTGGCCGACTGTTAAAGAGACACATCACGTATGAGATTAATATATTGTAGTGTTTTCTAGCTGAGGAACAACCCTAAGTGTCTACTTCTGCCGGTTCATAGCTCCAGTCCTGGTCAACAAGACAACTAGGCTGAAGAGGCAGCGGTGGCTCCAGAGTAGAATGCCTGAATGTTGCTGCACGGCCCTCACAGAGTGGTGGTAACACTTGCGTCTGCTAACGGAGCCACCACCTTGTCTTCAATCTTTTATGGGGTCGTCACGCTGTTATTTTCATTGAACATTGCCAATCGTGAAAAGGCACCGGGTAACCCAAAGAACACACAGCGTTAGTTTCAAATTTGAGTGGTAGGTTTGTTGGTCAACAAACATTCCTGCACAAAAATAGTTAAGATGTTGGAAGATCAGCTGTTATTTGCAAAGAGGGGGAAGCATGTGGCGTAGGCAAGGGTTGGGAGGGGAGAGTGGTTTTTGAGGGTCCGAGACCCTCTAACATCTTGACGAGCCCCCCTTGCAACAATCCTGCTATGAGGCGCGGAGAGCGAACAGTCACGTCGCAACTGTGGCCCAGTAAATGCGGGATTAGCGCCGAAGAGTGGCCTTTTTTTTGTGTCCCGAAGCTCAAGGAGATTTGCCGTATATAAAGAAACGGTTTGTCCCAGCTTCTCGCCAGCGTATAGACCTTTTCTGTGTACTCTTGTCTCCAGCCACCTAATAGGCGTATCCGGTATGGGCGAAGAAAAAATAATCCAACGTTTCAACCTGCAAATAGTAAAAAAATAAAGGGGAGGCAAAACGACAAAGTGGGACGTTTACGCTTATAGCCTAAATGCCTTCTATTGGCGTGGCAAAGGCAAAACAATGTTTTCGCCCATACTGGAAGTGACGTCAATTCAAGATGGCGGCGCACTTGGAGAAAAGGTCTATAGGAAATCTCACGCACCACACGAGGTGTAGAAACTGCAGCCTCCTCCAAAGGGGTCAACGCAATGCAGCACCCGCTCTGAAGCCCATTTGGTGCTCCCGTAGTGTGTGCTGTACTTGAAGGATAGAGTGCTAAAAGGCAACGCAAAGAGGACCTCTTTGCGCTGCCTTTCCTCCCAAAACTCAGAATATGCAGGTCTGTCATGATTCGAATATCGTTCGAGAAGCTTAATAATACCCCCAACGAAATTGAAAAAAGAAAAGGAAAACTGATCTGGGAGGTATTTTAAGAACTTGGCATTTAAAGTACTATTTCAAGTAGAATTAGAAAACTTGTACTTTACTTTCTGTACATTCTCTAAATACGAAATTTTACTTTACTACAGTATTTTTTCTGGTAATTTCTGAAGAATGTAAAATTCCCGACTTGAAAGTACATTCCCCAAATATGGAAACAAAGAATGCCGTATTGTCATGTGAAAACGCGATACTGTCTTTCGAGACGTCATCTGGCAATCACTCCGGGTGAGAAAACGGCAGCTATAAGACCGATAAAATTAAGTGCCTTCTGATAAATAGTTTGTCAGCGAGAGTAATAATATTAATAATAATAATAATAATAATAATAATATTAGTACCTTTATTTTTTCCAACAAAAACAATGTTGAAAAGGTGACTTGGGAAAAAAGCTTGGGAAAAAGAGTAAAACAACTACTTCGTGGCGACTTGACTTTACCCAATATTTGCCGCTGTTTCCTAAAAAAATAAAATAATAATAATCCGATGCTCCTTCGATTATCTTTGGAGCAGTGCATACCAGATAAAATATAGTAAGAAAAATACGGTCTGAAAAGGCGTCATAAAAGATTGTGTTAAAAAGTATTCGTGCTTTAAAAGTATTTTTATTTATAGAACTTAATTACTTCGAGCACATCGCACCCGGTGTACTTACGATACTTGAAGTACATAACCTCCGATTGACTTTCTACTTTACTTGAAATACTTTTTCGATGTACTTTACGCAACGCTGTAAACAACCAAACACTGTCTGCAAAATCAAGCTCGGGCAGCGCTAAACCTCAGAGCAGAAATGATGCATCCGCAGAATATCATTGCCCTTACGGGTCTCTGCTTGAAGTGTGGAGCGAAATCTTGCACTGCAGTATCTCCTAAGTTCGATCCCCCCCCCCCCCCCCCCCCTTCCCGGTTTGATATGGATGTGTCTCGGAGCGTGGAGCAAAAGCTTACGCTGCAGAATCTCCTGGGCTCGATACCCCCCCCCCCCCCCCCCCCCCGCGTTCGTGTAATCACTACTGCGCGACAAACGTTGAAAACCCCCAGGTTTGCGGTTGTACTGTATGAGCTTGCTAAATTTCCATCTTCAGCCAAGAGACAAGTCACTCCTTGAGGCGTACTAGCATCAAGTCTGCATACACATTCAAGCAACAGAGTTTTTAGATTTTTGCATCGTCCGTTGTCATCGCCGCTACAGACAAAAACGTTCTGTCCGCTATTCGCGCAAGGCCAGGGAAGTCGGGTTTTGCCGTCGGCCGCGCTGCACGGAGATGCGGAGACTGATAATTTTTGTAAGGGGAGGACCGCGACGAGTCCGCGACGTGCCTGCAAGAGCAGCGCTTTTTCTCATGCAGCCTCGCGATCAGAGAAAGAGAGGAAGTCTGTGGGCACCGAAACGTCGGGATGAGGAATAAAATTTTCGAGAAGGAAGGAAGGAGAGAGAGACGGTGCCTGGGGTATTGCAGCCGCCGCCGCACGAAGGAAGGGGGAGGGGGGGGGGGGGCGGGCTACGCGGCAGTAGTTTTTTGCTCTACCCAATAGACCTGTAGCAAAACGTACAGGGCCACGACAGCAGGGAATTTGGGGAGCCCTCGGGACAGATCACGCGCTTTCTCGTTGCGCCTCCGCGACTGCGCGCGCGTCCAGGCAGCTACAGCCAGCAGCCATCCGCCGAGTCGTACGTCGTTGGCGACGTACCGTATCTGTGGCAGCGTAAAGGCGTCGCGACAGGTGAACCTATTTGAGTACGTTATTCGTCGTAACTGACCTTTTGCACCGCAACCGTGGCAGGTTTGGAACGAAGCGCACATGAAGGCTCCCTAGTTTCGACAAGGCGTTGGTGCAGCGGACGATAGAGCCGGTACAAGGGGAAGGACGAGAAAGGGGCAGCCGTTGGCTCGTCGCTCGTCCGACTCGGCTGCACAAAAGTTGTTGCCGTGGTAACCTGCGCCTGCTCGCGTAGGCCACGTGGTAGCGAGATTACAGACCTTGGGAGGGGCGTACCAACGATCTTGGGATTTTCGAAAAGAACCCATTTCCGCCGTAGTAATCGGCATCGACTTGGGCAAAACCGCTTTTACCTGGCCTTGGCGGGAACCGTCACACGAGCTTGGAACGGACGAGCTTCAAACTTCAGCAGCATTTGCAGCACGTAGCGCAAAACGAAGCGATAGTTGAAAATTCACGCACTGGTGGTCGATAAAAATCATGTTGTAAATTACGTTCCTTTCTCCTTGCGTGCAAGCGAAACTGAAGCTACCAGCCCGAGCATGGAAGCCTGAAACGGTGTCAGCGCTGCTCGAGCCCGCGTGCAAATCATGGCCGCATAGAGCTAGGTGACTTCGCTCGCACCTAAAGTTAAACAAAATATAAGAACAATAATAAGATAAAATACTATTCTAGTTTTACTTCAGGGTGAAATCTAGAAAGCTACTCTAGCCAAAAGCAAAAATTGTACATGAACAAAAAAAACAAAAAGTTAAGAGAGACTGCAGTTTCGACTCAAAAATTAGCTTTCAACGTCGAGATAATCATGCTCGATGCAAACGACCAAACACCAAATAATAGTAGAAAATGGTTGCGCTTACCTGTACCAGGGGGCTAGGTGTCACAAGGCCTCTGGAGTACGATTGTAGGAGTGTATTGTGAACGTCCCTCAACTTGCGATCGCCGTTCACCGTGATCACTTTCTTCTTCGGTCCCTGGATCACGAGGCACTCGACGCTCATTGTTAGCTTCAAATTCTTGAAAAAATCGCGAAGACGACGCGTCTTGGAAGTAAAGAATACCCTCGCCTAGTTTGCCGTAAGAAAAAGAAGAAAAAGAAAAAGGAGTGGGAACTGTTTCTCTTATAGTGAATTTCGCTCGCAGATCTCGAGCGCCCCAAAAGCGCTCCATTTGGAGCGCGCATATTCCGCTCGCAGATCTGGCTCAAGTTGGTCATCTTTCGCTCGTAGATCTGTGGCAGCGCCCGCTCCACGGAGCGCCCCAAACTCCGCCGAACTTGCTCTGCGGGATTTCACAGGTCTCTCCGGATGGATGGATGGTAATCAGAGCCGTATATATAGAGAGTTTGGTCAATGGGAGGCGCGGGCAGAGTCAGGGCGTGCGGCAGAGTCGGAAAGAGGGCTTGGCATGCTCTCTTGACCAACCAGAAGCCGAAAAGAATCCCCTAGCGGTGGTAGCGGCAAACAGTTCTGATCAAAAGTCTATGTTCGTATATGGTTTTAATAAGCGCGTAAGAGTGAAGTGTAGTAACTCTTCGTGGTTGAAAATAGGGTGCACGTGTTGTTTTGATCATGATCATGCAGGAAGATGTAAGAAACGAATGTGTCGCGCAACTCTGTTTTGCGCGGACAGAGTGTGACCGTTCGGACGGCAGATTTCCGGCCCTGGGCGCTTGGCGTACGGATCATGTCGATCGTTCCGCTAGTCGCACTCTTCCACCATCATTTTGGATTAACGTGATTGAAACATTACGTGTACCAAGTTTTCAGCCATTGAGAGTTACTCCAATGCACCCCTAACAACTTTATATCTATTATAGTTCCATAGTGCGTTGTGTTTCATGATAGCCGAATCTCGTTTCCCCTTCTTTATTACAATATCGTCACGGTCTCTTAGATACCGTCTTCCTTCACTTAACCATACTCCCAGATATTTGTACTTTTCTACGTGTTCTATTAATGTGTCCTTTATCTCCAGGGGCTCCCCCTTCTCGTCGTTGAAAACTATTATACCACACTTGTACCTACTAAATTTTAGTCCTAAATTGTCCCCTTCCCTGCTGCAAATTTTAATCAGTTCCTGTATTGTCTCAGGACTTTCTGATACGAGTACAATGTCGTCTGCATAGATTAACCCTGGCAATACTCGATTTACTTCATGTCCTTCCTCCGTGTAAGTCAGGTCAAAACCTAGGTTGCACCGTTCTAAACTTTTTTCCCTCTCACTGAGGTATATCATAAAGAGCAGGGGAGACAAGGGGCAACCCTGTCTAAGACCTCTTTTTATTGCTGCTGGTCTTGTAGTTTCGGCTTCCCATGTTATAATCACCCTATTCTCCGTATAAACCCGTTCTAGAAAATTAACCATGGTTCCCTCTAGCCCATATCCCTTCAGTTGGTTCCAGAGTTTTTCCTGATTCACATTGTCATATGCCCCTTTGATGTCTAAAAATGCTACTCATAATGGCCTTTGACTTGGCACTGCTATCTCTATGCACTGAGTGATTACGAATAAATTATCATCAAGTCGTCTATCTTTCCTGAAACCGCTTTTTAGGTCTCCTAGGATCTGCTTTCTCTATGTCCATTCTTCCATTCTTTTTACAATTTGCATAGCTAGCCTGTATATTACTGAAGTTACTGTGATTGGTCGGTATGATTTGGTACTGTCTTTGTCTCCCCTGCCCTTATGTAATAATCTCATCCTGCTCAATTTACAGTGACTGGGTACCTCCGCTCCCATAAGTATCTGGTCAATCACCTGACTTAGTTTCAATTTGCTTGTTTTGCCTAGCACTTTTATCAATCTCATTAGTATGCCGTCTGGACCTGTCGCAGTTCCAGCCGGAACCCTTCCTTCTGCTTTTTCCCACTCCCCAGTGGTCCTTTCCTCTTCGCTATGATCCTCCTCTTGTGTTGTGTAGACGCTACCATTCCCTACGGCCTGATCTGATTCTAACTCCGAAAATGCTGCTTCGATTGTATGTCTAATGTATTCTCTTGCCTCTTCCCCCTCTACCTTTGTCCCTTCCTGTGTGGTTAGTGTCTGCTGGTACCCCTCCGTCTTTTGTTCCTGCGCGCTGATGTGTTCCCAGAACCTTTTTGCCGCATTCCTATCCTTCTGGTTTATCTCTATCATCGACTGGACCCCTGCCCTCCCAATTTTGGCCTGTATTAATGCTGATGCCTCCCGCTTTCTTTCCTGAAATTCCTCCCATTTTGATGCTACTTCGTCTAGTGTGGCCCCCTTTTTCTTTGCCCATCTGTGTTTTTTAGATGCCGCCTGGCGTCTCGATATTGCTGCCTTAACCTCTGTATCCCACCAGCTTTTGAGCTTACGTTTTAGTTTTCTACCTCCTTGTTTGATTCGATATTTCTCTAACTCGTTTTTGAAAACACTAATGAAGCCTTCATATGTCCATTCTCTTACCAATTGCTTGGATATACTATGTTCTCGATTTGCTTAGATACCTCCTGTAGTTGTTTATCATTTAAGTTATTCCTACCTTCTCGTTTTTTGATTTTGCGTTTCTGATTTTACTGTGCCGAATATTATCTTGATTCTCTTATGGTCGCTCCCCAGACTTTTTGTGCCTTCCTCATCTATTTTCATGCCTCCTAATCTGTTGTATATCTTACTCGACATTAAACAGTAGTCAATAGTCGAGTGAGAGTTCGTTCTTTCCCATGTTATTTTTCCATCACATTTTACCTGGGCGTTAACCAATACCAGATCAAGAGCTTCACAGAACTCTTCTAGCATCCTCCCTGTTGTATCCGTATGTCCATCAAAGTCTTCCAAATGTGCATTCATGTCCCCCAAGATAATTATTCCTTGTTAGTGCCGATTTCCCTAACGTCTCCTGATATACATGTCAAGCGTTCCGCATTTTCCTCCCCTGCATCACTCCGTTTTTAGATAAACAAAACCCAAGATTGGGTCCAGACCCCCAATATTGCCTTTGACCAACATGTGTTCCCTGCAGTCCTCTTGTTCCCTTTCCCATTCCTGACCCTTAACTAACACCCCTAATCCCCCTCCCTTGCGTTCCCCATTGGCCCGGTTGCATCCCATCCAATGATATCCTGGTATGTATGGTGGTTCTTCCATATCCCTCAGATGTGTTTCTGCTAATCCATACACTGCAAAGTTTTCGCTCTCTAATTGCTCCTGAATCTCCCCCCACTTTATTCTGTTTCTGCCCCCCTGCATGTTTATGAACCCTATGTTAAGCTGTTCCTTTTTCCTAGTCCTGCGAGGCTTCCTCTCACCCTCCCCTGTGTATCTACATTCTGGCCCTCATTCACACCGGCACCCTCAGGGCTCCGGGACCCCCCAAAAAATGTACGATGTGACGTCCAATCCTATCACCTACCGTGCTCCCAGTGATTCCACTGTAGTGGATGCCCCATTTAAAAGGGTCGGAGCAAGCCTCGTACACCACCCTGTTGACTTCCATTACTCCGTACCCAAATCGTCGGCTCAACCCCCTTGTCACCCGGTTTGCTTCCACCACCCGCTTCTCTACCTGCAAAGACTGTCCCCAGACCTCTGGGACGGTGCATATTTGCACATGCACAGTCTCAGAGACCTCCCTCAGCTTACGTAACCCCCACTCTATCTGCCCGGCGAGGTTCTGGCTCCGTCTGTTTAACACATCATTTAGTCCTGCGTGTATTACAACTAGGTTCTCTTCCTCCCTGTTTTCCCACACCTCATCCTTCGCATTGGCCATAGCATCTACCATGCACTTTCCTGACTGAGCCATTACATTTACCCTCCCATCCCCTTTCACCCTGTCCAGCAGCCCCTCCCTAACCCTTGTTATGTTTGAGTCTCCTACCACCAGCACCCTCTTAACCACCGACTGCCTGTCTTTATCCCCTCCAGCTATCTGTGCTTTCTCTGCCTCAACTTCTGCTGCCTTCCTCGAACCCTGCTGTACTGCAGCACTATATCTGTGCAGGCTCCTTTCCTACACAGTCAAGCACCCCGTCACACCTGTCTGCCGCCCCCACCGCCGTCTTCTCTGTCACCTCCTCCTTTCTCTTATTAACTACTCCTGTCAGCTGCTGCACCATCTCCTCACACTTCTTCTTGTGCTCCTCCAACTCCACCTTCCATTCCTCCACCTGTCGCTCAAGTTCGGCTCGCTGTTCCCGTTCTTGCCTCAGGTCTCCCGCCATGCTGTCTACCTTACTTTCCCATTCCATGGTCATATTTTCCACATCTGCTTCGGCCCTCTTAATCAAATCTCCCACCTGCGCCTCGAGCTGTACCCGCTTCTCCCGCTCTACCCCTATCTCCCGCTTCAACTGCTGAACCGTATCCGCCCATTCCCTTCCTGACCTCCCAAAACCAAGTTCTACCTTTTCGCAACTCCGGCAGGTAAAGCTGCTCTCCTCGGCTTCTGCTACAGTTTTGAACTCCGTCTCCATCATGCAGCACCAAGTCCAGATTTGTACACGTTACTGACAAATAGTAAGGAATTACATTTACAATTACTCGAGGCTACATTGTAATTTATTACAATTACAATTACCCTCCCATGAAAGTAACTGACCGTTACCCCAAAAAGTAATCCGTTACTTTCGTGGCGTTACTTTTAACATTATTGTCCTCAAGTAAGAAACAAAGGGAAGAGGGTTATTCAAGTTCTTACTGTTGCCACCTGTTCCATTTAATGACCTTGAGTATTTTGAGCAACAGCTGGCTCTCGAAAGTCTCGTCAGACATTTTGCGTTATTTCTTACTCAATGTGTCGACTGCTACGCTGAACACCATTTGAGCTGAGGCACTGGATGGGAGTGCCCTATTATTCCTCACGAAGGCTTCATGCTCTGCATTGAGCTTTTTGAGCGAAGCAAGGGAAGTACTATTTACCTCGAATGTAGAGCAAAGCTTCGTCGTTGCAGCCGTTGCCTGCTATTCGAGAGATTTAGTAGATCTTCCGATTACCTTCGATACCCGCAATAAGGGTACTCGAAAACGATATGATGCATACGCAAAGACGGCGGTGAAGTATCCGATATCGTTATCGGAGTCATCGGACCGATCTACGAAAATTCTCCATTTCCGCGACTTTACAACACAGTTTTTTTTTTTCTACTTATGAAACAGGATCGAAAGAAGCATAATCAAAAAATGCTTCACAGTAGGACTGCAAACCTGGAGGATCAACCCCAATGCGGTGTGCCTCTTGCCTTTTGCGCGCAACACCACCAACAATGCCGCCAACCATTCAAACAAAGCCACGTGGCCCAGTCACGTGGCACCGTTGATAATACTCCCGTGTCTACAAGAATCTAGACTAAACTAAACTATAAACTATCCTATCCCCCTGTGCCTACTACTACCAAAAAGTACCGTCCCTATTCCATGCACAGCTAAACAGGAAAAGAAAACAAAAAGTGCTTAGCTTCGGGAGCTTCTGAAAACACGTCCGCTGTGGTCAAACAGGGGGCCGACCGCGTGATTTAACAGAGCGGCCCAAATTATTTCCGTCTAAATCGGCGGTGCGTTTGTTGGAGAGATCGGCGGGCCGGTCGGGCCACGGCCGGGTCGTGGAGTTGGTTTGTTCGGGTGCGTCGGTTGTTTACTCTGGATTGTGACGGCTCGAACGCTTCTACCTCGCGTAGATCAGGGATAAAAAGCCGGGAATGTGGAGTGTGACAAATCGTAAGCGCTGACATCTGTGATCGTGAGAGGAAGAACGAGAAAAAGAACGACAGAAAAGCCGGAGGCAGACGCAAGGTTAGGCCTATTCATTTTGCAGCCAGCATGATTGTATACCTTTTTACACTGCATTCCGTCGGCGTTTTCCCGTGAAATAAAGCAAGAAGTAGTTAGGCAACGACCGCGCAAGTGATGCTTTGTTACATCTGGGTTTATTGAAGTCGTACTATAAATCTGAACTCCACCGCTGGCAATCGCTGTCCGTGGCCGAAAGGTATGTGACGTACAGTCCCTTGATATACTACATCTTTTACAAGTAATGAAAACCGATACAAATGACAAAGCACATTGCGCTGGAAGCAAATGGCGGAATTCAGTACAGACCTCTGCTATGTGGCCGCCATTCGCTTCCTAAAACCTGCACCGTCACGCAGTCGGCGCTTCAAAGAATATCGCTACTTGTAGAAAGCTCTTATCGAGGGACTTTAATGTGACGGTACCGAACGCGGACGTCTTCGTTATTTGTGACGTGGGCGCCGTGGTACGGATAATTTCGCCCGGCCTGTGTCGCGTGTTACTTCTGCAGCTAAGCAGTGACAGTCGTCACTGGTCGTCAGAAAGATCAGCCGGCTGAGGCGTTGGTGGGCTGGTCAAGTTCGAGCAGCGGCCATTTTGTACGGCGGAGGGAGAAGGGGTGGGGAGGGGTGTGGGGGAGGTCGCTCCAAAAATGCAAGTTTATCTTCCCCTGTCGATTCGGAGCGAATCCCACGGAGCGGAATTTTGCCTCCCTCGCGGATTTTGGAAAGCGCTCCAGATCTACGAGTGGAATTCACCATTAGTTTTCACCCTCCCTTTCCCAATTCTGAGGAAAAGGAGAATAACCCACCGACATGTCGGAGAGTGATCCTGGCAGCGTGCGTCATCAACTTGACAAAAAAAAAAAAAAAGAAAGATCCGCGTGGAATAACTGCCGTACTAAAAGTTCAGTGAACATGACCGGGATGATTTCTGGAAAAACTTCGTTTTGGTCATGAATTTTCTAACAATTTTAGAAGCCGGTTTAAAACACAAACAAACCAAACAAGACAGATGCTTACAGAACGGATAGCTGTATTTGGGAAGCGCATTTATACGCTCAGGACAGTTAAGTTTGGTGTGACACGTTCCGCTATTTAGCTCAAAATATTTACAACACTGGGAAGACCCTCTCGCGAGCCTGATTTTTCGTAGGGCTCTTCGAGATTGGAATTGTAGTAGGCCGTTTCCTCAGCCCGCTAAGCACCCGGATAGTGCTCCGTAATCTGCCACAAAACCTTGAACTATGCAGACAAGGCTGGCGGCGCGCCTGCGCAGCTGCGGCGTTTTATCCACAGATAGCGAAGCGGAGGAGAAAAACGGTCTACTACAGTTGCCTATTAGGCAGTTGTAGTAGACCGTTTTCTACTCCATGTTGCGTACCGGACTGCCGCAACACCGGAAACTTAGCAGGCAGGGAATCGGTGGCCGAGTGGGCTGGCGCACACTAGCTCGGAGCACGTGGAGCGAAAGCTCACGCTGCAGTACCCAGGATCCTGGGTTCTGCGTGATGCACGTTAAAGACCCCAGGCTAGGGGTTGTACTGCACTGGCTAAATGTCTCATTTACAGCTGGGAGACTCGTTGCCCGTTGAGGCAGACCAGGTTCTAGGCTGTATGAACATACACAAAACCCAACTTTTAAAGCTTAGCAGGCGTGAAGCTCCGCAGGTTTCCGTCGAGGCCGTGGAAAACACAACGCCGTCGGAGATCAATAAATGCCGCTGAACGTGTAAAATAAGCATTCCGTTCGAGAGGGATTTCTAAATGCGCTATTTGACTCGATATTTGGAATTAATGCGCTCGAAGCCCAGCGTTGTCCTTGAATTCGAGGCGAAGTCAGATCAGTCTTTTGATACTCTCACTGCTCTCTGCTCCGCGAACACATCTTAATCGAAGGACGTTTCGTGGACGCTTGAGCGTAGTTACTGAAAACCTAAGTCAGCATTTTCTTCGCTTTGCCGATTGCAGAACGATCTTTCGTTTGCGCCTTTAGCATGATCGCGTAGCTGCCCAAGATGCTTGCTCTATTTCGACCCATGTCTATACGGTTCCAACATCATCCCCGCTGCGATAAAACAGTCTACTCAAGAAATAATTTAAAAGAAAAAAATGTACTTACCCTTCGAGGAAAGGTTATCCATGCGGCGTTTATATCTTGTCTTTGTAAGAGTGAACAGCGTATTAAATGGACGAGAACGAGCATCAGCTTCTGAAGAGCAACTCCGGAAGACACCGGCCAAACTACAGCCAGCTTGCATGAAAAACACATTTCTCAGGCACCATAATCGTCTTCAACTCGGCGACGAGGGAACTGGAAAGATCACCAAAATGATATGGGCTATCAAGCGGAAAAAGTTCACTTGAAAAAAAATGAAAAAAAAGGTGGGTAATGGTAAGAGGGAGGGGGAGGCTTTTTTTAGTTCCGCTTCTGCAGAGGAGGGATTTTGTTATCTCGAAGCGCGCGAAAACAATGTAAAAAAGAAGAAATGACATTATTTTGGGGGCAACTCATCTTTGTTACGTCACGGCGCGGTGGTGGCGCGTCGGGCGCAGTTTCGGTCTGGGGCTGTGGGCGTAAGCCCCATGTGAGACGTGTATTCCTGCGTCATTTTGAAAGGAACCTGACAAAAACCTGCCTTCTCGTCAAAATGCCGCGACTGGGGCTGTGCAAAAACAGCCGCGAAAGGTTAGAAGGTCAGTTTTATGTGCTCGGTTCGTCCGAGAACATGGATATGTGCCGTGAACATGGAAAACCAGACGCCGTCGGACCACGATCGCTTGGGCGGGAAGGACTTTGGGTTGAATTCACGGATACTTGTGGTCATCAGGTTTGTTTGTTTTGTTCCAACATGAACGCCGGAAAACCGTCAGGTTGTACGGACATGCGGACTACGCTCAGTGCGCCTTCAAGTTCGAACGGCCGCCGGACCACAAGCTACTATACTCCTTCTGCTCTTTGGTAGCGCTTCCAGCCAATAAAATATTCACAGTGACGACTGTCAAAGATTTCAGTCGCGCTGATGATGACAGTGTTCTTGAATATTTAGATTCGGCGTTTGCTGACTTCCAAATAAATGACTGCGATGTGTCGGTTTTTTGGCAGACTTAAGCTTATGTGCGCCTTTTTCTTAAATGAGAACCAATCCGTGGATTGATAGAAATATCATTCATCTCAAACGTAGACTAAAACGAATGAAAAAAAAAATAATCCCGAAAGGGTACGTGAGTTAGGGACTGGGTTCACCAGCAGAGTTACACAAACTAGAGAATGTTACTCTGAACATGATTTGTCGGTTTTTTCTGAAGGATGACCTAAAAAATTTGGAGATACATGGCCAACAAGAATAATCCTGTTAAAAAGATTGTGATCAGTGGCAGTCTTGCTTCAGATAAAAAAAGAAATTGCTCAGCATTTCAACTTTTATTTTGAGTCAGTTTTCGGAGAAAACGACGAGTATGAATGTCGCGGTTCTTCGTCAGCCATGAATGCTGATTTTATTTCCTATGGAGGTGTTTTGTCAATGCTGTCAACTCTAAGGACGAAGTCTGGCTCGTAGGACCCGATAAGATTCCAAATATTTTTCTTCGACGGTACACAGATGTCACTGGCATGTTTTTTGACAACAATATTTCAAACTTCGTTTATCACCAGTTTTTAGCACGTGTTATCCCTGTGTTCAAGAAAGGAGACCCCATAATCGCTAACAAATAAATCGTTCCATTTCGCTCACATGTACATACATACATTTTGCAAACTCATGGAGCATGTTATTTCAAACTTTATTGCTTCCTTTTTGGAGGAACAACATTTTGTCTCCCTTCCACCATGGTTTTAGAAAGGGGTTTTCCACCACAACTCAGCTTTTAGCCACGGTCCACGACTTTGCCACTAGTCTAGATAAATCTGGTCAGGTAGACGTAATATTCTTGTATTTCAATAAAACCTTTAAGAGAGTCCCATATGGAAAATTAGCATTTAAATTAGAAAATGTTGGTCTTCCCATTCCTGATGTTAAGTTGATTAAATCATACCTACAAGGGCGTGAACAGTTTGTTGATATTGGTGAGCAATCTTCAAGTGGGTTACGTGTATCAACACCTCCTAGAAGACAAGGCCGTAGTGCTCTTCTCGTGACGTCGCAAAGGAAGGTCATCGGGGGCGCGCGTCGAAGCGAATGCAACGCGCGCAGATCGACCGTCGTAACGCGTTTTTAGTCACATACGCGTGTCATATAAGCTAAAATGAAAGCTGCAGATAGCAACGGATCTAGAAAACATTTTATTACACGAGCAAAATATTACACCGCTAAATAATTGGTACGAAATGGCACGAGGTATGCGTACAAGACGTCTATCGAAAAATGCGATTGTTTTAAGTCGAAAACATTGAGTCATGCAATTATTGTTGTAGGAATGCATATTTTATACAGAAATACTTTGACAAAATGGCGAGACACGCAGTGATTTTGAAACAGCAAAACAGAACAGTTAAAAATCAGGTAGACATAGTCAACGCGGACAAGGCAAGACAAGCGTTTCTCACGATCATGTAAGCGACGTTATCGCGTACAGTCACTGAATTCTTGCATCATACCCCGGCCACATGGCAAAATTAATGTAATTTCGATCGAATGACATTATAGGGTCGACAAATCCGCTTGCGGCGCTCGTATAATCACTCAAGACCGCGAGCTGATTAAATCTTATATCACTGAATGAAAATATATTAACGTTTCCCTGTGGCAGGGGTACTAAACTTACTACTTAGTCTACTAATTTACTTCTCCCTATGGGCTCGAGCTGCCTTAGAACAAAACATAACTTGTTTTGTATGTGAGTAATGCTATACGCACTCCGGAGTGCGCTTCGGACGGAAATGGCTATACGCACTCCGCTTTTCTCGTATAAAAAGGGTGGACACAACGAGTTCGAGTTTCCCAAGCGGTGCCATGGCATAGGGGTTAGGGTGTCCGCTTCGTACGCAAGTGGACGCGGGTTCGATCCGCGGTGGGCTTACTTTTTTTTTTTTTTTTTTCTCAGTCATTTTGTTTTGTCGAGGCATTTGGCGATATTTACGTCATTCCCTTTTTTGCGATGAACAGTAAAAAAAAAAAAAAAAAAAAAAAAACTTGAATGTTGTCGAGAAACTTCGCAGAACTAAATGGTATCGGACTCCCTTTCCGGAGGTGCGATCGGGGACAGCGGCGTGTACTGGTTACGCTTTGTAATTAGCAGCCGATACTGTCGCCGCAAAGCGGCGTGAACGCAGGCGGGGGGCTGTGTTAACGAGCGCCCCAGTGATTCACGCGCCGTTCGAAAAGGGTGGCCCGAGCGGCATGATCTCTCGGAGGAGTGCGTATAGCCATTTCCGCGCGAAGCGCACTCCGGAGTGCGTATAGCTTTACTCTTCGTATATAATAATACTATCACCTTAATTAATACAGTGAAGATTCTAGTATAAACGCGGAAAAGGCAATAAAATAACTTTAGTATAAATAAACACAGAACCACAAACAACTCACTTTCAATAATCACACAAACTTGATTTTCATCTTCCAGTGAAAACTAGATTAGCGCGCATATTTACAAATGTCGACGCAACTGCATACGAATAATGACAAGGAACAAAATTGCAATTTATCATGCGATTAAAAAAAAGAGTAAAGCTATACGCACTCCGGAGTGCGCTTCGCGCGGAAATGGCTATACGCACCCCTCCGAGAGATCATGCCGCTCGGGCCACCCTTTTCGAACGGCGCGTGAATCACTGGGGCGCTCGTTAACACAGCCCCCCGCCTGCGTTCACGCCGCTTCGCGGCGACAGTATCGGCTGCTAATTACAAAGCGTAACCAGTACACGCCGCTTCGCGGCGTCCAGCCGGCAATCCAAGCCCCGCTGTCCCCGATCGCACCTCCGGAAAGGGAGTCCGCTACCATTTAGTTCTGCGAAGTTTCTCGACAACATTCGATTTTTTTTTTTTTTTTTACTGTTCATCGCAAAAAAGGAAATATCGTAAATATCGCCAAATGCCCCAACAAAACAAAACGTTTGAGAAAAAAAAAAAAAAAAGTTGGCCCACCGCGGATCGAACCCGCGACCACTTGCGTATGAAACGGACATCCTAACCCCTATGCCATGGCTCCGCTTAGGAATTTCGTTGTGTCCACTCTTTTTATACGAGAAAAGCGGAGTGCGTATAGCCATTTCCGTCCGAAGCGCACTCCGGGGTGCGTATAGCTTTACTCTAAAAAAAAAACGATTGCAGCATCTTACTTGTGTCCTACATGAACAAGAAAGCCCGTAAATAAGTTGTTTCTCACCTGTCGATCGTATCCATACGTCCCACAATATTCGTGACGAACACATTTGAACACGAACTCCAAGAAGCCTCTCTCTGTCGAGAGGTCTGTCGATTAGTCGACCAGAGCCTTCGTTGGCTAGTTGTTACACGTCACTCAAACCGTAGCAGGACTTGTTTCACAAATGCACGTAAATGCCGTAGTATAAAGCGAACACAAAAAAAAAAAAAAAAAAAAAAAAACTACCCGAGACTACGGTGATGACAGAAATACGACGGGAAACAAGTCTCAAAAGTACCACACACGAGAGCAGCGGCGACGAAAGGCTTAACGTTGTCGACCCATCTCTTGCTGGTGTGCGCTCCCTGCGACAACGACTGGATTTCTTTTCGGTTTGCTTCCCTCCTGAGATGTCTCAGCGTTCCTTTTCAGACAGGCAGCAGCTCACACACAACGTAAATTTACCAGAATCGGAGCCATCTGGCATCAGCAGCATCGCAGCCGATCCTTTCGAAAAGTGTGGGGTGCTGCGGAACTGCACGTAGTCCCGCGGTTACGGGAATACTCATAAATATAATTTTGGTACTCTCAACCTTGGTAGCGCGTTATATAATACGTTTATATTATATATATAATAAATTGTACAAGACTGCGCCTTTAAAACGTATATTAATGTCGGATAAACGCGCATGAACGAACACCACCGCGCCGCCTGTCAAGGGACATTGTTTTCACGTTGATAGCGTATTCTCACGTAGTTGCGCCATGGACTTCCTTCCTCCGCCATTGTGACGTAACCTCTCAGAGCGCTCTGGCCTTCTTCTCTAGGAGGTGTTGCGTGCATCCTCGGGTGTATAGTCGTGCGCCCGTCATGCATCGTGAAGGCAACTTCGGCTTCGCTCAGTAAGTTTTAATTTCATCTCAGGCTCGCGTATGCACCCTGCCTAGTCGGAACCGCCGATCATTAAGTAAACTAGGCTTTGCAATCGGGAGAACGCGCAACCGCCGTTTTGATAAGGTTCCAGAAACCCTCTCACAAGTTGGCGACATAAATGCCACAAAAAAGTAGATTTCTAAGGCTCTGTCTCGAAAAAGACGCTGCCGATGAAACGATCTATCGATAAAACCTTGCCTGTCGATGAAACGATCTGTCGGCAAGACGGACGGCCGTTTTGGAAATATTAATTCTTATACAGTGACGAGTAACAACGATGACAGTATGCAGCTCTGAAGGACATGGGTGGCTCACCGTAGAGGGGCACTATAGCACAAAGGCAACGTGTGGAAACACCAGTACGAACATCTAGAAAACGTGCATGTTCCTGGAAGAAAGATGCCTCGATCATCCTATATACTGACCGTTTTATCCTGTTTGCGAAAGTTAACAAAAGCTCCAAAGAGAATTTCTGGCACCACGTTGTTGCGCATGCACTTTCGGATTTTCGGCATTTACAGTTTGTATTTTTAGGTTTTAGGCGGACATTATTAAGTTTTCGAAATTTTTCCTGTTCTTCAAGTTCATAAAGTTTTCGGTTAGGCTTTCGTTGCTTAGAAAGTAGGCAACAAAAAACACCCACCAGCAATTATTGATTTGGGAGCAATGTACCCAATAAGCTTAACAAATATTACAAAAAAGGACATTTTCGTTTTTACAAAGCTGACGAATTTTAATGATAATAAATTGACATATGTTACGCATTATCCAACAGCCAACATATGAAAAGAAGAAAAAAATTGGTGAGCTCTTCTCCACATGCGCTCAATGGTCGGTGAGCTTTTCTCCGCATCTGCCGGTTTTGCGGTGAGCTTTTCTCCGGTGAGCTTATCTCCGGTGAGCTTTTCTCCGGTGAGCTTTTCTCCGGTGAGCTTTTCTCCGGTGAGCTTTTCTCCGGTGAGCTCATCTCCGGTGAGCTTTTCTCCGGTGAGCTTTTCTCCGGTGAGCTTTTCTCCGGTGAGCTTTTCTCCGGGATTCCGTTACTAGATTCAGGATATCGAGCTCATACAAACCAGTCTTGTACACGTTACTAAAAAAAAAGTAATCGATTACAATTACTATTACTCTTGGCTAAAAAGTATTCGATTATATTACTTGATTACTCGACGGCAAAAGTAATTGGACATTACTTAAAGAAGTAATCGTTACTTTTCCGATTACTTTATTGTGGGAAGACACATATCTAGCACTGATAACAATGAACTACTTCCAACCTATATTTCACATTTGCACAAGTATTGAAAAAGAAAAACTGGCTCCCTCTTCGTGGTCGTTGCACCTTCACAATGCGGACACAAGCATAGAATTCGTTTGAAGACGTTTAAGGATTTGGGCGTTCGCCAGTGTGTGTGTGTGTGGGGGGGGGGGGGGGGGGGGGAGCGGAGGGGGTTCTATACCCGTTTTCACCTCAAGAAAAAAGTAAGTTTTGCGCATTGTTCTTACGCTGCGGGAAGTAGTTCTTACGAGATTTGCTTGTCGGAGCAAAAAGCGGTGCTTTTGACGTTTCGAACGTGGGCGTCTTGATAAGATAACATATATCTAATCTAATTTCACCTACATATATCTTAATTATTCGCATAAAGAGGTAAATTCGAAATGCTCCGCGAGGAGCCGGACTTGTTTTACTGCGGTTCTTGAGATGAAAAACTTGAGCAAGGGTTGTCGCTCAAAGATTGCGTCGCTCATTTTATTATTCACATGTGGATGAGCTCGCATGTTATACAAAAGAGCAACAGCTCCAGGATTTGAAACGGATCATGTGATGTATCCATTAGCGGAAGAGATCGCCCCGGCCACTTCGCAACTCGAAACATTGCTTGTCACAAAGACCCTGCACGTAGGGGAAATGGGGAAATATTTCAACTGCCTTTGTTATATTTTGCATCCGCTTTAGGCATTCTTCAGTTCTGGTTTTCCTACGGGCTGGGAGTAGGTACCCTAAGCAGATTACGAGACGGAATGTCCAACGAGCCTGAATGTCCAACGAGACGGAAGATCCAATAATGGATATTCAGGCACGTTGGACATTCAGGCTCGTTGGACATTCCGTCTCGGTTGGATCTTTCGTCTCGATGGACATTCAGGCTCGTTGTATATTCCGTCTCGGTTGGATCTTTCGTCTCGTTGGACATTCAGGCACGTTGGACATTCCGTCTCGCCTGTCACGTGCTAGAATAATTTTCCTTTCTAAATGTACAAACTTGTGTGTATATTTATTTCGCGTTCCTGCAGGCATCGCTATAGTTCCACCATACTAAAATGTCGTGCCATAAAAGCCGACGTTGACGGACCGACAAAGAAACAGAGCAGGCGCAAATAATATATTTTTATCTCTAGGAAGGTATGATGGTTAGTTAGCTGAGTGCTGATGCGCAGCTATGTACCAATCGGTTAAAGGTGTCGATTGTACGACGCCAAGCGCTCCTTTGATATTAACAGTTCAAATGTTTGGATTGTTCCGATGACATAGGTCAGCCAATTTGAAATATATAATAGGGATGCAATGTCCGGGTGTTCTAGTGCATCGCAATTGGGGGACGTCTATGAAAGCCGCACTTCAGATCCCAGGAATTTTTAGTTCAGCCCTCATCCCTGCCCATTTCGATTTATATAGATGAGCTACATATGGAGACCCGCCCATTGTAAAACACATGACCGACCGCCAGCGCCACTGACTATGCGCAGAGTCAATATTTTTTTTTTTAAAGGAGCTTTGGGAGCTGTGGGTGCGAAGCATCAAGAGTTTTGCACAAGCCTATTTTCCCACTAATAAAAAAATATAGATATATTTTTTTAATATCAAATCTACATCTAACGCGTCTATAAATGCATGGGGGTGGTGGGGGGTGTGACCCGACAATTCCTGAGTAAATGCAGAACAATTGTGTGAATTTGACAAATTTTTATTTTTGTTCGTTTATCTCTGGAACAGAAAACTACTCACTGTACACTGCAGTCGTCAGTAGTTTACATACGCATGCATTCCCTGCCAATAGGATTGTATGTCAGTGAGTAGAGCGATAATACTAGTATCACGCAGTACGCAACTTTATTTTTTTGCATGTGACATGCATAGTGATTTTCAGAAGCCCATGTAATTTAACTGGCTTCTGGAAGCACTCCAAAGCTCGCCATTCTGTCGAGGTAGTTCATGACGTTTTGGTAGGTGGGAGCTTGACTGCTGATAAAGGACGCGAACGCATCTATCTCGGCGTGCAGCAGAAGCCTCACACCCCGATGTACCAATAGCCTACATCATGTGTGAATATAACAATAGATCGTTCCACGTGGGTTTCTATTCTTGTAGAAGGAGCGTATTGCACCACGAATCCGGTCACTACGTCGAAATTCCATTGGTCTCTGGACAATTGGAAGAAGGAAAATTCGTCGAATAGGGCAACTCGCCCTAGCCGATTCGCAGAATGAAAAATGGGGCGAAAATGCTCGTTTGTCGAACTGTCGAAAAGAGTTGATTAGGGTTGGGTGTGTAGATTGCCGGTGTCAGTGGGGGTCAACAATGACACCTTCTTTCTAAAAAAAAAAAAAGAGAGGATGACAAATGCAGCTTACAGAATTAGCAAGGGTCCGATGGTGAATCGCACCCGGGTTATTCAAAATTATAAAAGTCGGGTTCTTCGCGAATATGTTCACTCGCAACTCTAGCGTTATGGAATTTGAAAAGACCGAGCAAGGGGCTGACTTCCTGATACCGTGGTCATATGTGCACTTGTAATGTGCGCATATGAATAAATCACGGTCGCACTGTCGCAGCGGCTCTGTGACAGAGTTAGAATCAGTTGAAATCCGATCGCAGCCTTCGTATGCTACCTGGGCGAGTATCGGTGCGATTGCTGCATGCCACGTGACCAGAAAAGGCAGAAACGACGGAAGCCAATCCTAAAAAGAATTATATTAATTATTAATCTTACCTACTTGTTGCTTAATACATGGTTCACTGCGACAGCAATCGCTTTGGTGGTCGGAGCATGCAAAACTAATCGTCGCGATTAGCGTCAATGTGCCGAATCCTCCGGACAATCACCGGACAAAAGCTCACCACTTGAGGACATTACCTGCACAAAAGCTTAATGAAAGGAACGTTGCATTCTATCACTGATTTTGATATGAGGATCGAATTTTTGTTTCTGGGGACCGAGAAGTCCAATCAGAAATGTCTAAAACTTTCACATTCGTTTTGTAAAAAAGAAGAAAAAAAAAACTACAATTTAGTGTAATTACACATACTACACCAACTTCACATAACAATAGTGACAATACTAAGAATTCAATCAGGCGTTTTTCTCCCATGCGAGGGACATCATCTTTGCGGGACTAGGCACACGAATAAGAAAAATACAGCAACTCGTACAATACGGAAAAACTGTGGCTGGGGATAAGCATGATTAACGATTCTCAGAACTCCCGGACCCACATTTGTTTCCGCTCCAGAGGAGCGTCCCTTCTAAAATCAAACGCGTGACAGATTGTCAATGGTCAACCAGTTTGGCCTTTTATCTTGTAGCATGTGTGATCTCTTAAATGTCATTTTTTTTTAAATTAGAGAAATCATCTTTAAATTTATATATATAAAACGAACAATAAATACATTGTTTTTGAGGTTTTATGAAGTCTAAAAAATACACGGGCGTAATTTTAATTTCATTTATGGACTTCACAGAGGCAACTTCAGTGGGACAAGCTCAGCGGCACACCAAAAGAGCCGTTCATCAAAAATCCCGGCACTGAAAAGCCCCGGTGCCGAAGCGACCACATACCGAAATGATCGCGTACCGATATCTCCGCACCGAAATGTCCGGTTCCCCATTTCATCGAACGCATCTTTCACCGCCGTAACTATCAGTAATCCTACAATTCAACAAAGAAATGTCTTCTAAATTCTTTGCAAGGTTAATTCTATATCCGTTGGATATTCAGACTCGTTGGACATTCAGGCTCGTTGGACATTCCGTCTTGGGTGGATCTTTCGTCTCGTTGGACATTCAGGCACGTTGGACATTCCGTCTCGGTTGGATCTTTCGTCTCGTTGGACATTCAGACTCGATGGACATTCCGTCTCGATTGGATCTTTCGTCTCGTTGTACATTCCGTCTCGCCTGTCACGTGACCGATTGGACATTCAGGCTCGTTGGACATTCAGTCTCGTTGGACATTCAGGCCATAAGCGCCCTAAGCAGGATATTTTTTTTTTATTTTTCTTATTTCTGTGTGTGTGTGCGTGAGGGGCCTAGTTTGAACGAAGGACTCACAAGGCTACATTCTGCTTCCTCAAACTTCGCCCTGAATGGCTTTGTCACGCACTGTGGCTTTCCTGGGACATTCCACTCCCAGTCCCAGCTAAAAAAAAACAACAAAAAAAAAAACGGACATTTCACGGAAACTGTACATAGAAGAATATTGACCTCGTTTCCTACAGCTCCGCGAAAATCTTTCTTTTTTTCCGTTTGAAAACAAAAAAGCAAATATTATTTTTGTCATTTCATAAAAAAAAAGGCGTGTGCCCGGGGGGGGGGGGGGGGTCCCGTGGACAACTTGTAACGGTTACAAGTAATTTTATTACTTCAAAAAATAATCAGATTACTCTTGTGATTACTGCCTAATAAAAGTAATCAACTGATTACAAAATTACTCCAAAAGGTAATCGATTACAAGCAATTTGATTACTTGTAATGCGTACGGTACAAGTCTGATATTAATTGCCAACTACTATTAAACTACTGATATTAATTGCCAATTACTATTCATCCTATTATTTGCCAACTGCTATCGACTTACGATTGTTTCCTTGTCCCTGCTTCGAGTGACTTGTACGAGCAACTCGCCGTCGACAGCACCGACCTGAGCGGCAAGCGTAGCCCGTCCCAGATTGCGAACGAACATCGGACACCCGTAATTCTAAAAGAGTGCACAAGGGCGCGGTTTTTTTTTGTTTTTTTTTTTTCTCAGAAGAATTTATTCGTCACAATGCTTTTTTTATATGTTCTACGTGCTTTTCTATTTCTTTTTTTATTATTATTTGAGTCAACTAAACGCTCCCGGGAAAGAGGCCAGAATACTTTGTTCCCGTTCGCGGATTATGTAAGGGCATAGCCTCCTCTATACGGAGAAAGCCTGGCGCGTCGCGTGAAAAGACGGCCGCCGTAAATGGGAAAGGAGGGGCGGAGAAACGGGAGCGGAGAGAACCTTGCCCGCTAGCGCCACAAAAGAGCGAGCAGCCAAACGCAGAAACAATCTTTTTTTTTTTTTTTCTCTCTTTTCTTGTCGCTATCGTGGAGAGGAGAAACTCAGTCCACCCTTTCCCGTTTCTCCCTGCGCCCTTTCGAATCGCCGCGCCCGTTTCTCCCGGAGTACGAAAACGACGGTGACGAAAACACAAAAACAAGCGTGGTTCGGGGAGCGGCCGCTCATGACCCAAGCGCTCGCTGTCTAGGTCTGCCCTTTCTGCTCTGCGCTACCACATTGGTCACCGTTCGGCGCGCTCCTCCTCTCCTTTTTCCTGCGGCCGCGCGCTCTATGGCTCCGTCGTCGATGTGCCAGGCTTTCTCCGTATTCGCCTCGAGATCGAACCGTGTCGCCACCGTGTGGCCGAAATCGGAAACGCGCGAAAGCGGGGATACCACCGTGCATCGTCTGCTACGGGCGCACGGTCAGAAGCATGGATCTCGACGACGCAAGCCCGTTTCAAGCTGAGCTTGACATTCCTTATTAAATGTTTTATGTTTTTGTTGCCGTTTCTTCTTACCAAAGGTTCTGTTGTATCGTTTCCCGTGCGTTGAAGTTCAGCAAAGCGATTATTATTAAGTCGTAAGCTTCCATAATCTTAGTGTGTTGGTTTGTATACAATCGCTGGTCCCACGTATTTTTGTTATCTCGCACAAACCGTGGCTTTCATAAAGCATTGAATGTTGAGTGGGTCTGTGGTTTGATTAGAAAATTAACCCGACTGATCGCTATCCTTTAATAGAGTAATCAATCAATAAATCTGTATGTTGATTTTTCACCGGTCATAATGCGTGAAAGACGTTAAAACTGTACATTTTTTTACTGGTTTTACTATGTCATAAATGGCATATTGCATTCCCATTCTAAACTTCACGTTGAGAGTCCTACATAAATATGAACACGGGAAGCCTTTCAAAATGAAGTATATTTTAAGTTATTATTTAAACAGTATAATCAAATTTTTTACTCCTCGTTGACTTTCTCCAGCACTAGACTCCAATTAACCGGCAAAAAAAAAATTGCAATTAAAGCATTACTTCATTAATCTGAAAGTTAATCGATGAGCTGCCCAGTCCCGATATACGTTCGGTGAGGGTGGAGGGTGATCGGAAAGCCTCGTGAGGGTCGCTGGCCTTCATCAGTAAAAGGGTATCACCGCGGCCGATGCTGTCTGTGTCGTGGTGCGCCTCGTTTCTTGGGGTTGCAGAGTTTACTGCATTCGAATAGAAGATTATTTAGCCAGAAATTTATAGTATTAGCCTCTTGACATCCGCGGCCCTCACCAAGCAAATTGAAGCGGGTGAACCCACACTACCGAGAAAAGCATTTATTAACAGGAACATTGCTGCGTTGCCGCGATTACACCGGTTTATTACAGTCACGGCAGATATATTAGAGCAGTTTGTTTCACTTGTTTTAGTTGTCCTGCCAACCGAGCAGTTTGTAGATCTTAACTAAAAGAGACGCTCTCTCCTCATCGCAACGCAGTAGATTTGTTCAGACTCCAAAAACTTACCCACACTATGGCACAGAAAAAGGGCACAGAAACTCAATAGCATGGTAATTTCCAATACAGCGCTAACTTATCTTCGTTTTAAAATTCATATTACTGCAAAAGCTAGAAGTTAAAAAAAAAGCATAGAAGCTGCGATTTCACAGCCCACAGTACCAGTATTATGCTATCTGGGTTGGAATTTATTGTTTTTTTTAATTGCCATGTTCATGAACCGATACATTTATTTTAAAAGAAACAAATATTTAACATAAATATTCCGGTCCAGCAGGAGACAGGCATCAGTCGTGGTGATCCATGCTTTCCAACGTCTGCCTAGAGCAGACGACGCACCCACAGAAGCGATTATATAAATTTAGGCCGCACGCTGGCAACACGATTCGATCTTCACTGAAGCACCGAACAGTACCGCATCCTTTTCCGCTAGAATTGTTTTCCCACCGATAGTATGCGACAAAATAAACGTAAGAATATACGCCGTCTCGCGCGCGAACGTGGAAAGCCTATGAGGCGGCCCTTCTCCTATCCCCGCTTTGATGATGATGATAGCGCGACCGTAGCGCCACCTCTAGGTCGATCTCGAGGCCAATAGAGGAGGCTATGGTAAGGGTCCTGGAGAGATAATCCCCAAAAATTCGCGAAAACATACACACAAAAAAGAAGCACGCCGGTTCTTTTTTTTTTTTTTCGCGATTTGTTGCTTTTATTATTTAAGGCTGCGGTCCCACGGCAGCCATCTTGAACAAAGCGTTAGTTCAACCAATAGATGGCGACACGCACCCGTGGGGTGGCCGAAACATTGGTTCACGGTGGGATGGCTCGAGCACCATCACGTTCTTCTCGTGGCCTTGCTCGCGCCGCTGTTAGCTGTGCTTAGAGCCACTAAATGAGCTGCGCTTAGAGTATCGGCACTCCGTTCCCCGGCATTGTTGTGGGCGCCGCCATTTTGGCTCGTATTCAGAGCAGACGCAACTGCCGATCGTCATGATTCAAAAGTGCGACTTCTTCAGCATTAGATTCGGTTGTGGAAAGGTCACGCAATATTGCTTTGCTCTGTCACGAACTATTTAAACATTTGTGGAGGGCGGAAAGGCGTTTCCTGTGATTTCAGATAAAGCTTCAGATAACTGGCAACCATGATTTTACGACACAATATGGCCAAGTGTCGTTACTCTGAAACGTAGCTTATTTAGTGGCACTAGCTGTGCTCAGCTGGTTCAAATAGCGCGGCCCAGCAAACTCCTGTATGCGAGAATGTCAGGCTGGGTATAAATGTGGTTCGGCGGTTGTCACGGAATTTCGCAATAAATCTTACCAAGAAGCAGGAATGGGCAGTATTTCAAATACAAGTATTTGAAATACGTATTCCAAAAACTTTGTGTATTTTGCATTTGTATTTAATTACGAATTGGGTAATGTATTTGACGTGTGTACTTAAATACTAAAACGCGGGTATTTCAAATACAATTGTAATTAAATACAATTTTGTGGGCGAAAATACATCCCTCAAATTTATTGTCACTGTCTAGAGCAGGAAGAAATCTACGTTCTGCACCGAATGCAGTGTCTCTCAATCAAGCACAAGCGTTTAGTGACTTTGTGATTACGGTGCTAGTCCAGGGCAAGAGTAGTGACCAAATCAACGTTCACAGGCAGACTGGCTAAATTAGTGCCTGTGACAACTTGTGATGCTTTCCAGCCTGATTTCCATCCATATTTTCGTCTGGAAAATTCTAAATGCGTGGGTCGTCCATATTTTCGTAACTGGTGCGAGTTGCAACAATAAAAAAATCTGTAGCTAGTGCTGCGCGTCTCGGTCGTGTCGGTTCTTTGTTGGTCTACACCAAAATGTAATCGACGAAAAAGCTGCTTGAAGCTCTGTACTTTTTTCACCTATTACGTCCAAGCTGATTACATTTTTTGTGATTATATTTCTATCACGTTACAAGAGCCTCGCACACTAACTCCCGAGTGTGAGATGCAAAATTCAAATGATATACCCAGAAACCCGTTGCAGGTGCCCTGAAGTCGCTGACGCAAATTTTGAGGAATGTATTTGGAAAAGTATTTGGAGGAGACCAAATACATTAGGTTGTATTTGTATCCTGTACTCAAATGCTTTTTTGGAAATGTAATTAGATTTGCAATTAAACACATTTTTATTTGTACATTTGTATTTCGATACATATTTGCATGTATTTTGCCCATCTCTGCCAAGAAGGAATCACTTGTTGATTGACGTGTCAATACTCTTTCAATGAAAACCTTCTGCAGGAATGCACGCTCAGTAAACTCAATCTTCCAGGACACTAGTGGAAGCGGACGTAAAGTAAACTGCTTCGCGATTTACGGTACTTACCTCATCATTATAATGACGACTGAAAAGTGACGTCACGAAATATTGTGTTTCACGGGATCCGGAAGATGTTGTAAAGGTTGTTTGTTACATTATAGTTTCCAGAAAACAAACGCCGTTCCAATATTTTCGGAAGTACCGACACACATAATGTTGTAAGTACAGCTTAGGAGGAATATGATGAAAACCATCAGGATAAATAGGAAGACGCTTATTTGCAATGAAGAGGCTATCAATGAACGGCGTTTAGCGACGGCAAGTTATGAGCGTTCGGGAATATATAAGTTCACGTGATTGCTAACTATGGACATGCGGACAATGAATTCCTGTTTTGTCGGGAGATGGAGTAGCGGTGATGACCTGATATCGGACGACTCGTGGCAGACGAACAAGCAAGTTTCTTCTCAGCGAATGGTAAGCGTATGGTAAGCACAGCACGTGGCTGCCGACGTTGTCAACTTTTCGAACACTTACCGCTTTCGACAAAGTGCTGGCACCTGGGCTAACTTTGTGGAAAGACTCGAAGTCTTCCTCGAGTCCAGCGCCATCATGAACAGTAATTGAAAACGATTCATTATTCAGTCGGTGGGTGGCAAAACGTATCCGCATCACCGGAGTCATGGGCGATCCGTACTCTAAGTGGCTGGAAGTTTACACGATGCCTGCCACGACGTCCAAACACGCCATTGACGTCCTACTGTTTCTTTTACCTACTTTTGCCCTACCGAAAATACTTTTCTCTGATAACGCGCCAAATCTTGCTTCAAACAAAATAAACAAGTTTTTGAAGAAAACAAAAACCGGCATTAGGCATCACATTAGTGCACCATACCATCCTGCAACTAAAGGGCATGCAGAACAGATGGTGTGCGAAACAAAAAAAAAAGCCCTCATGAAGCTTACGGAAGAAGCAGTTCAGTGAACAATCGCCAGGTTGTTGTTCCAGCAGCACGTGACAGTCTCATCTTACACGGTAAAAAAACCCGCCGAAGCAATATTCGGCGGACGAAGAGCCAGACCCCTCGATCTCATGATACTATGGCTTAGAAACGAAGATCGAAAGATTCCGAGATCGGGAGTAATTGCAGTTTATTCGGTCGGACAACTCGTCTTCGTGAGGAATTTCAGCGGAAGTCGGGCCTTCCATGTAAAACTTGAGTAGAAAAAGCTCTTTGCTGGTTGACCAGAAGGTGTCATCCCTCTGAATACGTAGGATATCAATGCCCTTCAGTGTAAATATAAATAAATCACAAAACTCTCTTTGTGTGTTATGTAACTGCCGTTGTATTTGGTAGTAGAAGCTATAGTGGTGATTTGGACCTTTCACACCCAGGCTCCTTTTTCTTATTTTTCGCCACATACTCCTTTGCGGTTTCAGCAGGCTTCAAGAGTCTTTTGGAACGGGGACACTTTACGTCAACGAAGCCATTTGTTCCAAGCAGTCAATCAGGGAGCGCTGCTAAAAACCCGTCCCTTATATTAACGAATAAGCCGCACTTCTGCACAGTGCAGTTTTCCTGTTCCACATACAGTTAGTTCTAAAGCAGCATCCCCATTGATTCTACCATATTCTATTGTGTTTGAAGAAAGGTCTTTGAGTACACGATACTTGAAACTAGTCTGGCAATGTACGTTGTGCTTCGACACCCACTAATGTCGTCCTTATAGAGCCTCATCATTTAATCATTACCTCGTCACCTCATATTGCTCTTCATCAACAGTAAGTACAATAGGCTACCGCCTTATTACGATCCAAGAATTGAAAAACTGAGTCGTTCAGTCTTTCAATATGTTTATCGTTTATACAATGTTATTACGTTATATTACCTCGAGGCGATCGACGTCCATTGTCGATCGACGTCCATTGTCGATCGACGTCCATTGTCGATCTGTGCGTCTAATATAAATTAGACGCACAAAGGGGGGGGGGGGGGATTGGTGGCCGACTGCATGGTCTATACTCTGTTTCACCTTATGATATATCGCAGTAAAAGGTACAAGCGCGAGCTCCTTGCTCTAGGGCATATCTCGGCGGCACAAGCTCTCCTTTGTTTAGAGCAGCTACCAACGCTATGAGCTCGCGCTTCTAGCCTTCTCTGCGGTATAACATAGGGTGAAACGGAGTACAGCGCACGCCAGCTCGGAGCACGTGGAGCGAAAGCTCGCGCTGCAGAACCCACCCCGCCCCTGCCCGTTTTGATCTCGAAGAGCATCGTACCGGCGTGCGGTCGTGTATGACTACTGCATGGTGCACGTTAAAGGCACCAGGTTTGCGGTTGTACCGCACTGGCTAAATTGTTCATCTACAGCTGAGACACCAGACGCCCACTAAGGCAGACTAACTCCCGGCTGTATAAACATACCCACAACAATTTGCCATTAGATGCACAATCACAAAGAACACAGCGTGCCGCCTCTTTTCTTTGGATCGTATTTTTTTAAACCAGCGCAAGCTCGCACGTTCTCTCTTTTAGACGGTAAGAACGGTTGCACATAAAACCCGCGTTTTATGTGCAACCGTTCTCCTCTTCCTCTCACTATGCGTAGTTGGTTAGAACTAAATAAGTTATAATAATAGTGTATTATTCATATTTAGTTTAAGTTTCAGTCGGGGGAAAGGAGATTTGAGGGAAGTATAGCCAATAAATGAGCTGCGCTTAGAGTATTGGCACTCTCTTCCCCGACAGTGTTGTGAACGCAGCCATTATCGTGCTTGTGCAGAGCAGGCGCAACTGCCGATCGTCGTGATTCAAAAGTGCGACATCCTCATCATTAGATTCGGCGTTAGGAAGCTCATGTAATGTTGCTTTGCTTGTCGCAAACTGTTTAAAGTGGAAGACAGAAAAGCGTTTCTTATGATTTCAGATAAAGTTTCAAATAACTGGCAACCTTGATATTAAGCCAAAATATAGCCAAGTGTCGCTACTCTGCCGCGTAGCTTATTTAATGACACTATTCATGCTCTTGTTCAAGAGGCTTGTAACACCTGGAGGGGCCATGACGTAAGCCCCGTGGATTCCACAAGCCACTACCTTTCGACACCTGCCTCTTCCTCATTGTTCCCGCTAGTGCCAGTAAATTAGCTACGGTTCAGAGTAACGACAGCTAGTTCGCCATATTGTGGCCTAAAATCATGGTTGCCAGTTATCCAAAGCTTTATTTAAAATCACAGGAAACGCTTTTCCGTCCCCCTCAAATGTTTAAACAACCCGCGACAGAGCATTGCAATATTGCATCAGCTTCCTTGCACCGCATCTAATGCTGAGGAAGTCGTACTTTTGAATCATGACGATCGGCAGTTGCGTTTGCTCTGAACAAGACCCGAAATGGCGGCGCCCAAAACAATTTTGGGGAACGGAGTGCCAATACTTTAAAGCTCATTTAGTGACTCTAGGCATGAAGTGAACTCGGGTGTATTATTTTCCTCTTCGTCTTTATTGTTTATTGATTTCAATCATATCGAATAATTAACACATTATATCACGCTACGCTTGTGTAATTATTTGTCTTAGATTTATTAACCTGACCCAGCACTTAAACCATTCATTTATCGATAGTAAATCTTCCAATATATTTTTTAAATGTGAAGGTAAAAAGACACGGAGATTGATGATGATACAGACGCCAACGCCGCCCTCGGAAAATTTTTGAACATTAGAAATCAGCAGTTGGTCTGCCATCCGCCAGGTAGCGCAACAAAACACCCAAACAGTTTTTAATTGTTTTTTAAAATTAGCTAAGCTCTACACCTATTAAAAAACCAGAGCAAGATCATTGTGAGAATCTAATGCATCGGAATGTATATCTATTTCAAACAATAAATGTTATTGGATGCCAATAAATCTGTTTGATGTCCAAAAAAGATATGCGTCAAAAACAGGTAAGTTTGAAGGGCTCCTGGAGCGTTACGACTTTGAAAATGAAAAAAAAAGCCATCGTCCACCTCTTGGGCAACCATTGTAGCTCTAAATGTTATAAAAGATTTTATCATAGTTTAATTATTTCCTCAGCGGCATTTGAAGTACCGTGACTCGAAGCACAAAAAAGTGCTACGTTTGATATAAAATATATAAACAAAAAAATTTTACACAACATTAAATATTTTTTGCATATCAGCAATTATAAGCACTACATCTGTTGCTAATTTCATTGTCCTAGCGCTTGTCATTAAAAACATATTTGTGCTGAAAAATGTCAATTTTAAGGCAATATTTGGAGGGATGAAAAAAACAAAGTAGTGCAAATACCAAAAAAGTGTATCGTTACATTCTGCTCCGACATCATCCAAACAAAACTGATATATTGGAACCGTGTTATCTTTAATGGATCGTTCATAAAACATGAACTAGCGGAGCAAGTGAGGGTCCGTGCCATCATATTCGCAACGCTTCAAATGCGCATGAACAGTAAAAACCAACACACAGATAATATCAAATCAAAGAGGATTGCATCGCCTTTCGAATGACATCAATCCTACAAAACAGTATTCAAAAGGAGATGAGTAATGACCTGCCAAAAAGTACCCAAACTGCCACATTCAGTGGGACCGTGGCCTTAAAGGGATACTTCAACGAAATTTGAAATATATCCGTCGTGTTCAAAAACAGGCTGAATAGCTTGCCGCATTTTTTGGATAATCTTTCGATTCTGGTCATTTCTAAGCCTAAATGAACGCGATAATTGTCGGCATGGCGACGTCTTTGGAAAGCGGATTGCCTTGACTCAATCGGGCGGGTATTGATAGTCCACAAAAGCAGACAACGTCAAAATAGACCTTTTTCTAAATTACCCAAGCATCAAGGAGAACGCTGGAAGAGTAATTCTACGGTCCGCGCGTGCCGGCCTTCCTCTCGTAAAAGATTAGAAGTAAATAATCATAATAAGACTTTGACGAACGTGCGGGCAAAGTAAAATTTGTTTTAGACTTTTTGCTTTAGAACATTTACTACTGCCACGGCCACTCGATAACGACTCCCCTGGGGATCGAGTGGCCGTGCGACTGCAGACGCCAGCACGTGTAACGCAACGCGTGAAACTACACTCGTAGCATGCACCTCGGCGCTTGGTTAATTTGTGTGCTACCAATACCCGGCCGATTGTGTCAAGAAAATAGACCCGTTGCTCTGCGGCAGGGGGCGCGAGCGCATCCGCAAGATGCGACCATGTTATGATGGCTGAACCATCCAGGTGGCTCTGTAACGTTCGATTTTGCACGTGCCACATTCGAATGCAAGCATCTGAAGATGCGCGATAACAAAACCTCTAAAAAAATAAAAATTAAAAAAGAATTATGCTGCTCGCGGCCGCAGAGTCCTATTAAACATTCCTTTCATCTTTGCCTTTTTTCATAGCTTCCGCGAGCACGTATGTTTCACCTTACGTGATAGCTAAGCCGAAGCTACTCGCAAAAGCACGTCCTTCTGAAAGATGCTCGCACTGCACGAGCGCGCGTGCCTGACAGGGACGATGAAAGCTCGCAGCTCGCTCTTGTAGCCTTTGCTACACTGGCACTTAAAATGGAACGGAGCAGAAAATAACTCTAGTGGGGTAGCATACTGACGAATGTTTGACACCTGAGCCAAATATTCTATATTTGGCTCGCCTGGGAGCGCTGCTCAAAAGTTGAGAGCTACGGGCCTATCCGCTCTCCAAAGGCGTTGCCATGCCGACAATTATCGCGTTCATTTAGGCTTAGGAATGGCCAGAATCGAAAGACTATCCAAAAAGTGCGGCAAGGTCATTGCTCATGCTTTGCGATTTAAGTGAGGTCAGGCAAAGCGAAAGCCTCCTGCACCATTCGTTATTATGGAGTTTTAGAATAACGTACGCAATTTTAGCGTACGCTACCGCTAGATTTAGCGCTTGCGTTAGCGCACGCTATGCAAGAGAGTTAGAATAGCGTTTCTCCGCCGCGACTCAAAAGCCCAAGCATGTCGCGCTTGCAACCCCACCAAGATAGTCACCATTTTTATTTCACACACAAAATTCTGTAACTTCAAAGAATTAGATTTGTTTAGACATGAGAATGCGAGGCGAGCGGTCGACCGGTCGTGCCCGCCTGCGTTGCCTCGGCAAGAGAGGTCTACGTCGCATGCATCAAGTTGCCGGTGATTGTCGCCCACCTTGCTGGGTTTTCCAAACTGAGAGCAATGTCGTCCCGTATTGGAAATCGCAGTCGCGAGGATGCCGCCGACGTCGCGCCCACGACGCCGCCAAAGCGGCCGCAGCCATGGGTCTGGGAGCCGCCATTTTTTAACTCTGCTCGTGCTGCTCGTCTTGGCTTTAGCCAACACTCTAAGAAAAAAATGGAGGATAAAGGTAGCAACGGCGCGTCTTCCTCCCTTCCACTGACGCGCCCCCAAGCGGACACGAGAAAAAGGGAGGAACGAAACGTTTTTCTCCTTCTCCAGGCAGACGGGAGAAAGCTTTCGCCCTCCCGACTCATCTCCTTTTAGTTTCGTTTTTCGAGCACGTCGCGCATGTTATTCAATAAATGTTGTTGAGGTGATTGAGCTTCAGCGGTAGCGAAGGCCGCCTGTAATTCCGTCTTCTAGTCAAAACATGTGAAACATTTCGGTTGCATTGACGTTTTTATCACTAATTTTATCAAACGAGTAAACAAAGCCGCTAGAAACAGCGAAGTTCTGGAGCAGTGCCAGCAGCCCTACGCACATTGGGTAAGAAGGCCGACTCCGGATTCCTAGATCCACGCGGAACTACAGTAGCGGAACCACGCGGAACTGTGTCGACGTTTTTGGCGTTATGGAAATCGCAGGAACTCCGTCCAAGACAGGCAGGTTGCGCTGCCGGCTGCCTGGGTGCCTTCCGTGCTGAGTTCGGTTCTGTTTTCCGATGCCGAGTGCCAAGCGGCGTTTAACGTGGTTCTGTATTTCTGCATGTGGAGCAACATAGCAGCAACATCATGATGGCAGTGTGTTGTGAACAGAAGATTGGAATTATCGCCGATGTGACCGTGTGTTCGCGTATCAGAGGTGTAACAACAAAATGGGATGACGTAAACTGTCGGGCATTGATGACGCTGGTCGGGCCGTTATCGGAGGGGGCGGGGTGTCGCAGGTCAAAAGTCATCTTTGGGGGTTTTACGTGCCAAACCTACGACGGGCATCTGGCACGCCCCAGCGGAGGACTGAGGATTAGTTTCGACCACCTTGGGATCTTTTGACGTGCAACCGAGAGCTCGGTTACACGGTGCCTTCTCCGCAATAAGCCTCCGTCATATTGCGGGCACCTCGGTCGGGATTCGAACACGCCACCTGGGGATCCGTAGGTGGGCGGTCTCGCCTCGGAGCCACTGAGGCGGCTGGGGTGTCGCAGGTTGACATTCCGTTTTACATTAAAAAGCTTAAGACCACTTGAGGGATTAGGTGGAATCGATCGACGTCCTGATAGTCATGTTGGAACGCTGGTCTGAACAGTAAGCTCCTCTCGTACAGTGGCCGATGTGACTCGGTTGTCTTCTCTCCGAGTGCGATTGAGCTTTTGGGAAAGGACTTTAGCATAAAAAAGAATAGGTAAAATAAAAAAAAGCTACCCTTTATTTTGTTTTTAAATATACTGCGGTTCTTGGAGGAACTGCCCTCCAAGTGGCGTGCTGGGATGAGTGCTAGAAGTTTTCGAGCTCGACACGGCGTAGCTCCGTACACTTAACACCTGCCGCAAGTCGCGGCTTTGACTGCATTCAAGTTGATCGAAAAGCAATTCCTCTGCCCGTGAAGCATCTCTTCCAGCTGAGTGAATATCCGCTCTACAGAGATTAATTCAAGGCGGCAATAGACCGATCTCACGAGGAGTTGCCCGACGCCACCGCTGCCGCAGTGCATCCTGGTACCTGTAGTTCTCCCCAGTTTTCCGGCCGCGTCGATGCGCATTGTACGCCCGGCTTTTGGAAGTTTTCGGGTTAGCACGAAACTTTTAGCCAGGTGTGTTTACTCATGGTTTTCAATCGGTGGCTTGACATGTTGTATGCCACGAAGCTATAACAGCACCAGGCAAAAAGGCCTTGGATATTATGTCTTCCCGCAAGAATGAAGCATGGCAAAGAAAGGTCGACAGAGCGGCAGGAAAAATAGCGTTTTACAATTTGTTTCGCGATTTGCTTCATAATTTATATCCAACCTTTTGCACGTCAGCTAAGATGTGTAAGATTACAGGGCACGAGACAGAGCGTGTCGAAGTGTTCCGTAAGCTGGAATCCCTCTGACCATTTGCTCCGTAGCGGTCTATTCGTTGGTCTATCTCAAATAGGACCTCCGCACTGCTTTGTGGAGGTCGTTTTTAATACACTTCTTGCTCGGTGTGTTTTGTTGGTTATAACTGTTATTGCGACGACATGTTTCAAGCCCAACTGTGCTTCAAAAGATCAGGACAATCACTAAAAAAGAGCAGCGATTCCCGATATGTACCACTCGAAATAAAACAACCTTTTCGGAAACAGCCTTCACTTTTCTTTTTTTTTTTTTTTCATACAAACGTGAAAAGATCACATAATGCAATTTATAGGTGCAACACGTACTTACCGCCAAAAATGTAACAAACGAACTTCATTCATTTTGTGGTGGTCTATTAGGCTGGTATCACTGATCCATTCTGCATTAGCACCAGTCGAGACCGCAGAAAAAAGCTTCCCCCGTCGGGCGACTGTTAGCGTTCGGATCTTGCGCAAACAAAATAAAACTGCATAGAAACTGTGCACGAAAAATCATCTCCACCCCAAGCTTTCAGGTATCTGGCATGGTTGCTTCTTTTTGATAGATGCCAATTATTACGGCGCGTCAGGCCTGGCCTTTCTGTAGATCAGTTCTTTTTTTGCAGGCTTCTCCCGCTGTTCATCTGTACTCTGTCGCACAGGCTGTCAACCAGAATGAAACAACTTTTAGAAAACTATCGCTCACCGAGAAAGTCTATTTAACTACTCTTACTTGATGGCTGATTGAACGTTATGCACAAAACTGAGCACCACCAAGCTCAGTTTTTTATCACATTTGATGCTGTTCCGAGGTGCTTCACCGAGCCAATGGTCCCTCACATTTTGTTGTTCTTTGCTATTGCACTAGATGTTCACTTGTTTGCAAGGTAATCGAGACGTCCGAGGACTCAAAATGCTCAAGTAGTGGCGCCGATTTTTTTTTTTTTTTTTCCGCGGCCGCAGTGGGATTACCGCGTGAACGGCAGTGGGCTCACGCGTTCACGAAGACGAACAAGCAGACGACGACGAAGCAGACGACAAGGCGATTCTAAAGCGATAAGACGACTGAAGCTGCTTTCCTGCACTTGCTGAGGAAAGTAAGGCATCACAAACAACACAATCTTATGAAGTAAAAACATGCAAGAGAATCAAGGTGATACCGGGGCAAGCGAAATGATAACCCATGATGATGTACGTACGCGCAGCCGTATGTAGCCGGGAAGCCGGGAACGGATGACTACAAGTAGCATGGCGGTGGCACCACTCCTGGAATGCGCGCGCCTGCGCAGTTCGCTTGGTGGCATCGGTCTATTGCAGCCGCGCGCGAACAGCACAGATAGAAAAAAAAAAAAAAAAACGCTACAATAGAAATACAGCTTGCGACTTGCCTTGCGGGAAAACAAACTCATGGCTTCGAACCACATTGGAGCGGTTTGATTTATTGGCTTTCAAATAATTATTAAGAGATTCATCCCCTGAGCCATTCAAAATACTTTCAGAGGTATGACATTGCTGGCAAAAGATCAAGACGCTGGGAATATTTTTTATTGCTCATTGAGTCACTGAGAAATTACGTACGTGCAAAACGACCAGTATAAAAGACGGAAACACAGAGACCGTGTGTAGTGTTCAGGATAGTGTGCCGTTGTATTGATGTTTGTGTGTGCAACATATGTGTATTCGCTCAATGTATGTTCGCCTGATGCTTGTAGTTAGGGGTGTCGCGAACCGGCCGAGGTTCGAGTTCGACCAGCTTCGACTTTTTCGAACTTTTCGTGGAAATTTCGACGAACCTTGTATTGAGGTTCGAGTCGTGTGCGCAAGCGCGACAGGCTGGCCAGTTGGCTTCGGATTGGATGGTAATGGCTAAGGGATGAATAAAGGGCACCGCTGATTGGTTATTTCAGTTAATACAGTACGCAATTTAATTTATTAACATATTCAGTGATTAGAATTGGTTTCTTTTAATTGCAACTGTTCATAAAATAAAATAACCCTTTGCATAAAAATAAATTCTCCAAACCTAGACTTGCGTGTATCAAGGTCTCGCCACACTGTCCGCAAAGTCGAACCGGTCGAATCTGGTGAAAAGTTTGAAGGTTCGTCGAACCGGTTCGATCCAGTCGAACCCCGAAAGTTCGACCTAAAAATCCGGATCGACAAAAGTTCGCGACACCCCTACTTGTAGTACGCGTAATGTGTCTGTATGTGTGTGTAGTAGAGGTTCCCGAAGATTCCGAAGCGTAATGGTGGCCTGAGAAGATAAAGATATTTTTTTGTAGAACATGAATTGGGCGGTACCTAGCGCCATCAAGCCTAGCTACTTGCAATTACTCTGCTTGACCCTGCCATCTGGTGGCAAGCGATTTAACCTTCTTTGACGCTACGCGATAAACCGCGGCTTCGAGGTTGTTCTTTTGACAGCGGCTTTAGGTTTCGCGGATTAGTTTTCCATTCGTCCGTAATGTGCGGTTGACGAAGGAATTGTGACTCGAGGAACAGCAAAGGTAAGACGTAAAGGGCGCGAAGTAACTGTGTATCGGTTGTCTCCGTTTAACATCACAGTGCTGATGACGAGAAGACTGAGTAGCTGCTTTCGAAACGCAAGTTTCTGTACCTGTGGGGGAAATCTGGCTTCGGAAATAAACACAGTTTGAGGAAAGCTCGTGTTACGCTTTTATTTGCTGCTCCTCGTCCCGTACAAGAGACGTAGCGTCCTCGTTAAGCGTTACTGAGCTCGATTTGCTCGATTCAGGGCCGCCTTAAAGGGTAACTGCAAAGAAAAAAAAGATTTTTTTAAATAGCCTAATTGGGACAAGCATGTCAAAAAACAATTTTTCCGCGAGGAAAAACATTTTTTACAGCAATATTTATTGCGTGAGACTCATTTTAGTTTGCGGCTATTTCGTCCGTTTTAAATCGCGCGCCACGAAGTTGTGATTATGTGACGTCAATCCCAATAGGTTCTCATTGGCTAAGAGTTTGATTGACAGCTTTGGTCTTGGTTGTTAAACCTTCGTTATATGTTGCAATTTCCTTTTGAGCGGCCTATTTTTACGTTTAAAGAATAACCCATGTGATGAGAGTTATTATTATTTACAAAAGGTTTACAAGACGGGCACTTCCGTTTGGATTCATACAAACAGAAGCTTCGCCATTCTTTCATGGCCGCCGAAGCCTCTGCTCCCGCCTGTCTCGCCTACCTCGACTAATCGTTTCGCCGAAGTGATCAGTGTTTCGTCGTTTCGTACTGACCCAGGTACTTCTTGAAGTGAAGTAGTGTGTGTTTAGCAGCTGTCGCAGGTGTTAGTGATAGGAAGCGACGCGGGGTTTTGGTTTCATAGCGCGGTTCTTTCGTCTTCCTCTTTGCTTGCTTAGAGTGCTTTTTTGTTTTGTTTTGTTTGTTTGCGCGTGCAAATGCTGACTTTTCGGAGATGTCAGATGCGTGATCCCGACAGTGAGCCTCCCAGCAGCCATGTCGCCCCGAAAGGAATGCTATTTGGCTGGAGGCAATCGGGCGTTCGCGTAGCGACCAACGTGTCTAGTTACGTTCTCGTCATATCGCTCTGGAGGCCGTCGAGATTCGCCCCGTGTGCACCTAACGTCCGCGACTAGACAGAAAATAAAAAAGTACTATGTCCACTACGTAAAAATGGTCTCAGTTCATGCATCTGTAGGCAGGTACGAAATCGTGCCCAAATTTATTCGCACCGCACGATGCAACACGTCGCTGTGCAAACGCAGTCCAACACGAAGCATAAAAACGTCAAATTTAGGACAACAATTCGGAGTCCATTGTTCAATTAAAACGACGTAATTTTGTTGACAACGCCCGCAGCTTTTTACTCACGGTATGCGTTGGGAAACTTACACATTTTGAAACAGAACGAGGCAGATTTACTTTTAAAAACGCTCCCAGCGTCCTCCCGGACCAGTCTGATTGGATCAGCTGACGACGACGGGACTTATCTGGTTGAACGTCAACCCCACAACAACCAATTTGCGCTCCGTGTAAGCACCGCATTACACACACCACGAACGTTTCAGCTCTGTCGCATCGCCGTGTTGCACCAAACAGAACGAGATCGCCGAAACCAACGCAGCGCTGTCGTGAACCTTGGCTTGTGGTTGCGCACTCGTGGATTCTGTGACTCCCTTCGCTTTCAAAGCGCGCACGACGATTACGAACGATACTTTCCGTCTTCCGGGAACATCACAGGGGCACGTCTTCGCTACATGTGCTCGCAAACCGCGTCAAACCATAACAACCAAAACAATACCGCGGCCTGGCGTAGTTGCCAGATCTTGCCGGAAGTCGAGACGCTGCGCCGTTCAACTCCGCAACGCAAGGAGAGTGAGGGGCGGGGCGTACTCTTCTTCCGCGGGGGTCGAAAGAGCGGGAGTTTCAAATGTGGAGAGGTTCTGACTCTACTAAATTACGTCCTGTGGCGTAGATATTGATAAAAAAAAAATCATTTTTTTCGCGGAACATTTGTTTTGTGACATGCTTGTCCCAATTAGGCTGTTTAAAAAAAAACTTTTTTTTTCTTTGCAGTTTCCTTTAATGAGGAACTTTTTTCTCCCCTGCTTCAGGGACGAACGTTTCTCCCTTTCTGAAGGAACATAGGTTAGAAGACCGTTCCTCCCCTTAGGGTGGACTATCGATACCCTTTTTTCTAAGAGTGAACTTCTCATTACGAGTCCACCTTGGAGGAGCGCAAAGACTCTTTGCGTACGCACGCTATATCCGAGAAATAGCGCGGCACCGCCATGTCTCCCCGCATCCCTACCGAGCCAGTCACATGATTTCAAAATCCCTCTCCTAGGTACTGCGGCTAACTTTAGCCGCGGTTAGCGCTTCGAGCAAACGGGCCCAGATAACCTGTAGTTATGTTGTCCTTATAAGTAATTTTTCATTTTAGGGCGTTTCCGTTTCCGGCTTGAGCGGCGTCGGCGTCGGCATAACCGCGCGGTGCATTATAGGTAAATCTCCCCACTAAATTTAGCAGAAAAAATTCCCCGCTAAATTTAGCGGAATTTTTTTTTTCTCAATGGGAGGCGAGCAGGACAGGAGGACGGGCATGGCCTCTCTTCGTACCTGCCCTTCCTCCTCATCAAAAGCTGCGCTCTAGCTCGGCGTTACAGGGAGTTGTAAACGTCTTTCATTTTATTAAACAATTCCTTCATGTCCGGACTGCTTCGTGACACACCTTGAATATTCCTGCTTTAAGTGCGCTTTAAACTGGGCTTAAAAGGCCTTCAGAACAAACTCATAAAAGAATCACCGAAGCTGTTCGCAATCTCCACTCTGCGCGTGCCCAACAGAGTGCACTGGTTCGCCAACTTCCTAAAAGAGCTAAATCGGAGAGCCTTTTGCAACATTCCCAAGAAGAAGGGGTACACTGTAATATAATGAATTATACCAAATACCATGTAAGCCAATACTGGCAACTCCCGCGGATCACGGGCGAAAAGTGATCGCAGCGCCCCTGGCGAGCTCGGAGTCTCCGCTAGCAGACAAGTTCTCCACAATGCATTGGTTTTGCCTATTTCCGTGCGAGGTTAGCAATGAAAAACAATTGTCACGGTTATTCGCTGCTCTGAATGTTAAAAAGTAGGTTCCACGTCATGAGTCAAGGACATTTTCTTCGTGAGGGAAAAATTTTACAGCTTGTAGGGTGCAATTATCGGGCTTTCCCGAAGAAAACATTCCGCCAGAAGACTCAGAACCAACGTTACTAAAACACTCAGTTGGGAAACTCGCCGTCGAAACCTGGGCCGCTGGCGTCCACCCAGACCGAGCTAAATGCGACAACAGCGCCACTCTTTTTCGTTTGTCTGTACTATGGTCACCTTGAGCTTTTTGAAAGCCTGTTTCTCCGTAAAAACAAACGGAAAAGACTCTTTTTGTATGAAATTTATTGGAGTTTAGTACCAAATGATGGGCGCGTGATGTTTTTATCATCTCTAGTTCGCAAGGTTTTGCGGAACAATTAATATTGTTTCTACACAACCATGCCTCAGCGGGCCTTTCAGGTAGCGCGTCCAGACCTAGGTGCATTTTAACTTCGGATGTTGAATGCGGCGCGTCCGCCGGGGAGACGGGGGTGGCACATCTGCTGTATCTTTTCTTAAAGCCAAAATAGAAGTCACGTGCAGTTCCTCGAGTGGCCGCTGCGGGAGAAATGGTGGCGTCTTGTTCGTCATTAGCTCGGTGCTCGGAGACAGATCGGGGCCACTTTTTCAAAGCTGTCTCTATGGGAGTTTGCCAACTGAGTGTTTTAGTAACGTTGCTCAGAACTTATGTCTGCCAGGCAAGACACGAATGTACCTTCGCCCTGTTTCTTTGAGAAGGGTAATGTAAAAAATGTTTTAGAACATTGCTACGTTTCAACTTTATTGTGCATATCGATCAGTTCTTTTTGTTGTTGCAATTTCTAGGGAGCCTTCATGTGCGCTTTGCTAGGGTGATGCCATCCTTTGTAATACCACTCGCCGACAAACCAGCAGCCATTTTGTTCCTCGGCGAGAATCCGTGGGGCTTATAACCCTCCCGGAAGCAAGCACCTTATCTCAGAAGTTCGGAGCAGCGTTGTGGAACCCACGGAGGGAGGATTAGCATTTTCCCCCTCGGATGGGATTACCGATGGACACAAAGGCCACTTTCCGGCGCACGGGGAAACAATGAGAGGAACAAAATGGCGGTGGACGAGGGTGTGGGATAGGGAAACAGGCAGTTGGCATCACCCTATGCGAAGCGCACATGAAGGCACCCTAGCAATTTCAATTTCTCATGATTGTTTTGCTTAAAACCGTTTCGTCGAATAGCGAGCTGCCTATATCCCGATTGTCTCCGGATAAAGAAGCAAAAGGCAATTTCGAACAACGTACCTTACTGCGATGTCAGTATGCTCTGGAAAAAGACGACTGTGCACATGCAAATCTTACGCTATTACTGAAACTAATAAAAGCCTAGTTACAAAAAAGAACAGCCGATGGACGGTCGTGCACCTCCTTGCATTTTTCAAAGTCTACTTTCCTTTTATGTTTGAGGCGACGCTACGCCGCCGCGGTCGTTCTTCCTCCTGCGTTTATGTTTTTTGCTTGCTTTTTTCTTTCTTGTGCTTACTTGACGTTCGAACCATCGCGTATTTTGCTTTGCCTTGTTTGGCTTAGCTTTTACTTTCTTTTCTTTGCTTCGTCGCTTACTATCTACCACCGGTTCGTCTGCTACGCTATGCCTGGACATTTGGAAGGCCGTCTGCAACTTGGTTGTTGTTGTTGTTGCTGTTTTTCCACTGTCGTCTATGATAACCTCCCATATTCGCCTTCGATTGAGTTTTTGATCCGAAATCTTCATATGTACTTTTTGATACTTAATAAATATATTAAGGAGTGTAAGCTCGTTATACATTTCTATTTTGGATTTTATTTGAGTACGCGGTCACGTCTGCTCTCAGTCATCGTTGGTTCATCAACCGGCCGCCTTCGGGCATACATTAGCGCATACTTGGAGATGGCAGTCGCGCCATCTGCCTGCCATCTCCACTGCGAAAACCAGTTTTTCTGATGTGGTGGAAAGTCCTTCTTCTGCTTCCCGAAGACCGAACAAACGTGAGTAATTAAGTTACTTCAAATTAAACTGGAACAGCTATCCAAGTTTGGCTTCAATATCGCCACTGACGCCTCAACAGACGAATATTTCACCAAACAAAAGTTTAGCTGAAAACGCACTTGAGGCCGCTGATCGACGCTCAAAACAAAGGCACGGTGTGCAAGGATTGCCTGGACATGGTACGCCAACAAGTATACTGGAATGTACTTTTGAACTGCTGCGCCAAGCGACCAAACAAACAACCTCCCAAAGTCACTGGGAAAAGAAAAGCGAAAGCAAAAAAGGTCACACACTTCTAGCACGTAGCAGATTGCAGCTCTTTTGTTCTTAGTTCCTACCAACGCCGTGAGGCAAATAAACAAACGTGTAACGTGCAGCTGAAAGAAACAAACAAACAACGTTAAGCTTTTTTTTTTATATAGTTTCGTCGTGTATCTTCCGCTTTGCCTGTTGTGGACTCAACACCGATGGCGAGCACCACCTGCTAATTTTCAACCGACGCCCCGTGCGATCGTCGTCGTTAAAGGAGGTCTTTGCTGGGTGATTTGTATTTTAGAGCGCAGCTCTTAGGCGCCTGTTTCCGGCTTGAGCGGCGTCGGCGTCGCCGTCGGCGTCGCCGTCGCCGTCGGCGTAACCGCGCGGTGCATTATGGGTAAATTTCCCCGCTAAATCTTGCGGAAAAATTTCCCCGCTAAATCTAGCGGAAATATTTCCCCGTAAATTTAGCGGAAAAATTTCCCCGCTAAATCTAGCATAAAAATTTCCCCGCTAAATCGCGGAAAAATTTCCCCGCTAAATCTATCGGAAAAATTCCCCACTAAATCTAGCGGAATATTTTCCCCGCTAAATAGCGGAATTTCCCCGCTAAATCTAGCGGAAAAATTTCCCCGCTATATCTAGCGGAAATATTTCCCCGCTAAATCTAGCGGAAAGAATTCCCCGCTAAATTTAGCGGAAAAATTTCCCCGCTAAATCTAGCGGAAAAATTTCACCGCTAAGTCTAGCGGAAAAAGTTCCCTGCTAAATCTAGCGGAATATTTTCCCCGCTAAATCTAGCGGAAACATTTCCCCGGTCTAGCGGAAAAATTTCCCCGCTAAATCTAGCGGAAACATTTCCTCGCTAAATTTAGCGGAAAAATTTCCCCGCTAAATCTAGCGGAAAAATTTCCCCGCTAAATCTAGCGGAAAAATTTCCCCGCTAAATCTAGCGGAAAAATTTCCCCGCTAAATCTAGCGGAATTTTTTCCCCGCTACTAGCGGAAAAATTTCCCCGCTAAATCTAGCGGAATAATTTCCCCGCTATATCTAGCGGAAAAATTTCCCCGCTAAATTTAGCGGAATAATTTCCCTGCTAAATCTAGCGGAAAAATTTCCCCGCTAAATCCAGCGGAAAAATTTCCCCGCTAAATCTAGCGGAAACATTTCCCCGCTAAATCTAGCGAAAAAATTTCCCCGCTAAATCTAGCGGAAAAATTTCCCTGCTAAATCTAGCGGAATAATTTCCCCGCTAAATCTAGCGGAAAATTTCCCCGCTAAATCTAGCGGAATAATTTCCCCGCTAAATCTAGCGGAATAATTTCCCCTCTATATCTAGCAGAAATATTAGGGAGTTTTCGTAGACCGCATTGCCCCCTCCGCTAAGCGTTCCGCAACGAAGAAGTTGCTACTGCGCCTGCGCGCCGATAGCCTTGACTGTGGAGTTCCCGCTATCGTAGCGGGTTGCGGAGGGCCTTGCGGGACGGCGAAAACGATCTACGAAAACTCCCTATTTTCCCGCTAAATCTAGAGGAATAATTTCCCTGCTAAATCTAGCGGAAAAATTTCCCCGCTATATCCAGCGGAAACTTTTCCCCGCTAAATCTAGAGGAAATTTCCCCGCTAAATCTAGCGAAAAAATTTCCCCGCTAAATCTAGCGGAAAAATTTCCCCGCTAAATTTAGCGGAATAATTTCCCCGCTAAATCTAGCGGAAAAATTTCCCCGCTAAATCTAGCGGAATAATTTCTCTGCTAAATCTAGCGGAAAAATTTCCCCGCTATATCCAGCGGAAAATTTTCCCCACTAAATCTAGCGGAAACATTTCCCCGCTAAATCTAGCGAAAAAATGTCCCCCCTAAATCTAGCGGAAAAATTTCCCCGCTAACTCTAGCGGAAAATTTTATCTTCAGGTCAGGTGACCTCCCGGTCACGTGACCCCCGTGGCCCCGTGACACCCCCCGGTCACCTGACCTTGGCGAGGGGGTCAGTGACCCCTCCAAGGTCACGTGACCACACCTCCCCCCGATAACACGTGAACCTCAGTACCCTTCCCTCCTCCTCAAGAGCTGCGCTCTAATTCCGCGTCACAGGAAGTTGTAAACGGCTTTCATTTTTTGTATCACCTGCTAACTTCTTCGTTGCAATCGCCGGCCGTTGTTCGCGACTGTTCTCCATTTCTTTTTATTTTCGTCTGAAATGGGGACCCCATCTTTTCTGCAAAGTTCGGAAAGTGTTTGCACGGTCATTTTTCTCGTTACTTTTTGTTTTGTAATGCTGCAGAAACTGGTGCGCTTGCTCTGGTAATTTTAACATATTGTTGGTGCACGATTTAATAATCACCTATTCAGGTAAGAAATTGTGACAACGCAGTTTGTAACGGATAAATAGTAACTTCTTACGACGTAGTACGAGTGGCTAAACGCCTTTTTTCCGCTTCCGTGCGATCCCCCTGAGCGGCGTTTGAGACCTTTAAATAAACTGCTCTATCTTCGTTCATGCACGCATTGTTATTTGTTTGTCGTTGCAGTTGCAATCAGTGGATTCCGCTTTGCAAACGTTTTGACCGTAATGAATTGTTTCAGCTGTTAGGGTGAAGAAACGGGGCTCGCAAAGCTCGAGGACGTCGCGGAGCCTATACTTTTCCATTGCGTCGTCTGCATCCGTAGACTCCGAGTCCGCTAGAGGCGCCACTGTCACGTTCGCCGCCGCTCCCATAGGTTTTCGGAGGAGTTTCCAGTATTGGCGAAGCTATATCGTATTTGATTGTACCCTTCTTTCTTGGGAGTATTACTGCCAAGAGTGTATCCGTTCAGATGGGAGAAAAATTTGTCAACACGAGGTGACTTCTTTGTTCAAACCAGTGATTTTTTCAATCGAAGTTTATTGCTAAGTCCTTATGGTCGTGAAAAAAAAAACACTAAATTATTTGCGAAAAAATTTAAAATAAAAGAGAACACAGTCAATAAAACAAGTTTTCAAAATAATAAACATGTACAAAACATTTTGCAAACTAAAAACACACAAAGGAATTACTCCGTAGAAGTTGAACTGTTGTCCAAGTTCATATCCTCGACCTTTCGCTGTCAAATAATTGTGCAATTCAAATTGGCGCAAAAGTAACGTTCGTTCTCTTTTGAAAGTAACCGTAACGGTATATCGTTACGTTCTTAGGACGGTAACGAATCTTAGTAACCCGGCAAGTTTGACGATCTAACCAGTGCTTGGGTCCCACTGGTGACAGAAAGCCCAGTACTCTATATCATTGCACGGCCCCTTGAAGCTGACGGAGCGGTGCAAGCTACAGGTTTGCAGGACCATATAACCGCCTCCATTTTATCGCCTGACCACGTTCTCTGCCTGGATATGGCTGGGTGCGCGGGCATGCTTCGAAAGATCGACGTATGAGTAGTCCAACGGGCTCGTAGCTCCCACCACCCTGCCAGCTTTGGCCCTTTGTACCTGCCATCAAGAAAAACTTTTAGCGTTCAATAAAACTGGGTAAGTGATTTTGAATGAATAAATTGCTAATTATTGATCTTAAAGGCATGGTTTCAAATGAAATCTTTCTGAGCATCATCGAAAACTACTAAAAACACCCCCAATACAATGGTAAGAGGCACGCTCACCATTTTACGGCGTTTTGAAGAAATGCTCAATGTGGACGCCTGTCTTGTTTTAGGCTTCTTATCGGAGCGCATCTCCGCATGGACAATACCCCCCCCCCCCCCCCCCCCCGTGTCTAAGACGCGCAACGTGCGTGCACCGCCACGCATCGCACGTAGAGTAGTCTATATAAGAAAGCCTCATGACTGTCACATAAGTTTTGCATTTTTGATATCTATGCCGGAGTGAAGACGCATCTTTACATGCAATGCTCTTTTGTTCTTAGTTCCTACCAACGCCGTGAAAGCAAATAAACAAACGTGTAACGTGCAGCTGAAAAAAACAAACAAACAACGTTAAGCTTTTTTTTTATCTAGTTTCGTCGTGTATCTTCCGCTTTGCCTGTTGTGGACTCAACACCGATGGCGAGCACCACATGCTAATTTTCAACCGACGCCCCGTGCGATCGTCGTCGTTGAAGGAGGTCTTTGCTGGGTGATTTGCATTTTAGAGCGCAGCTCTTAGGCGCCCGTTTCCGGCTTGAGCGGCGTCGGCGTCGGCGTAACCGCGCGGTGCATTATGGGTAAATTTCCCCGCTAAATCTAGCGGAAAAATTTCCCCTCTAAATCTAGCGGAAATATTTCCCCGTTAATTTAGCGGAAAAGTTTCCCCGCTAAATCTAGCGGAAATATTTTCCCCGCTAAATCGCGGAAAAATTTCTCCGCTAAATCTAGCGGAAAAATTTCCCCGCTAAATCTAGCGGTATATTTTCCCCGCTAAATAGCGGAATTTCCCCGCTAAATCTAGCGGAAAAATTTCCCCGCTATATCTAGCGGAACTATTTCCCCGCTAAATCTAGCGGAAAAAATTCCCCGCTAAATGTAGCGGAAAAATGTCCCCGCTAAGTCTAGCGGAAAAATTTCCCCGCTAAGTCTAGCGGCAAAATTTCCCCGCTAAATGTAGCGGAATATTTTCCCCGCTAAATCTAGCGTAAACATTTCCCCGCTCTCTAGCGGAAAAATTCCGGCGGAATGAAAAGTTAGAATATGCATCATCAGTCTGTGACCCTCATCATAAATTCCTTACATCGGACATAGAATCACTTCAGAACCGTGCAGCTCGCTTTATAACGTCTCAGTACTCCAGGTTTGTCAGCGTAACTGAAAAACAAAACTTATCTTTGACTCCTTTATGTTCACGCAGGCGTATTGCTAAACTATGTCTTTTTCACAGGTTTTACTACAATGACCAGCTACATAGCTCATTCATCTTGCCACCTCATCGCATATCTCCTCGTGTTGATCACCCTGGAAAAGTTGGCCTTCTCTTTACCCGAAACACAGCATTCTTTAAATCTTTTTTCCCGGCGACATCTGTGGACTGGAACGGCCTGCCTGAAATCATCGTCTCCACCCAAGACATCGGCTCATTCCGCGAATTGTTATCATCACATCTCCTATAACCCCACTCCCTTATGTAATACCCTAACTCCAGGGTTCTTAAGGTATTTAAATAAATAAATAAATAAATAAATAAAATTTCCCCGCTAAATCTAGCGGAACATTTTCCCCGCTAAGCGAAATTTCCCCGATAAATCTAGCGGAAGCATTTCTCCGCTAAATTTAGCGGAAAAATTTCCCCGCTGAATAGCGGAAAAAATTCCCCGCTAAATCTAGCGGAAACATTTCCCCGCTAAATCTAGCGGAAAAATTTCTCCGCTAAATCTAGCGGAAAAATTGTCCCGCTAAATCTAGCGGAATATTTTCCCCGCTAAATCTAGCGGAAAAATTTCCCCGCTAAATTTAGCGGAATAATTTCCCCGATAAATCTAGCGGAAAAATTTCCCCGCTAAATCTAGCGGAATAATTTCCCCGCTATTAGCGGAAAAATTTCCCCGCTAAATCTAGCGGAATATTTTCCCTGCTAAATCGTCAAAAAATTTCCCCGCTAAATTCAGCGAAAAAATTTCCCCGCTAAATCTAGCGGAAACATTTCCCCGCTAAATCTAGCGAAAAGATTTCCCCGCTAAATCTAGCGGGAAAATTTCCCCGCTAAATCTAGCGGAATAATTTGCCCGCTAATCTAGCGGAAAAATTTCCCCGCTAAATCTAGCGGAATAATTTCCCCGCTAAATCTAGCGAAAAAATTTCCCCGCTATATCTAGCGGAATATTAGGGAGTTTTCGTAGACCGCGCTGCCCCCTACGCTAAGCGTTCCGCACCGAAGAAGTCGCTACTGCGCCTGCGCGCCGATAGCCTTGACTGTGGAGTTCCCGCTATCGTAGCGGGTTGCGGAGGGCCTTGCGGGACGGCGAAAACGATCTACGAAAACTCCCTAATTTCCCCGCTAAATCTAGCGGAAACATTTCCCCGCTAAATCTAGCGAAAAAATTTCCCCCCCTAAATCTAGCGGAAAAATTTCCCCGCTAAGTCTAGCGAAAAATTTCTCTTCAGGTCAGGTGACCTCCCGGTCACGTGACCCCCATGGCCACGTGACACCCCCAGGTCACGTGACCTTGGCGAGGGGGTCATGTGACCCCTCCAAAGTCACGTGACCACCCCTCCCCCCGATAACACGTGAACTTCAGTACCCTTCCCTCCTCCTCAAGAGCTGCGCTCTAATTCGGCGTTACAGGGAGTTGTAAACGGCTTTCATTTTTTGTATCGCCTGCTAACTTCTTCGTTGCAATCGCCGGCCGTTGTTCGCGACTGTTCTCCATTTCTTTTTATTTTCGTCTGAAATGGGGACCCCATCTTTTCTGCAAAGTTCGGAAAGTGTTTGCACGGTCATTTTTCTCGTTACTTTTGTTTTGTAATGCTGTAGAAACTGGTGCGCTTGCTCTGGTAATTTTAACATATTGTTGGCGCACGATTTAATAATCACCTATTCAGGTAAGAAATTGTGACAACGCAGTTTGTAACGGATAAATAGTAACTTCTTACGACGTAGTACGAGTGGCTAAACGCCTTTTTTCCGCTTCCGTGCGATCCCCCTGAGCGGCGTTTGAGACCTTTAAATAAACTGCTCTATCTTCGTTCATGCGCGCATTGTTATTTGTTTGTCGTTGCAGTTGCAATCAGTGGATTCCGCTTTGCAAACGTTTTGACCGTAATGAATTGTTTCAGCTGTTAGGGTGAAGAAACGGGGCTCGCAAAGCTCGAGGACGTCACGGAGCCTATACTTTTCCATTGCGTCGTCTGCTTCCGTAGACTCCGAGTCCGCTAGAGGCGCCACTGTCACGTTCGCCGCCGCTCCCATAGGTTTTCGGAGGAGTTTCCAGTATTGGCGAAGCTATATCGTATTTGATTATACTCTTCTTTCTTGGGAGTATTATTAATACTCCCAAGAGTGTATCCGTTCAGATGGGAGAAAAATTTGTCGACACGAGGTGACTTCTTTGTTCAAACCAGTGATTTATTCAATCGAAGTTTATTGCTGAGTCCTTATGGTCGTGAAAAAAAAATACTAAATTATTTGCGAAAAAATTTGAAATAAAAGAGAGCACAGTCAATAAAACAAGTTTTCAAAATAATAAACATGTACAAAACATTTTACAAACTAATAACACACAAAGGAATTACTCCGTAGAAGTTGAACTGTTGTCCAAGTTCATATCCTCGGCCTTTTGCTGTCAAATAGTTGTGCAATTCAAATTGGCGCAAAAGTAACGTTCGTTATCTTTTGAAAGTAACCGTAACGGTATATCGTTACGTTCTTAGGACGGTAACGAATCTTAGTAACCCGGCAAGTTTGACGATCTAACCAGTGCTTGGGTCCCACTGGTGACAGAAAGCCCAATACTCAATATCATAGCACGGCCCCTTGAAGCTGACAAAGCGGTGCAAGCTACAGGTTTGCAAGACCATATAACCGCCTCCATTTCATCGCCTGACCACGTTCTCTGCCTCGATATGGCTGGGTGCGCGGGCATGCTTCGAAAGATCGACGTATGAGTAGTCCAACGGGCTCGAAGCTCCAACCACCCTGCCAGTTTTGGCCCTTTGCACCAGCCATCAAGAAAAACTTTTAGCGTTTAATAAAATTGGGTAAGTAATTTTGAATGAATAACTTGCTAATTATTGATCTTAAAGGCATGATTTCAAATAGAATCTTTCTGAGCATCATCGAAAACTACTAAAAACACCCACAATACAATGGTAAGAGGCACGCTCACCATTTTACGGCGTTTTGAAGAAATGCTCAATGTGGACGCCTGTCTTGTTTTAGGCTTCTTATCGGAGCGCATCTCCGCACGGACAATAACCCCCCCCCCCCCCCCCCCGTGTCTAAGACGCGCAACGTGCGTGCACCGCCACGCATCGCACGTAGACTAGTCTATATAAGAAAGCCTCATGACTGTCACATAAGTTTTGCATTTTTGATATCTATGCCGGAGTGAAGACGCATCTTTACATGCAATGCGTGGCGGCGTACGCATGTTGCGCGTTTGAGACACGGGGGGCGAGATTGCCCGCGCGGAGATGTGCTCCGATAAGAAACCGAAAGCCAGAAACGTGTCCAAATGGAAAATTTTTTCGGAACGCCGCAAAATGCACGCGTGCCTCATGTATACCATTGTAACGTGGGTGTATTTAGTAGTTCTCGATGATGCCGAGCAAAATTATAATTCAAACCAAGCCTTTAATACTATTATTTAACAATTTAAGTACTCGTAATTTATTAAATATGCCATTATATTGACCTCTAACAATTTTCCTTTGACACAGACCACTACGGCATCAGAATTCTTTTTGTGCCGTGCGTAGTTTTTGCAGTAGCAATTTTTCCCGTTTTTCTGGAAACACCCTGTATATATGTTAAAACAAATATTTTATACGTTTGGGAACAGGACTCCCCCTCCATCAATTTTGGCGCGCCAGGCAATAGTGACAACCACTGTACTGTCAGCGCAGATTAAGACATATTTACATGAATTATGCCTATACAGTGTTTAAATACATGAATATACACAATGGAGTCAATTATGCCTTTAGTGCAACAAATGCATATGATTCGTCCACTCCAAGAGGAATTTCGAATATTTAAAAGCCTGACGAATTCAAGTGAAACTATACTTCGTTTAAGCTTAGGTCCGAGCGTGGCCGATGTTATGAGCCGAAGGGCCAATCAAACAGCGAAAGAGGCACAAAGTCATGACGAGTTCTCTGCAGTTCATAGGACTATAGGACTAGCCGGTATTCGCCATCTCTCTGTGCGTGCTTTTTCACCGGCTAGTTCTATCAAGCGCAGAGAGCAGGCCGTGGCGTTGCGCTTTTTGCGCTGTTTTATTGGTCCTCCGGCTCAAAACATCGTCTGCGCGCGTATCTAAGGTGAAACGAAGTATATATGAACGCCAAATGAATAGCACTGAAAGTATGAATATCCTAAATGATAAGAATCGCCTTCGTGAATGCGCAAAAAAAAAAAGAATAATAAAATTATGCAAAAAGAAAACCTACATACGAGTATTACACGTAGCAAGCACATTGAATGATGTCATCAGAATTCAGATACTCAAACTGATCAAAAAGAAAAAGGACGAAGAATATTACGAAATGAGATAGGAAATTACACTGCATTTCTAAATCCTCTACTCATGTACATTCTGTTGCAGTCCTATGAGCAAAGCATTAGTTTCCAGCTTGGTGTGTTAAATAGTTTCAAATATTGTTTTATTTTTACACCTTAAAATTATGTGGACCCCTCCACATTACTCGGTTTTTGTTATACTTTGTTAACATTTGCAATATTCAAGATTGCTGCTATTCAAAGACTTTAGGTATTTTATAAGTTCGTATATTTATGGTCATGAGTAGGCCGATTTGTAACGGACTTTAGTGACCCTACAGAAAACCCAAAGACTCCAGGTGCATCACGTGATTAATGACTCTCAATGAATAAAAAAAGATAAGGCTTCAACTATTTTCTTTTTTTCGTGTACAAAAAACTCTGGTCGCTTCGTCTAAGGTAAATGCACATTTTTTATCTGTGTTTGCGCGATAAGTAAGAGGTTGAAACATTTTGAACCATGCGAAACACACACTGCTCGCAAGTAGAACCCCTGCAGTTCTATCGCCAAACGAAATGAACACACGTCGGTTCTCGAGTATTTCGTTTAAATCCCTTCCACAACTATGATGCACGTTGCTGTTTCGATCACTTGCGATGTATCTTCCGATGAATGTGTAAATTGCTATAAGCCGCAAACGCTCTACTGCAGGTCTCGCATCTGTACGGCTTTTCTCCTGTATGAATTCTTTCGTGATCCGCCAAGCTCCATTTATGACTAAACGCCCTGCTGCACGTGTTGCACCTGTACGGCTTCTCTCCTGTATGAATTCTTTCGTGATCCGCCAAGCTCCATTTATGACTAAACGCCCTGCTGCACGTGTTGCACCTGTACGGCTTCTCTCCTGTATGAATTCTTTCGTGATTCGCCAAGCTCCATTTATGACTAAACGCCCTGCTGCACGTGTTGCACCTGTACGGCTTCTCTCCTGTATGAATTCTTTCGTGATTCGCCAAGCTCCATTTATGACTAAACGCCCTGCTGCACGTGTTGCACCTGTACGGCTTCTCTCCTGTATGAATTCTTTCGTGATTCGCCAAGCTCCATTTATGACTAAACGCCCTGCTGCACGTGTTGCACCTGTACGGCTTCTCTCCTGTATGAATTCTTTCGTGATCCGCCAAGCTCCATTTATGACTAAACGCCCTGCTGCACGTGTTGCACCTGTACGGCTTCTCTCCTGTATGAATTCTTTCGTGATTCGCCAAGCTCCATTTATGACTAAACGCCCTGCTGCACGTGTTGCACCTGTACGGCTTCTCTCCTGTATGAATTCTTTCGTGATTCGCCAAGCTCCATTTATGACTAAACGCCCTGCTGCACGTGTTGCACCTGTACGGCTTCTCTCCTGTATGAATTCTTTCGTGATTCGCCAAGGTGCGTTTCAGAGTAAACGCCCTGCTCGGGTATTTCGTTTACATTCCTCCAGAGCTATGACGCACGTGAGAGTTTCGGTCACTTGTGATGCATATGCCGATGTTGGTGTAAACCGCTATTAGCCGTAAACGCTCTGCTGCAGGTCTCGCACCTGTACGGCTTCTCTCCTGTGTGAGTCCTCTCATGATTAGTTAAGATGTACTTCCGAATAAATGCCCTGCTGCACGTGTTGCACTTGAACGGCTTCTCTCCGGTGTGAATTCTAAGTTCTAACATGAGCTGTCAAGGAATCCTTACGCGCAAACGTTTTCTCGCAAACACCGCAACTGAAGGGCCTCTCGCCAGTGTGTGTCTTCTCGTGGATGGCGACAGCCGTTGCGGAATAGCTTGAATGAGGACAGAAGCTGCACTGGTGCTTGTCCGGTTGTCGGTGCGTTTGCTGCTTGTGTGGGCCCGAATTGTTGGCCTGGGGAGAGGTGTCACCTCTGCGGCTGTCACGATCAAAGGTATCCACTTTGTCGCCATAGCCTGCTCCGATCTAGTCTGTTGGGATGACACGACAGAGCAAGAAAGGTCGGCGCATTTTTAATTGTTCTGAACATGGTCCAGTATACCTCCATTATGCCGGTGCGGCCTACAGTCCGTATTCGTTCATTTGAGATGTTAAAAAGGTTCATTCGCAAAGGTTGTAAATGTCTACAGGCGATCGTTTAAGACTCGACTCTGGCAGCCCCATGGTGCGGCAGCTGTGGTGGCTTGCATGTTCTGCTAACCAAGCGCAGAAGGTAAGTCAAGCCGCCGCGGTCGCTGCTGCACAGTGTTGGCGGTAACGTGTTACAAGTAACGCCGTTACCGGTGACGCCTCTCTTTTTTCAGTAACGTGGTAACGTAATCGTTTCTTTTCCAAGACAGTTACGGGTAACGTAGTGGCGTTAGTTATTTGAAGTAACGGATAACGTAATTACGTTACTCATTACATCTTCCGAAAAATTTGAAAAACGATGTTAGCACAGAACGAGTGGGTTGGTAGGGATAATTAAACTTGAGGAAGAAAACGTGTTTGTCCCTCCCTTCTTGTTTTCTTCCTAAGTTTAATTGAAAAACGAACACCTCTTTTTTTCCCCAGTTTCTATACTTCGCTTTACCTGAAGTCTAGGCGCAGCTGATGCTACAAGCTGATGGGAATTATCAGAAAGAGGGAAAAGGGAACCATCATGGTGTTCTGCGTGTTCCTGTACTTGTTCAATCTTTGCTGAACCAATCATAAACATTCATGGCCCAGTGACTTGTGATTTTGACGCTGCTTGATTTGTCCCATTAGCTGGTAGCGTCGGCTGCGTCTAGGTTTAAGCTGAAACGTAGTACACGATTCAAGTAATTAATTATTGCACTCATTCTACATATTTTCTCAAATTTTCCTCTCCTTTTCCCACACAGAAATTTCCACTTTAGAAAATCTCCAACGCCCGCGCCCGTCATCCCAGTGTCGAAGAACTTTGTCACCAAAATAAAACAAAAACGCTGTTACCGTCAATTTTTAAATAAAAAGTAACACAAAAGTAACGTGCGCTACTTCCTGTCCGTAATGGTAACGCGTTCCTTTATTTCACAAGCAACGAATAACGTATCTTTACTTTTTTATGGTAACGCCTACAACACTGCGGCTGCATAACGCTGCCAGTACGGAGCGCTGGGTGATAGGGTGTTGACATTCATAATGATGGTGACTGTGTATTAAGTAGCGCTGGAAGGGTCATTCACACACCCACAGATTATTATGTTACACAAAATAGCATTCAGTAGGCTCGTAGAATAATCGTTGTGTAGCTTTGAAACTTGAAATATCGCTAAGGTACACAGCGAATATTTTAAAAGCGATTTGAAACAGGGAGAAACGCGGTTCTATATCGACAATGATGTGGACATATGCCAGTCTAAAGCTAAACTTCGGCGACACAAATAATGCTGTCAGAAAATATTCAATCATTTGAAACACCGAACATTTATTGGGCTATTTCATTCAGTAAAAATCATTTATAGTGTTTTGACAGCCACTCATTCAAACGAAACTATCCTGCCCCCCCCCCCCCCCCCCCCCCCCCCCACATTTCCTAAGAAAATAAACGTTGCATTGTGTTGTGGTGTACTTTTCCGCTCGGTGCAGGGCGCTAACCAAACTTTAAAGAACTTTCCACTTGGAAGAAACTTATGTACCACATCTGACTCCTTAGACTGAGGGGTCTCAAACACGCGGCCCGCGGTCCGCATGTGGCCCGCGACTAGCTAGGACGCGGCCCGCAGGCAACGTGTCCCGGTCCCAATGTCTAGAGCGCTAGAAATGGCATGCGCCATCTTGATCACATTTCGCCGATTCATTTTCACTCAAAATGTAGCCCTGCTCTTTTAACGTATTCACATAGTTTATGCTTATCTCTGTTCATTTGCCCTTTGTTTCTCTTTATATTTCGCTTGCCAGATTTTTGTAATGTACAATAATTCTGCGGCTAGACTGCAAGCGCAAGCTGTTCGTTGAAGGATGCATTTCGTCTGCGCGACCAATCAGCAGAAGCAACTGGCAAAGATAGAGCTACGAGCTCGGGATTCTCGCCTTCAAAACGCTATTACCATTAAAATACAAGTATTTGTTCGAGTGTTGGAGTAAAAATCGTCTGGAAAACAACAACTGTCACATTAACTGATTGTTTTTCGAGACATCTTGAGCTTGATTAATTCCTGGGTGGATTGAGCAACGGGAACGACGGTGTGCTTGTTCTATTAAAATGCCAGCATGTTGGTGGAGCGGAGTCATTGTATTCTGATCACATCAGGCCAAGGTCCAAAGCAGGCTTACAAGCAAATCAAATGCAAAGATGTCACCAACAAATCTTTAAAATTACAAAAAAAAAAAAAAACATGAAGCACAAGGTCCCTCCCTGGCCCCTACACTCAAATGAGTTTGAGGCCACTGCCTTAGAGTTTCCACCTTCTTACACAAAACAGCATTCAATAGGCTCGTAAAATACTCGTTGTGTACCTTAGAAACTTGATAATTCGCGAAGGCACACAGCGATTATTTTACGAGCAATCTGAAACAGCGAAAAGCCATGTTTTAATTCGACACTCATATGCACATTTGCCAGTCTAAACCTAAAGCTAGGTGTCACAAATAATGTTTTGAGAAAATCTTCAAGTATTTGAAACAGCCAAAACTTTTTGGGTTATTTTAGGCGTCAAACATAATTTATAGCATTCGTGAGAGCTACTCGATCAACCGGAACTAAGGGAAAAAATACAAATTTGTGATATAAATAAGCAACTCAGCATGGTACATTTCTCTGATATCAAAAAAGATGTATTAATTGCAACTCGGAGTGCTCGACCTAAATGTTCCTTCAGTTGAGCTTAGCTTGTTTGTTTACTTTCACTTGAGTTGTAGTACTCGGACTTTGGAATGTAACCCCTTTATCCCACCTGAGTGTGTACAACTTCAGACTCTTGACATTTTCCACCTTCTGGAAAACCAAGCTTACAAAAAGGTTTTCAATCCGTGTGGAACCTACCGTTTATGACTATGAGAGGGTGTGCTAAGAAGGTGCGAGGCTGGATGAGTGTTTTCCCGTGTGCGTCTTCGCATACCTGAGGTTGTTAGTTCTCTGGGCACCATGCGATTGAGGGCAGAAGTCGCACCGCCGTCCGTCCGACCCTGCGGGTCCATCTTGCACTGTTGCCGCTGGATTTCGGCTCTTTGGAAGGAGAGCTCCGGGCCCCTGTCCTCGCAGTCCGTTCTTTGCCGTTCGTTGTTGAATGCTGCGTGGGCAATATCTGTTAGGAGTGAAGAAAACTTTTATTTAGTTGCATTCTCTTTATGCATACTACACCAACAGAGAAGCCCAACCAGAACAAACTCCAAGAACAAGCAAACAGAGACACATCGTGCAGATAAAGTAGAGACATTCAGGGGTTTACATTCGTATTGGGGTGTGATTCAAAAGGTAAAATAATCAAAGCAGGAACAAACACGCACATCATAACTGGATATTGAACATCCCGAAAAGGTCGATTGTAAAAAAATGCACGCGAACAAAACTTAAAAGCAATACTTCTCTATTAACCACGTACTTCAAAGGTTTCACTACACCTTTAAACACTCGCTAAAGGATTACGTCGAAACAGTCCCACACATATCGAGCAAGACACAACTGGATATGATCAAGGAGCATTGTTTAGTTACGTCGCTCCTGCTCTGTAGTGCTGAAAAAAGGCAGGCATGACACAAAACCAACTATACGGTATATCACCGCCATAGGTTTTGGGAATTACACGTCAACAAAAGCGGATACAGTGTGTCGACGAACAAAGCTATGGAAGGAATGAGAAATGTCGGAAGTAGTTGGCTGAGCTGTGGCCATTCCTTAATGGATCCGACTAGTTGCTCCCTTTAATCTGGGGAAGTCTAAGCCCAAAGGTCTGGCACTGCCAAAGTTGAGCTGGGCTGGTGGCTGGCCCTCCTTCCTAGGCAGCGAAAGGTCACTCACATTTGCGTTAAAAGCATTTCCGATTACCTCGGCCTGCAAGGTTTAGAAGAATGTGTATTAATAAACAGTCGCCAACAGAAAGTTACTTTACCTGCCCTCAAATATCATCACATTGGATGAGTGAAACTAAAACTGAAGGATACCAGTGCCTGGAATTGGTCCAGTTGGCTATTCATTACTTGATTAAACTGCGCAGTAAATGATTACGAATTCCGACGCAGAGACGAGAAAAAAGAACGCAACAAATGGGAAAACGCGCATTTGCAGTTCAGTTTAATCAAGAAAAAACTAAAGGCCACTTTCGAGATTAAACAGAGCATGGATTACAACATCATTTATCAGTAGGAGGGTACCTGCGAGACATTTCAATCTGAAGGACGCGAAAAAAAATAAGTCCTATGGGACTATACCATTTCCAAGTGTGAATGTTTTGGCCAAATAACACTGACCATTTCTATTTCCACGAGAGATGTTTCATTATATATGCAGCGTCAAACCGCTAGCGATAAGGAAAATGTGTGCCGGTTTCGTCTGTGTCTCTTCCACGCGTAAGCCACCATTTATAAAATGATATGCAGTGCAGAGTAGTCAGTCAGCCTCGCATTTTGCCAAAAACTAACATAAGCGTGGCCCACTTAGGAAGAACGAGTTTTAGCTGAGATACTTGGTTCACGTTCACGAGTTTCCCAAAAAACCGCATTGGTAAAAAGCATTTTAGATCATCCAGAAGTTGATCATCAAACGTTATATTTTGGTTAAGGGATCTCTAGTATAAATTGATTACCGTTCAACACCAGTACAAAGTTTACTATCCTTATTGCAGCGCAAATGTTTGTTTTCTCCTTTTTATTTCTTCCAACTCAAGATGGAGGTTGATTTCTGCGTTGTTTGATCCCGTAATTCCGAAGATTTCGTTTGATTTCCCCGAAGATGTAACTAAATGCGAGAACACACGAAAGACATTTGACCAGTCGTTACGTCAGAAAGGGATCTTTCGGCCGCCAAGCGCGTGTCGCTCGTGAGCAATCGCAGGCTTGCCGCTCCCCCGCACTAGCAGCAATCATGACGTCTTTTTTTTCCCCGTTTTAAAAATAGCAAGAGTCGCGTGCCTAACTTCGACAGGCACTGAAGATGCGCGAGAGCGGAGATTCCGGAAACTCCTTTTACGACGGCACGCTCCGGGAAGGAGGGGCTTCAGCGGTATTTTGAAAATTATTTTCTGCTGCCTCTGTGCATGAAATTGAAAAATAATTTCAACATAGTGGGCTTTCTGGAGGGCAAATTAAGACAATTTAAGTGTGTTTCCTCAATTAGAAAACAGCTTCAGTTTCCCTTTGAAGACGTCTTATCTTGAAGACTGCCATAGCTCTACACATTTCAAATCCCTCGTTAGTTCATTCGTACTTTTGTTTATGCATTTTTAACAACTTCTACACACCTCCTCTGTAAAGTCTTCCCGGACCCTGAGGGCATGGTTCAGGCTGGAACATGGCTCGTATTACTGATTTTGTTCAGCCCTGTTCCGCCAGCTTTTCAAAACAACCTTTAGGGGTCGGTCTTGGTACCTGGTGAGAGCGATAGCATTCCCGGTTACTGATTGCACACGACGCCTCATTGTTTTGCTCTGCAAGAGTTATCGACAAGTGCGAAGTCATGTGACTAGATAATCTCTAGTCTGTTCGCGAGTCCTTCTGGTGAGAGCTTCTCACCAACACATGGATGGTGACAGGGTTCTCGAGGTATTTAAAGTATTTGTCCCGAGTACTACATACATAGAAGAATTTGAGCTATATAGGGCAGCAGAGCTGGAAATTTGGCGAGGGAGCGCTTGTTGTCGATCCCATCGAACGGGAAGTATAGCAGACCATTTTAGTTGCAGCTTGCGTCCCGTATCACTTCCTCGCGGCACTCGGCTTTTAGCAGACGGCTGCCTTCGTTACGGTCCTTTTACGGAAGACGTGAAATATTTTCTTGTTTCCTTTTTGTCTGCGAATGACGCTTCGTAGCAGACGAATTCTGTTGTTCACTTACGTTAGGAGACTAGTCATCTGCAGACGTTTTCTTGACTCGCTCCCCCTTACAAAAATGAACAATGAGTCAATTGAGCTTCTAATGTGTTTTTATAGAGTCAAATGAAACTCATAAGAAACTCATCATTAAATGAGTTTCATCATTACCCACTCCATATCTATTCTTTTGAATTTACTCATTTCAAATTCAAGTGAGGTTTATCGTTACCCAATCAATATCAATTCTTTCGAGTTTACTCATTACAAATTCAAGTGAGGTTTATCGTTACCCAATCAATAGCAATTCTTTTGAGTTTACTCATTACACATTGAAATGAGTGTTATCAAAAAAAAAATCAATAAATCTACTCCCTACTCCATTGCACCCGAAACAAATAGCGCGCCGGTGCTAGTTCTGATATACAGATTTATTTCCTGTGCTTAAAATAATAACTGTATTCACTCTCTTTTACTCCTAAAGGCTTATTCACACGATGTATCTCTTCAACGGGAGGCACTCACTTGATCGAATGACGTTTTAGCGAACGCCCACGTTTCATCGAACGACACTTTAGCGAATAGTCGGACGCCGCGAAGCGGCGTTTTCGGGTAGGCCAAGTGAGTTCATATTTTTGTAATCAGTTGCCGCAGACTGTCGCTGCGAAGCAGCGTAAAGCGCAGCGCGGCGGATGGGTTAACGCGCGCCCCCGATATTCGCTAAAACGACCATTCGCTCAAATGTCGCCGTTCGCTAAAATGTCATTCGCTCTTGTGATATGGACCCATGATCTCGAAGCATTTTAGACATTTTTACACCGCTAATAAAAAACGTTATCCCCAGTCATCATGTTTATATACGGTGCTTGCACCCGCCGCGACTGTTGACGAATCTGCACCGCGCCCCCAATCCGTACTGTAGGCGCCGTTCACACACCTGCAACCGAGTAGGACCAAGACTCGTCGCCCGTACGCACCGCTTTTTCGCTTGTCACATAGGGGGGCTTGTCGCTCGCCATGTTTGTTTGTTTTCTTTCGGCAAAGCTCGGATACGGGATCGGCCAAAAATCAGACTCCTCCAAAAGCTCGGTCCTCCTCGAAGGTCAGACGTCATAGCGAAGTCGAGCGGCCATTGGCAGCGTCCGCGTTCCTCCTTCGGGTGATTGACGGGCGTCGGTGAGGTTTCAGCGAAAAATTGCTGCAGAAGTGAGAAACACGCGCCACTTTTTTCGGAGGCGCGCCACTTTTTCGGTCGAGTTCAGACGGGGAATCTGTTTCCCGAAACCTAGTTTTGCGCCACAAGATTCGCCAACACGATGCATCATGTGAACAGACCTACTTACAGCGCCCCTCTACCGCGATTTGGTCAGTTTCGGTTTCAGTATTGTAACTTTTTCCTGGTTTCGGTTTCATATTTTAAGGATCGCGTCTTCGACGCCCCATCGGTAGCGACACCAACCCAGAAAGGTGAAAGAGAACGTGCACATCGTGCTGTGCACCATCCCAGAGGTTAGGGGGCAGACCGTACAGACAGAAAGGGAGGTAAAAGAAGCCAATAATGTGATTGAGGCTCTAAGATTCCAACACAGATACGAGGTCATGGACATCAACAGGGAGGTCCGCCAAAGGAGTCCGGTCCCCACTTTCCAAAGGGACGGGATCCATTATGGCGAGCTCACAGGAAGACGGGTGGGACGAAGAATGGGCTGCAGGGCAAGGGCTTTTTTGGGAGCCTGCGAAGTCCGGGAGAAGAGAGGGATCCGGATTTAGAGCTGGGAGGTGGGGACAGGGAGGGCAGGAGGAGGCCTCGCAGGAATAGAAAAAAGAGGAAGAAACAGCTTAATATTGGTTTTATAAACATGCAGGGAGGTAGAAAGAGACTAAAATGGGAAGAGCTTGAGAAGCAGCTGGTGGCGGAAAATTTTCAGGTGTATGGATTGGCGGAGACCCACCTTAGGGATATGGAGGAGCCACCATACATAGCGGATTATTTTTGGTTGGGATGCAACAGGAGTAGCGGAGAACGAAAGGGAGGAGGGATAGGAGTATTGATCAAAGGCCAAGACTGGGAGAGGGTGAATGAGGGATGCAGGGAACACCTATGGTTGATTGGACAGATTACGGATTTGAACACACTACTGGGATTTGTCTACTTGAAAACGGGAAGGGATTCAAAAGAAGAAAATGCACAGCACTTGTCATGCATAGCGAGGGATGTCAGAGAAATTGGTGTAAATAGGGAAATAATTATCATGGGAGATATGAATGCCCATTTAGAAGATTTTGATGGGCACACTGACACAACAGGGAAAATGTTGCAAGAATTCTGCGATGCTCTGGATCTAGTACTAGTTAATGCTCAAGTAAAATGCGATGGAAAAATCACGTGGGAGAGAAACGCTTCTCACTCAACAATAGACTATTGCCTCATGTCCCCAAAGCTGTATAACAGGCTAGGGAGTATGGAAATAGACGAAGAAGGTATAAAAAGCTTAGGGAGTGACCACAGAAGAATCAAAATCAAATTTGGTGCATCGGTAACAGAGCTAAAAATTCAGGAACGGGAAGGTAAATCGACTCTAAACGAAGATCAGTTACAAGAAGTATCCAAAAATATTGAGAGCATAGTATCCAACCAACCGGAAAGAGAGTGGTCATATGAGGATTTAGTGGGCATTTTTAAGACTGAGTTGGAAAAGTACCGAGGTAAGCGAGAAGGAAAGAGAGGGAAAAAGCACAAACCTAAAATCTGGTGGGATAAAGAGGTTAAGGCAGCCATATGACAACATCAAGAGGCATCTCGAGAACATAGGCGGGCAAAGAAAAGGGGAGCAACCCCGGACGAAGTAGCAGCAAAATGGGAAAATTTTCTGAATAGAAAAAGGGAGGCATCAGCTCTCATACAGACCAAAATTGGCAGCGCAGGGGTTCAGTGGATGATGGAGATAAATCAGAACGACAGAAATGCAGCAAAAAGATTTTGGGAGCACATTAAGGCACAGAGAAAAAAGACGGAGTCGTGCCAGCACTCACTCACCACGCAGGAGGGGATAAAGGTTGAAGGGAAAGAGGCTCGAGAATACATCAGGAGGACAATTGAAGAAGCCTTTTCGGAGTTGGAACCAAATGGAAAACTGGAGAACACCAATCACAGTAACGTGCAGGAGGAAGAGGGAGCCAAAACAATGGGAAATACTATAGGAGAATGGGACAGAGCGGAAAGTAAGATTCCAGCAGGAACAGCAACAGGTCCAGATGACATTCCAATCAGACTAATAAAGGCCCTAGGTAAAGCAAGCAAATTAAAGCTAAAACAGGTGATAGACCAAATAATTAAAGGGGGGGACGTACCCAATGATTGGAAACCAGGGTGTCGAACCGGAAGCGAACCGAACCGAAAACCGGAACAGAACCGTTATTTTTAGCCGAACCGGAACTGAACCGAACCGAAATCTTCGCCGCCATCTTGGAACTGAACCGGAACCGAACCGAAAAAAAATATAACGGTAACCGGTTCAAAACGGTTCAAGGTAATATTTTTTTTCTTCTTTGCTAGTATCACAAAATGAACATATGGGAATAAATTGGCGGCTGTATTTCTATCTGTCGATCGAATCGTCATATACATAATTGCGACGTATGATAAATTGTGGGTTTTCGTGGCACCTTTGTTGGCACTATGATTAACCATGTGTCAAGTTGTCACGTGACGTCGTTGTGTCAATACATGTTGTCAAGTAATGTCACGTCGCCTCGTGACGTCACGAAACTCACTGCGTTAAATCGATTTAATTTGAGGATGTCACTAGATGTATTAACCTTCTTGACAGCATAACGTAACATGACATCACGATTTCGCACCGAGAGTCACGTGACACCGTGACGTAAGCGATTTTCATAGCCCCTAGTCGAGTGCTCGGGTTCATGACAATCAGCATGGCCAAACATTCAGGTAACGGCTCATGTCAATTAGATATGATAATCAATAGCCCAACACTAACAATATCTGAAGCTCAGCCCAAGCTTTCGCTTTGCAAACCCTTGCAGCCTAGGGCATGACTGTGATGAACACTGGCGGTATATAATTAGGGTCAGATCACGTGGCCGCTTGTTCAAATTGCGAGTTGAGGAGATATCGACAGCTGTCTCTGTCCTTTATTTTTTCTGCATCTGTTATTAGGGGAAAACTAATGGACGTTTCCGCAACCTATCAACGTCACGGGTTATTTTTTAACGCTATTTATTGAAAGTACAAAAAAAATGTTGCAAGACCAATTTTACATTCTTGAGGCATTGAAACATTTTTTCGTTGTTCCTGAAGTATATCCGAAAGATGTCCCTGAGAATAGAAGTTTTGAAATGACTAAATGCGACCTATTAATATGACGTTACATTGAACTACACGTGTGTACGGAAGGAATACCTAATAAAAGAAGATATTTTAGTGACGTGAGAGGAACAGCCGAACGTTGGCAGTCGCTGTAAAGGGGTGTCCAAACAGGACACTACAAAACGCACAACTCCGACAAATCGTGAAAATTGAAGCAGACGCGCCCGCTTCGCGCCCGCTTCAATTTTCACGATTTGTCGGAGTCGTGCGTTTTGTAGTGTCCTGTTTGGACACCGCTTTAGTCTCACACGAGCGTCGTTCTCAAGTTATTGCCCAAGTTTCGACCCCTCTGTATTTTGTTTAAACGAGCTATAACATATTTCTATACATTACTAAATACTACTCAGGATCAGTCCCTAACGCTAATAACTTATTGAACTTGGCTTTGCTCTTTTTTCTAGGCAATGGTAGTCGCCGAAAAAATGAGAGAATTATGTACATCGTTCATCCCCTCAACTCGGAGCCAGAAGCGGCCACGCGGCCTTGTGCCTATCTTATGCCGCCAACGTTAATCATACCTCCGCGCTGGAGTTTTAAAGGAAGAAAACGCGGGCTGGAGCTCCAGGCATTGTTAGAGTTCGACTATTGTCATCACCACAGTGGTTGGACACGAGCCACTACCCAAGTGTCCGCCGAGGCATTGATTGTTACGAGCCGATGTACGGTGCACTGCAGTTCTCCTGCCCAATCCATGAGTCGCGCTCGACTGTCGACAGGCGGCTGGTTTTGATCCCACAATTACGACATCAATCTTTGAGAAGGCAAGACTAAAAGAAATAGTCTCGTTCAATCCTCGCAATTTCACCGCGACAAAGAAGCTTCTGAAGCAGTGGCGCCCTGTGCGAGTACACTTGGACCAGGGGACCAGGGGATCGTTTCATGACCCCTTTAAACTTCACGGGGTGCAAAATAAAAGCAATAAAAGGTTGCGGTTAACAAGTGTAAAAAAAAAAATTGTCAAATTAACAGACACAAACGAAGGAGGCATTTCCTCACGAATACTTTCAGCCTTTCCACTCTGGTGAAGAAGGAAGGCCAGAAATGCTGCACTATGGTGGGAATGAAGTAATGGCCGGCCGCAAGTCGGCAAGCCAGACTGGAAAGGCTGGAGGGGTTGCCGCCATTTATGAGCGACGGTGGCAACCAAACAACTGGCAAGCCGGCTGTCTGGTTGCCGTCGCCATTTATAGATGGCGGTAACGCATGACTAGCCCTTAACAGCACCACTGTATAAAGAAGTGCGTCTGTGTGTGGGGCCGGGGGGGGGGGGGGGGGGGGGGGGGAGTTTTAGAAACACTACTGTGTTGTAAAGGTTCCTCTTCCCTGCACCTTTGGCGCAGACCAAAAAGCGCGTTTTTGTCATGCCAGACGCTGGCGCCGTTCCTCACGACGATGCACTATAGAATAATAACACTAGCCTTTCAAATACTTTACTTTCACTGAGCTTGCACCTCCTGCAGCGTGCCTTTTGCACCGCCGAATTCGACTTTCTCAGCAAGAAGGAGTCAGAATAACCACCAGCCTATAGTGTGATAACGTCACGTGCATACCATGCTAAATAGTTCAGCTTTCTGTTGAAATATGATGTTCGCAACACTAGCCATAGATGTCCTAATTGTAAATTTGTGAAGTATTTATATCAGTCTCGCGATGAGATACGGCAGCCTAGAGAAATTTTAGAACGCATGACTATTCTAGTATAGTGCTGTAAAGTGAGGGCCCAAAACAAGTGCAGGTAAAACCGAATATAACATTTGCCTCCCGAGGCAGTATTTCGGAAGTTTCGAGCTCATGCAAGCTGATGATATGTAATGTACTAATATTTCAAGAATCTTTGTCTGTCCTTAGCGCTATTTATGTAAAATCATGAATATCATTGCGTGCATCTTTACGCATCTCTTTTTGCAGTAAGGCGTTCTGGAAGGAATTATTTGGAAAACGTAACATTAATTATTTCTCTCTTTCTGAACATTTCGTGTATTTGACTTCCAATTCATCATGTGGGCTTAAGTCCTTTTTAGCGTACCCTGCAACCCGATGTTTCACACTGCCAATCAGCAAACAGAAAAACACTTTTACGTAGACTCCACAGCTCGCGTAGTTTCGAGTATCGTCCTTCCGCGTCGGTCTCAAGCGGTTATGAGAACTTTATAAAGTAAAATTTTTTTATCAATATCAAATATATTTAATTACAATGCCCCCAAATTATTTGAAAGCGGTTTAGCCAATCTTTTCCGGCGTTTTTATCCTTGACAGGCACGTTGTAAGTGATATGGGACGGCCTTACATTCATTTCTGATTTTGAAGCTAATTTAAATAACTATCTGTTCCTCACACATATAACTTCTCAAACATATAGAAGTCTGTTATTGAATTTTTATCTGGTGAACATTTGTTTTATGTGTCTGTGGGCTGGACGAAAAGAAAGTAAACAGGGGAGCGCGGTGGAATTATGATGATTACGCACGCAAACCGCCAGAAAGTGTCCAATTAAGTAGCTGCCTTGTCGAGTAGAACGTGAAATACTACTTCGTTTTACTAAACAAAAAAAAAATTTGAAGCACGCTTAAGCTTCGTCTTTAAAAGTGGAACGCGACCGCGTCAACAGGCCTCGTTTGCATCGCATTCTCATTTGCTGCGCAAGCGTGCCTCGCGTGGTCTAGTGAAAAGCGTCTGACTCGCAACTACAGGGTTGTGGGTTCGAATCCTGTCTAAAATATTTAATTTTTTCTTTAAGGCAAAGGAATTACTTTCAAAAGTGAAATCATTTGAAACATACGGTGACCGTTATTTCGCATTACATATCATGTTTTAATCTTCCTCATTCCACGCGTGATATCACGTTTCACGTAAGCATTGTGGGTTGTTAGAAATTCTTGCGCTAGGGTATGTAGCTCTGACGTCATGAACCTAGCGACCCATCCGGATTTTCCAGTCACGCCACCGACATCGGTTTTTCTGCGACATGAGCTCGTTAACGCTATCGTGTTAAAATCATCAATTAGCAAGGGTGATGCTCATTTGCAAATTAAATTGTCCGGCATCTTGTCAACAACAAACCTCAACAGCCAGGCTATGCCAGCTTATTCTGCATCAGAAAATGTTCACTTGGGCAAGCACTATTTTGGGCCAGATTCGATCTGAGTGCGAAGGTGCGTATATATTAGAGTGAACAATTACAATTACTCCTTGCTCCATGATTAGTCGCATCCGTGCGGTGCTGAGAGTAAACAATGTTTGGTTAGAACAACAGGCATTTGGATTGCCGCTCGGTGTTTCTATAAAAGATAGACTGAAAGGAGATATCCTAAAACTTTGTTACATTTCGAAAATTTCAGTTGGGTCGTTATCGTATATATATATATATATATATATAAACGAATATGTGCAGATGAATGAACCGTACTTAATCCAATGAATTAAAGAATCCAAGTTTTCAGGAACCCGCCGAAAGCCAAAAATTGGCGGAGCCAGGATTTTTGGCTTTCGGCGGGTTCCTGAAAACTTGGATTCTTTAATTCATTGGATTAAGTACGGTTCATTCATCTGCACATATTCGTTTATATCCCCCTCGGAGACCACGTACGATGACGTGAAGTGCCCGTGTTGTATATATATATATATATATATATATATATATATATATATATATATATATATATATATATATATATTGCGAAGTGTATTTCGTAAACCTTATTTCATAATATATGGCCACGAGGTGCATGCTCATTTCATATTTTTATGTGATCTAATTAATTGTTTAGTTCAATGACACGATTTCACTTTTAATACTGATACACAAAGTTGTACCAATCACGGGTATTTTAGACGACCTACCACACTTCGCGACACTTTATACCATGAAAATAGATCAGCTTGAACTTTAGAATTTTACTTTAACATGAAGAAAGGACAAGAAAATACAGTATAGTTCTAAATTAGAAGCTGATCTATTTACAGGTACGTACCAACAAGCTCAACTCTTTACTCTTGTACTTTAACATTTTGATTCATGCAAAATATATTTTACTCGTAAACAAATAGATATTGAGTCGTATGAACACGACGTTATGTATGTTAATGTAAATTTTCTTCTACTCTTGCGTCAAAATTAAATAACTGAATTTAATATTTTTGGTACCTAAGAACAAAAGTAAATTGCACGGACGATCGAAGAAACTAAATAGTTAATCGTTTCACAACGGGAATGGTGTATATTGCCAAAAGAACGCGGAAAATATGTTCTCAATTTAGCGGTTCAAACCGGTTCGAACCGGTTCGAACCGGTTTGAACCGTTATTTTTGGCTCCCCGGAACTGAACCGGAACCGAACCGAAAGCTGTGAACCCGAACCAGAACCGAACCGATAAAACTTTCGGTTCGACACCCTGGGAAACTATGCAAGATGAGACTAATATATAAAGGCCAAGGTAATAAAGATAGTATTAAATCATATCGCCCAATAACACTAACTTCGGTCATATACAGGCTAGCTATGCAGATAGTGAAGAGAAGAATGGAAGAGTGGGCAGAAAGCACGCAGATTCTGGGTGAGCTCCAAAATGGTTTCCGAAGGGATAGAAGGCTTGAAGATAATTTATTTATAGCCACCCAGTGCATAGAAATTGCAGCGACAAACCATAGACCATTATGGGCAGCATTTTTAGATATCAAAGGGGCATACGACAATGTGAGTCAGGAAAAACTCTGGGAACTGCTGAGGAGGTATTTGCTAGATGCACATTTGATTAGATTCTTGCAAGAAGTGTATACAAATAATGAGGTGGTTGTAAAGTGGGAGGCAGAAACTACAAGACCAGCAGCAATAAAAAGAGGGCTTAGACAGGGTTGTCCCCTGTCACCACTGCTCTTCATGGTATACCTAAGCGAATTGGAAAACAGGTTAGAGCAGAGCAACTTGGGATTCGATCTGACGTATATGGAGGGAGGGAGCGAAGTAAACCAAGTCATACCTGGGCTGATGTTTGCAGACGACATTGTACTTATAGCAGATAGCCGGGAAATATTGGAAAAACTAATTGGGATATGTGGAGGAGAGGGCGACAAGCTTGGTCTAAATTTCAGTAGAGAAAACTCTGGAGTGATGGTTTTTAATGACGAAAAGGGGGAGCCGCTGAAAATTCAGAACTTTGAAATAGACTATGTAGATAAGTACAAATATCTGGGGGTCTGGGTGAAACAGGGAAAGAAATATTTAGAGGAACATGAGGAAAATGTAATAAAAAAGGGGAAAAGAAATTCGGCTATTATGAAGCATAGAGCACTGTGGAATTATAATAGATATGAAGTAGTACGAGGCATTTGGAAAGGAGTCATGATGCCAGGTTTGTCGTTTGGTAATGCAGTGCTGTGCATGCGATCAGAGGTTCAGACAGGATTGGAGGTCAGACAGAGAAGTGTAGGCAGGTTGGCACTGGGGGCGCATGGGAACACGCCAAATGAAGGGGTACAAGGGGACATGGGATGGTCGTCTTTTGAGAGTAGAGAGGCAATCAGCAAATTGAAATTTGATCAAAGATTAACAAAAATGGAGGACGTACGATGGGCGAGGAAGGTGTACAAGTATTTATACATGAAGAGTTTGAATACAAAATGGACGAACCGAACGAGAAAACTAAAATTTAAATATCTGTCATCTAGGGAGGAGACTGAGCGGACACAACGATAAAAAAGGGCGTAAAAGAAGCCGAAAGGAAAATGTGGAGTAGTAGGATGCAAGGAAAATCAGCTTTAGCAATTTACAGGTCACATAAGCAGGAAATAAGAAAAGAACAGGTTTTTGATAATTCACGGGGTAGTTCCCTACTATTTGAGGCTAGAACGGGGGTTTTAAGAACCAAAACGTATAGGGCTAAATTCGAAAAAATGGATACATTATGTGCCATTTGCCAAAATGAGAACGAAACAATGGAACATCTTGTTTTAGAATGTACGAGGCTTCGTCCTGCTCTCCTGGAGGGGTCGGTGGATTTGGCGGGGGCGCTCGGTTTTGCGGACGAGGATGGAGGAATGGAGAAAAAAAGGGTTACCATTACAAAAAGGAGATTGGAAAACTGGTGGATACAGTCTAGGGAAAATGAAACAAGGACGAACAATTAGCACAGCTGGGGGTCAGGAGGGACAGAGGAATATTGGGACTCCCTCCCGCGTGGCTCCGGCCCAAAGTCCCACACCTGTCCCCCAGTGGGTGTGGTTTAAGGAGGAACACCGACAAGGTTGACCAGAGGAAAATTGGCGACTCCCTCGCCCGGGGGAGGAGGCGGGGGGCAGTGTTTAATTTTTTTTTTGCCCGATCCCCCAAAGGTCTTTCTGGGAAGTACTCTACCCGCCCGGTGATAGTTGCAGAGAGGTAAAGGGGAAAAAAAAAAGGAAGAACAAATTTCTTAATTAAAAATTTTAAGGCTAGGTGGCGCAAGCTACCGCCCGATATAAAGGGAACAGCCAATATCCATCCATTCATCCATCCATCCATTTATTTCTTTTTCCGCCATGGTGGTCGTGGTTTTGCGACCGTTGGGTGTGTCGCGGGATGGAAATGGCCTTTAGACATGGAGATGTCCTAATTTAATCAAGTTTATCTATCTGTGAAGTTTCTCTTGTGATGATTATGTTCAAGAAGAGCGCGGAAGACCGACGACGCGACAGAACGAGCAACTCAACGCAGTTGGTAAGCATACTTCTTTGTTTGCATTGTACGCGTTGAACGAGAAGTGAACATTATGGAGTTTTAGAGTAATCTCCTGGCTGCTGTGCATGCGGAGACCCAAAACAAGCTTCGGACTCGAGCTTTGGGGCCCTTTATTTCTCGATAATGGCGTGGGTACCGCAAAAGGTGGCGCCCACGACATCTCCGTTGATCGCGTCTTCGACGCCGTCGCCCGCTCGGGAACTGCGTGAGTCGCACTCGGCGCCCGCGGTCGGTATGGTCGAAGCGTTTTCAAAACGCCACGGATCGCTGGATTCACAGCGCAGAGTTATCGAGGCGCAAAGCTATCGAGGCGCAAAGCTATCGAGGGGCGTGTACTTACGATCGTGGCAGACATCTAAGCATGCCTGGGTAGTGGATCGTCTGGGCTTCGTAAGTACAACCAGAGTCCTTCAATGCTCTGGTACAACAGAGCAGCTTGGCAGTCACAAAAACAAAACATGCGGCATTGAGTATAAAACAACTATAAAAATGTTACTCTGGACAAAAAGCTTGTTTAATTTTTAAGATTAAACGTTCTAAATTCCAAATAAAAGCTGTCGCGACATCTTGGTGGCGTTTTAAGCGCGAGATGCTTGCGTTTTGGGGGGTCCCCGGCAGAGAAACGCTATTCTAAAACTTTTCCCAAAAACCCCGAGACTGGGACAAAAAGGGACGGACAAACACAAAGTCTCAAACACAGCTGAATTTTATTTGACAAGGAAGGGTGCTTATATAGGCGTCAAATCCTACACAAATTGTGTAGGATTTGACACAATTTGTGTAGGATTTGACGCCTATATAAGCACCCTTCCTTGTCAAATAAAATTCAGCTGTGTTTGAGACTTTGTGTTTGTCCGTCCCTTTTTGTCCCAGTCTCGGGGTTTTTGTGAAATGTTTAACCACCACCAGCTCGTTTGCGCCCTTACCTTTTGTTCACCAATTCTAAAACTCTTCGCCGCAATCCTCGCTATTTTACCGTCCGTAACGCGCGGTAAAGTAGCGCCCGATATTCTAAAACTCCCTATTTTCTCGGCACGCGTTTTCTCGTTAAGCTAGATTTTTTTTTTTTTTAACTAGTTGGGTTTGCTTTATTTGTCCTTATGTTTGGTTCTATGTGTAGCGTAATGAAAAGTTGCCACTCATTCTGTGTATGGTCCAAGAAATTGTAGCTTATGTCAACAGAGCATGTATTGAATTCCTAATGCTACTTTCACTCCGTTGCTTTAGAAAATGTCTTATTGGTTTAGCAGTGTACTGATGTCATTCAACTATACATTGATTACATTGATAATACTTCATTACATTTCAGAAGTTAGACTTCCTTGGAATTCGCTTCATGCAGAGCCAATATTCCTTTTCAGTCAAAATGGTTGAAGAGGATATCCATCTTTTGTTTTGAAGTTATGGAAGTGGACTGGATTGTACTGTTAGGACAAACTTCGGTCCCCTGGCTTTCTAGAATTGAACTGGGTTTACATTTGTCGGTTAGATTGATAAAGCAGTTGTTCCTTTTGCCTTTTTTTTTTCTCTTTCATTTTGCAATTGTGATGTGATAAAGCCGAGGGCCGCAGTTATTCCCAAATGAAGCAGCAGCAGTGTGTTCCCAGCTTGCGTCACTTCGATTCATTTCAAGGCATGCCACGAAATGGATGCCTTTATTCATACACCGTTGGAACTGGGACTGACTTCAAAATGCAGTTTGACACAGTGTTTAAGTGGTATGGGACGTGTGTTGAATGACCTATGCGGTTGTCACAGGTTCGTGGTTGGTCAACCTGAAACGCTCCAAGTCCCACTTCCTTCTTCTTGTCTTCCTCTTCCCATTGGTTTGAAGTTCGGCCGGCATTATACTCTGTTTCATACTTAGCGTGCAACGCTGTCAAAGCTACTGGCGCGGGTGCGTGGCTTTATCTACGGTTTTGCTTGCGCGAGAAGGCGTGCAAATGATCAACGAGATCAAGCCCCACACTCGCGCCAGTAGCTTTGACAGCGTTGCACCCTAAGTATGAAAGGGAGTATAGTCTCATCCGAGCTCATGCCTTTGGCGCTCAGGTAAACATGTGCGAGAATCGCAATTGACCCTCCCCCAAACCACCCTTAAACAGAACAAAATGACAAAAAAGACAAAATTTGTGACAGCGGTGTTCGAGAGAAACTGCAGACGTTTAATTACCCTGCCTGAAACTTTGCAAACATTTCAGTGTGGTTGCAGCTGTGAGGGTGAGGTGGATCCAATATGAAAACTGGACCCTGAAGAGACGCCTTCAGGATGCCGAAAATAATTATGGTAAGTTAGAAATTATCCCACTAGTATACTTCCTAAATCTTTGGGCCGGGTGTCAATTAAAAAATTTTAACCCAGTTAATTTGTCACAAATTTTCAGGCATAATATCTTGAAACTGCAGATGTTCCAAACTGGCTGAGGTAAAGCAGCCTTGCAGTGCACCAAGGTTTACACTGAACGTACTTTTGTGTATTGTCCACGAGGTGTAGCTCTTGCATTGAAGTTTTATGAGTTAGTTTCTTCAATGTTTGAACTTTCAGCGTGCCAACTCGGTAGTGTGTAATTGTTTTTGTTTTTTTATAACGCAAGCAATATCTTAATCCTGGCGGCAGGAAGATTCGGCTAGCAGTTGACATGGTTGGACAACGGTGTGCATGCTTGCTTTCTCTGAAGCGGCCAATGAAGCGAAATAACAGCATGTGCGGATTGTCCATGCATTTAATTTTTTGTTTGTTGTTTGTTTCAGACTGCATGTGCTCCCAGTACAAGGGGTTGGCCCTCCAGGCTCTGACGACCAGCATGTCGTCTCTGCTGTGCTGTTGAGGGAAATTTAAAGGGTAAATATTGCAGCTGCAGTTTTTTCTATTCTTTCCCTGCTACACTTCCTGCAAATTTCTGTGCACACTTGGTCTTTTTGTTTTCATGGTACTGTAAACTTTTGTTATAGTCCGTTGCAACTATAGAATAGCACAAGCCCCTCCCACAATTCCCTTTGCTCGCCATGGTTGGCGGTGTCCTCTTGGCTCTCCTCCTCTCTAGTGTTTGCTTATTAAAAAGAGTGAAGGGCTTTGTGGGAGGGGCTTTGCTATTCTAGAGTGGCAACAGAGTATAGCATGACCTCAGTTAATTTAATCATTTCGAAGAGTCCTAGCGGGCACCCATGCATTTTTATGGGAAGGACTCTGTGTCATATTTTGAACCAAGAAAATGACCCTACAAACGGGAAAGCACGGGCCTTCTTGTACAAAATTAACCGAACCAAACTTTGTTTTCAAGATCAGACCGGAAAAAGTCGACTCCTGTCTTATAAACGGCGAGTAACAGAAATCCTGTGCTAGTCTCGCCACATTGGGAAGCTAATGCTATGACCCCCATCTTGATTTCTTTAAGGCTTGTTATGGCTGTTTTCACATCTGGTATTTTCACTGTTCTTTGGCCAAAAGTGAGTGGCAGGTCACCATAGGTTTCCAGAAAAAAGCGGTCGCATATGCAGAAATTTCTAGCAAGTTCGTAGCGCAGTGGCGCTTCGTCGCAACCGAGGAAAAACTATGGTATTGTTGGTGCAAAACATTAAGCCTCACGAGTAGCAGCAACTTAATCGTGTATATACTGCACCGTACGGCGTTTATTTGAGCTCTACTCAACACAAATTATTACAGGGGCACTTAGGTATCCCTTTGTGGATTGAATGCAAAAGCATTGCCATTCCTAACGACACTTCTTTTTTTTTTCCTCTATTGTTAGGAATGGCAATGCTTTCACATTCAACCCATGTAGGGATACCTAAGTGCCCCTCTAATATTTGTTTTACATTACATCATACGGCGTCACACATCATGGTACGTCATGTCGTCACGTGGAGTGTGATGTCATCGAACCGAGGACATATTTTTATGACCATCTTTCGGGCACATCAACGCCGATGCCGTCAAACATGATGAAAAAACAGCCTCAGATAAACAGGGACGAAGAATGGGTAAAGACATGCCGTCTTTTGCTGTAATGGGACAAGCTTCTTTTTGAGGGGAGAGTAATGTCGCATTCCGAAGCGGCTGAGATAGCAGAGCGGCTAACATGCCCGGCTCTCACACAGCAGCACTGGGTTCAAATCTCAGCCGTGGAAGCACATTTTATTCTTTATTTTATTCCTCTGTTAACGTTTGGTACAACTCGAATTTTCCGCTCCATAAACATATAATGCTTTCGCATTAAAAAGGCACATCCAGTCAGGAATGTGCCTTTTCGTGTGGTAGAGTCGCAGAGCTGCTCACCACTTTGAAAATCACTACTGAAGTACGAGAGGGCACTAGTGATCACCAAATCACGTTCACGCCATTCATAGGTGAAGGATCCTTTTGAGTGCACCGAAGATTTGTGTGGCATTTTCTTTCGTTGATTCATTGGCGCATCTCGCCGTTGATCGCTGTCCTGCACCTCGTTAGCTCTAACGGGCACGATGGACAGCTCGGCATACTCGTCGGCTGAATACTTTGTGTGTAGTTTAGCATTGTCCTTAGGCTGCTTCAAGTAGGGATGCATGTGAACAGTGCGCAAAACACATGCTTCTTGCCCACGCTTCTATATTCATTGCTGGTCGCGGCGAAATAGCCAAGTGATGTGCGGCCATGTTTGCCCTAAAAAGTTTGTGAGACACTTTGGATAATGTCGTAATATTTCGTTGTAAGTCACACAAAAGTTACGACAATTTTGCTTTGTTAATAAGGATTTCTTCTCGGGTTTTGTCATACGCAATTTTTTATCTTAAGTTTGCTTTTTGAATTCGTCCTCTGATGTCTCGATCCTCCCAATAATTCAAACTTAGTGTGGCGGATCCAGACCTCCGTTGTGGTGTGGGCGGAAAATTTTTAAGGATACTATTCTCCCATTCTTATTTGTGCAAGGGGGTCCACTCATGTCAAATTGCTCTCCGAGAAGGGGGGAGGGAGGGGGGTCAACTTTGTTTGGGAAGGGGGGGGGGGCGGCCGCCCCCCCCCCCCTCCCCCCCTTCCTTTTTTGGATTCGCCACTGTTGTGAAAGTTGCAGTTGACACTCACCCATTCGGAGCATGGTTTTATGATCCGCATAGAACCCTATTACCCTTTCCTTCGTGTCCGTTGTGATTAAAAATACTTCTTCAAGATAGTAAACAAACACAAAAAAGTAAATAAAAATACACAGGGACAACAATTGTGGGCATAAAACACTGGCACCAGTGTTTACCACCACTTATTGTCCATGTGTTTTTTGCGGCGCTTGTCTACGATCATGGATCAATTGGCTCGAATTGCCATATTAATTCTGCGAGATGCTTATAAGTCTTAGCTTCTCTATGTTTGAATTTGGTAAACTTCATAAGCGGCAACATCTGCTGGCTTATCTTTGGTAGACCTTTTCAAAAGCCGAAATAAAAGAGTGCAATGCGGCGGCAAAAAAAGTGAGCGATTGATTCTCTCAGACTCGGGGGCAAAATATACTTTTGCATTATGGTGCCCCTGACAATGTTATTAGTGCCACTCATTAAACTATCAAGGTAGTTTGTAAATTAAGTGCCTGGGTGAGCAAAAATGTAGGAATTTTGAATGTGACTTTCCGCATATAGGGCTGGTTCACACATACAGTGCAGCGCTAACTCAGTCCTGTTAAGGCAACGAGTCACTGCTACTTCCATAGCTTGTATCGTGTGTTCTGAGAGTCCTCCTTTCCTTGAGGACTGATGTCCCGGTTTGTAATACTGTTCAGCGCTGAGGTAGTGCTGCGCTGTGAACAGGATGCCTTGCGCGGACATTGAAGTTTAGATAAGCAGATCAACGTGTAACTGTGCACCTTTTTTCTTTATAGGTTACCAGTACAAGGTCTCCCATGGACATGAAGGCAGTACAAGGTCTCCCATGGACACGAAAGCAGTACAAGGTCCCCCATGGACACGGAGGCAGTGTACCGTATACTCGAATTTTGCATTTTTAATAAACCAGTTATTACTTCTTCCCACGGTTTTATGCAGGCATTTTCCAAACACTGCATGCGTATATAGGCATACATAAAAGTGACACTTGCACTCACTTTTTCCTTCCCTCAAAACAACGGTTAGATCCGGACCACATGTCATGCAACCTATTGCCGTCTTCCGTCAATTAGAGCCGTCTATCTAGAAACCCACGCTAGGAGTATAATTTCTAATACATTTCATTTGAAAGTCTAGATACACTGCTTTGAGTCTTTGTTGAAAATCAAATGTTATTTTCTACTGCGTTGCAATTCAGGTTTTGATGGGCCATCTCATTAGGTATATTCCGACTCGTTGGAATATACCTAATGAGATGGCACGTCAAAACCTCAAGTACAACGTGGTAGAAAAAAACATTTGATTTTCAACAGAGACTCAAAGCAGTGTATCTAGACCTTCAAATGAAATCTAATAGAAATTCTTATGAGGTGGCACGGCTGAACCTCAATTGAAACGCGGTGGCCAATAGTTTTCGTAAACTCCTTAGGGACTCGTTACAAAACCTCAATTGCTTTTCAACACAGACTTGAAACGGTGTCAATAGACTTTCAAATTATATTCACATGAAATACATTAGAAACTTTATGCGGTTGATTTGTCGAAACATCAATTGGAACGCGGTGGCCAATAGTTTTCGTAAACTCCTTACGGATTCGTTACAAAACTCATTTGCATTTCTATTGAGACTCGAAAAGACACAATGAGTAGACTCCTTAAAGTTTCAAAAGAAATTCATTAAAAATTTTTGTAAGGGCATCTACCCTCTCTTCTCCTATTATTGTGACATTTCGAGAATACGGATTACCTAAGGCTCCTAAATGGTAAACTTCACTCTGGTCCCAAAATTTTATCTATGCATTTTTTTTTTAATTTCCACCTTTCTTGATTTATGATTATCTATTATTTTCAATAATTAAGTAACAGATGTCCGGCGTTATGTTTTCAGTAAAAACAACAAAAAAAAACTGTTTTGCGTAATGGTTACAAGGGGGTGTAGAAAAAAATGCCCCCGGAAAAAATGTCGACGGAAAAGATGTCCCCGGAAAAAAAGTCCCCGGAAAAAATCCCCCCCCCCCCAAAAAAAAAAAAAAAGGGCCCAGGCGGGAAGTAGGAAAAAATGTCCGCAAAGGATTAGCTATCTCTGGGTGTCCCTGATCCTCATGCCCTTCGCGCGGTCCGGTCATATGTCCATGGGAAAAAAAGGCACCTTGTGGCAAGTAGGGAAAAACGGCCCCAACAAATACGGAAATGTACGATTCCCCGAGTTACGTATCGCGACACTGTTAGCGCGAACACGACATCGGCGCATTTTCATATTTTACTTAGAAAGAGTATTAGCGGGAACGAAATTTTTACCGTCTGCATTATATCCCCAAATGAGCACTTTCAGTACCAATGATAACTTTGATGACAACCTTTTGTTTCTATGAGAAAAAGAAAGAAAAAAAAAAAAAACTAGCGATCGCTTGTTCGTGTTAACAGTGTCGCGCTTTTTATCCCTTTGAAAATGGCACTCAACTACCTCTCAAGTTTCCCCAAATACAATAATTTGGTCTCGGCTAGAAGTGTTACAAGTGTTTACTTCACAATAAAAAAATAAAAAAAAACAATTTGGTTTTGGCATGCTCAATAATTTGTTTTCCAAAATATCCCACAATAGATTATTTCTGTTGCTTTGTGTGACTTCCAGTCTTCCTTTCTACCTCGGGTCAGGTAATTTCTGACCGGACAATGACAGGACCACACGAGGGCCATGAGAGTCAGTGGAAACCCAGCGACAGAAAACCCTTTGGGGCCTTTTTTTCCTACTTTCCACCTGGGTCCTTTTTTTTCGGGGACATATTTTCCGGGGACTTTATTTCCGGGGACATTTTTTCCGAGGACATTTTTTTTTTTTTCCGGGGACGTCTCTTTCGGAACCCGGTTACAAGGATAAAAATGAATAATCAAAGGACTAATAATAATAATTAGTTAGCGACGTGATCGTCCTGGTTGCTCTAAAGAGCAAGCTTTTTTGCATTATTGCGCGTCGTGGCCAATTTCACCGGAAAACACAAAACCCAAGCGCGAACGTATAATATATAGAGTTAATGGCCTTCCACCAAGATATGAAGCAGCTTAACATACATACATTTTCCACACATGCATTTCTTAGATACCTGCTAATACATTCATGCGAAATTTAACATATTGTCTTAGCAGGTACAACGTTCTGGAGGACTATGTGGACCCCGAAATTGTGGCGTCAAGACCACCGATCTTGTGCCAGTACGTGGATAAAGAACGGCAAGTGCTCGCTTCCCGTAGGCCGCAGGTGTTACCTGTGCGGTGCCAGACACAGCTATGTGAGCCCTGCAAAATGCTGTTTCTTTCCCAGACGCTGTCACCGCCAAAATCCCGCTAAGGATTCGAAAGGACTTCCAAGTGGCTGCGCTATGGATTGGGTCGGGACATTTCATCGAACGTCGTTTCATCGAATAGCGTTTCATCGAAGCCGTCTCATCGAACGCCATTTTATCGAAAGCTATTTCATCGAATGCCGTTTAATCCAAGACGTTCGACCGAACACCGCCAAGTTAAGCAGTAGTAATTTTGGATCTAGCAAATAGTTGTCTTAAAGGGATTGTCCGGTCAAATTTTGTATTGGAGGAAACAATTGAATATCATTGTTATTGCCTCGAGACGCATCGTACGTGCAATATCTGAATTTTATGTGGCCCTCTGCATGTGTAATTGAATTTATACTACCCCAATCGCACTCTAGCGTAAATGCTGCTTTCGGTGGCAACATTGGAGCTTTGACGTCACACAACACGAAGGGAGCATTTCAGTCTCTTCGTTTACCTTCGAGTGAATGCCTCAGCGTGCTTTTTTTTTGTTGTTGTGTTCGACTTATTTCATGATTGGGTGACATTTTCGTTGCGCGGTTGGGTGCCACAACCATAGAGTTATTATAATGTACGCTAGAGGTTCAACTGGCGCTAGTGTCTATGCGACTTCCGGGAGGCAAATTGAAGCAGACAGCAACCAGTCTACTTTTGCCATGCTCCTGCGCATTCCTATGGGAAAACTCGCGTGAATTTTGTCTCTCCGCCGGAAAATAACATGAATAATGTTTATTATTTCGGTTGTACCGGATAGTATGTACATTTATTAATATTGTAAAAGTGTAATTGCTTTAATTACAGCATTTTTCTTTACCACTGAACGATATTAATCTTCGCTATATTTCAGGCACAAACCTCTGTTCCATGGCTGGTATGTAAAAACGAGCGACAATTCTAAGCGAACTAACGATCGAAAAGAATATATAGTGCGTTCAAGGTTCGCTAGCATTCCGGTGGCGCTTATATATTGCTAATATGCCCGTCCTGTCACTCTATGAAAATGACTCTGTCGTGCATCTTTACGATCGGTTAAAAAACATTCAAATGCAAAAAATAAAGTACGTGGGCTACGAAAGGTGTGTCTTTTTATTATTTCCTATGTCAGGCAGTTTTTATCGAGCACCTGTTCTCTAACTTGTCCCTATTTGCAAAGATTTAGAGCGTGCGGTTGATGATTTGAACCCAAAACATGTATCTTCGCACCTATTCATAAACAGAAAGAATAAAGCAGTACAAATCGGACTATATTACGTGGCTTTCAATTAATTTTGATCGTCTCATGCACAAGAAGTTACTTATCCAGCGTTACTTCGTAGTTCTTGCCGTCTTTCTTGGTTTTCCACGTCCTTCGTTTGTTTGACACGTATATCACCCATGGTGGAAAGCTCCGACGCCGCGTTCGCGCTAACAGTGTCCGGCAGTGCACTTTAAATACATGTACGAAGCGGTTTTAGCACCGTTTTTCATGCCACGAATTTCAAATAAAAACGCCATAACTGGCCAATTATTTCGTCTGCGTGACTGAGAAATGTTCCAATGTGCCTAGTACGTACGAAATATTCGTGATATTTGCTCTTATAATCGAGCGCAGCGAGAAAATGCACTCGCTTTTTCCCGTAGAAATGCATTACCGGAAGTCAATTTCGGACTGGTTGCTGTCTGCTTCAATTTGCAGCAGCACACTAGCGCCAGTTGAACCTCTAGCGTACATTATAATAACTCTATGGCCACAACCACCGGGCAGCACATGCGAGCCGAGACATGACCTTCCACACTCTTCCGCGAGACGAGCAGTGACGAGCGAAGTGGATTTTTGCCGGGCGTAGGGACGGGGTTCCCGTCAAGATCGAGATCCCGCTTATACAGCAATCACCTCACAGAAGAGGGCTACGAGCCGAGCTCTAAGCAGGAAGAAGGATCGTGAGCTGAAGTGTGATGCTGTGCCAACGATATTAAACTACGTGCATCCACTCCTCGCCCAAAGCGGATCAATCAAGTTGATTATGCAGCGAAACCGAAACAAACAGCTATAGACACCCTGGAAACAATGCCAGAAGTTGTGTTTAGCACGCATGGAGCCAAATTCTCTTCGGGCCGCACGTGAAAATAGAGCGTGGCTGCGATTGACCAATGCTCGTCCAAGTCAAGTGACGACATGCATTTGAACGATTCGCCGGTTGCCTTCGACCCGCGGACATCGCCTCCGTGGGAACGACCCGCAGCCTTATCACCGATCCACTGGATCCGCCGAAATGTGTACCCAGGTGCCGCTTCGTGTCCCTAGTTGCCACTTCAGAGGCGAAATCTGCATCCTTTGCTTTGCAAGCGCACCTAGTTCGATCGGTGGCCGTCGCAGTTGTGTCTGCGCGAAACGGCAAACGTTTGCTTGAAGCTTATGGCTGTTTTCGAGCAATATCCTACTAAAAAGCGTGACTTTTCTTGCGCACGCTTAGGAACTGAATTAAAGAAACGTATTTCAGTAGGGTACAGCCTAGGAGACTATATAATTCGAAACAAAATACAAGGCACCCGTCGACCAACGCTTGTTATACCGAACATTCGACAAACCTTTGCGTTTTGTGACGTCACGCAGCACCTACGGTTGTCAGCCATTGACACTGGCGAAACTTGGTGTGTAGTTTCGTATATAAGCTCATGAAAGGTTTAATAGACCCTTTCCTTAATTAAAAACAAATACCTCCGACTTGCATAACAATACCAACATTTATCAGACGTTTCGTCTCCTATACGGGAGACATCATCAGTGCGGCCTGGGAACACCCGACTTGCTACCAGAAATCCAACGCTTCTTCTTCCTTCTCTTCATCCGTAGCGCTGGTTCTGCCGACTTCTTCGTCCATGGCATAAGGGAGACATTATCATCGTCTGCCCTCGCTTCAACTTCTTTTTTTACGTCCGTCCTGGATGGTAAGTTAAATGACAAGTTATTTCAGGATGTCGGTGTATACGTCGGGGGGGGCGCCGCGGTTAAAATTGCAGGCAGATGGGTCACTGCGAATACACCATGATTCCAGCAATCTTCTGGGGCCCCACCGTTGTTCGCGTGCCAGGGTCACAGCGTTCGCCAGGTCAAAAGTGTGACCAGTCGTCCAACAATGGTCCACCAGTTCAGTTCAAATGAGCAAAAAAGGGTTCTTTTCGCTAAACAAGAACCGATTTCGGGGAAGATCCTTTAGAAGCGTGCTTTCTCAACCAAAAGCACCCCTCGCAAAGTAAAAAAAGAAATGCAGAGCTAGTTTCCGGCCTGGAGAGAGCGAAAAGGGTTCTTGTTGCAGCCAGGAAAGAGATAAAGCGATCTTTGGAAAAAGGAGGTCACTTAAGTCTTCTACCGGATAGAGGGACACAATGACCAGGCTCGAAAGGCTTTGCACGCGAGAAATTGGGTGCGCCATTCTGTGGAAACAAAGCTGCCCGTGCGAGCTGTCAAGCCCTTGAAAGCTTAGAGAGGTGGAATGTCGTAGTTATTTACCAAGTCGCGTTGTGTTATTTACCAAACCGAGATAATCTTCGCCTCGGACCACAGATGAAACAGGCTTCGATGCCTTTGACTCCCGGGCCACCTGCTTCAGCGGTTTGAACACTGGCGTTCGTTTGCAAGGGTAACTGCTCGCCGTGTTTTATATAGTAAGAAATGTTAGTATAAAGCTACTCTTAGGTACTCATTTGTATAAACCAAACGGGTCATTGAATTAAAGTTTATCTGAAGAAATCTGTACCTCCGGAAATCGATTGTGTAGTTTATTTCCCCCCAACCCCCCAAAAAATGCATACAAATTTTCAAAGGTGCAAAACTTCGATGAATGAGCAACACACAAAAAAGTGCATGTTGCGATGAATGAGTGATACGGTGATTAAGCGGCGTCGTGTTTTTTTAGTAACAAAAGCTATTTTTTAACTTGCTTTCGTGTTTAAACAATATACGTATAACTGCGCGTATGAATGAAAAAAAAAAATAGAACAGAGGAACGTTTTTTGGTTTTTTTGTTTTAGTATAGAATGCAGTTGTCCTAGCTTGTGGTCATGAGTCATGACACCACCCGTCTCCCAATACGGCGCCTCTGATTGTTTCGCGGCACGCGTCGAGCCGCAAAAATAGAGTTGGGACCCATCCGCGAGGGACATCAAAAATCCTGCTGCGCGGAAGGTTCAAGTGATGTGTTGCAGTCATCTTTATCTTCAAAAATAAATCAGTCTGTAAATGGTGGTTTTTCGATTTCAAGGAGCAGTTATGTCTATAGAAGGATACCCCGAAATAATCCCATAGGCATATTCTATAAGTGCGTTTTGAGTGAAGCAAAACTAAACTTCGATATGCTGTGCGTTCAAATTTATGTGCAGTGTAAGAAATGAGTGCTCCGTCCGCCGTTGAACCTCGCTCGCTACTTTGAGGTCGCCCACCAAGAGTTAGGAGAATGGGATGGCATGAGGAAAAAAAACAACAACACAGAAACGTGGTCGTTGCTGTTCTCGTAGTTTTCGCGAGCAATATGGCATGATAGGATGCAGAACAAATGGCCTCGGACGAAATGGCCCTGGACGAAACGGCCCCGGACAAAATGGTCCCAAGTGCAATCCCGGAGAGAATGGTCCCAAGTGATTTTTAGACACTCATCTTTTAATAAGGTGCTACTCTGAAGTTCTGTTAAGTACATTCAATGCTCTTATAATGCAACTTTTGTAGAGACTATAAAAAAAAAAAGAAGCTCAATATAGACGCGACAATGTTGGAGAAACACACACACAGGGCAGGCACCTGTCTCGTGTGTGTTTTTTTTCGACTTTGTACCGTTTATTTTGCATTCTTTTTCATTATGCCGATCAACCAACTAGCCCAACAATCTATTTTACTGCTTGATACAACTCTTTCCGATCTCCCGCTCGAAGCTTTAAATTTATGCCGTACAGTTACATTTTGTGAACTTAATGTTTTACTTTAAAGGAGTTCCCTCTTCTAGCTCTGTTGAAAAGAGCTACAAGAAGACGTTTTGAGTGAAGCCAAACGTAGCACACATTTACAACTAGTTTCTTTGTGTAATGAAATGTTTATTTCACAAAAAAAATGTATTGCATTATACGAATATTTATCTTTTTATATGTTGGGATTGTACCAATTAAAGCTAATAAAAACAAGGAGCAAGAAAAAATACGAAAAAAAATTTATTTGAACCATTTTGTCCGAGTTTTCTATTCGAACAATTTTGTCCGGGGCCATTTTTCCGGTTTTTGGGCTGGTTCTATGTCTTCGATTCCCATTTCTAGTGTAAAAGGGATAAGCGCCGCCTGCACGCCCAGCATTTGCGTGACGTGGCGCTTAACTGAGCTAATATTTGTTCAGAAATGGCAATCGACGGTTCGGAGGTGGCTCCGATTGGAAGAAAAATTCTTTGTCAGCGACATCAATTCGCTCTTTCTGATTGATTTATTATCACTTCTCCTTCGAGTTCCAAAATAGGCTCGATTATCATTCAATCTTGTTTCCAGGCCCTCTATTTTGATAAATTCCTATAAAAAACACGTCACTGACCGGACACTGAATCATCGAATCTAGGTGCGTTGTCGTATACTGCCGGCACAAAAGTCGCTCAGCCACCAAATAGGCCAACACGCGTTGCTCAACACAGTGTGTTGATTGTTTCCGTTGCCGGAAGGTGTCACGCCGAATCGAGAATTTCGCTCTTGTTTATTTTGTGTTTATTTTTGGCAAGAGAGTGAACTGCCAACAATTTTACCGGCGGCTGACGGACATGCTTGGTGACGTGATCGCCGTGTTTCTGGCAGACAAGGACGGAAAAGCGATGACATCTGCATATTATCTTCGCCAGCGAGCCATGGTTCAGGCAGCTCAACGGCACCCCAGAAGATAAGCCGTAATGTGTTCAAAAGCGACGTTTCGGGGGCTAATCTGCTCACCACTAGGCTGACAGTTCGTTGGGAACGTCATGCTCGTTTGACCAGTGAACCTTTTGCCTTGCACCATGTGATCACAACCGCAGAGAAAGGTGTCGGGTGATAAAAACCAGGCGACTAATTGGTCCGGCAAGCACGTAGCTTCCACCGCGCTGTCAGCTTAGCGGTGAACAGGAATGGGTCGCTGAAGGTCACTAGAGCAAACAGGATCTAGTTTTGTTGCTCGAGGGAGTGCCACACTCGCTCGTACGAGTGGCGGATCGGAACAATGTTTGACCTCCTCTCCCTTTGGGTTTGAAGCTCTAGAAGGAAGTACCTTCTTCCCTTTCCTCTTAGCCATCACTTGCAACATGTCAGCGGACGTGAGCACATGGACGATTGGAGACGTCTGCTGGTGGCTTTTTGAAAACGAACTGCAATCGGCCTGTTCATCATTTCAAGGTAAAACTTCTTCTAATCAGGCAATATTTATAATTTATCTTGAAAACTGCTATAAGTACAGTAGTGCTCAAAATGGCCGGAAATTGTTTGATGCATAGGCAGAATAAGTAGGACAGGGGGCGGCTTCTTATTAATTAAGCTACTTGTCGTTTGAAATTTGTTTTTATGCTATTTTAACTTGGAATTGTCCAAACAAGCACGTTGCAAAAAAAAACAAAAAAACAACAACATTATTTTACAGTCTTGTATGTTGAACTACACAAGAAAAAAAACGTTTTTGAAGCGAACACTGATTTCATTACTACAATACTGACTATATATAATATGACAAAATGCTGAGCTTTTTGCTGACAAAAACTTTCCGCCAGAAAGATCTCAAGAACAGAACTTCGAATTTACAGCGCGAATGAAATCAGCAATGATATCTCTTCGTAAATGCAAAAACGTATGTTACCGGGCTTTAATTAGCTAATGTATCCGTATTTATGGCCCCAATAAACGTGAGCGAATAGGTGCTGTAAACGTTTTTGTTTTTTGACCGGCCAGGGACATGGCACTCTGAGAGCCAATCACTGCAATTTACGGCACCGCTCAACTAATGAGGATGCCGAACATTTGGTTAGACCCAAAGATGCTGTCTGCGACATCAGGGAATGCAAAACGTCCCGCTTGCTTTGCTTAACAGCGCAGATTGCATTTCTTGGTCTAAACGTATGTTCCGCGTCGTCATTCGCTGAGAGGACTTCGCAGGTTGCAACGATTGGCTCTCGGAGTGTTGTGCGGAAATCGACAGGCGCGAACTTTTTGTGCATTTTGTGTTTGCACAAATGTGGATGTATGTTTGATAAAAATAACTGTTATACTTGGTCCTATATTCAGTGCTGCAACTATTATGTAAATAGCTTACATGCGTAAACGGCGCATCAACGTAACAAATTGTTATTGTTTTAGGGATTCGTTGATACTCACAAATCTGAAGACGCCGTGAGTGCTCGCCGTCATGTTTTGCTCATGAACGAAGAGATAACTAAAGCGCCCCTGAACGTCGACTTGATACAAGACCGCATGATGCGGGCGTTTCAGTCTTGCCAAGAATGGATCCTCAGCGATGCTGGAGCCCTCACAGTCCTTGAGGAATTTCCGGCAATGACGATTCCCGGAATGGTAACTCAATATTATCTTCTTTATATTTAGTCTTAAAGTTTCGAGATTTTTACAGGTCATCTGGACTTCAAAAGGTTCTTACTACCCGTTTTATCGCCTGTGAATGAGATAAGGGCTTTTGATACGTGCTAAATTAAATAATTTTACCTCGTAATAAGGCTAGGCAATCAATTAGTTAACATTCCGATTAATTAACTATTGTTTAACTCTGAATCAAGAGAGTTTAATAGGCATATTGGTTGGATTTAGAGTTACGAAAAGTCTTATAAACAAAAAAGTAAAAAGAATATTCATTTAATTCTTTTTTTGTGTTTATAACACAATTGTCTCTCATGGCTACTTAAGTGTTTTATATGATTATTATCTAGAGTGGTTTTGAAGTTTAAATAATAACGTACAAATATTTTATTTTAAATGTTTTCCATGCTTTTCTTGTGTATGAGCACAACGGCAAGTTGATATTTGAACTTGTTATTGTACAAATATGTACATATATTTTATTTTAAATGTTAGCCATGCCTTACTTCTGTATGAGGCACAATGACAAGTTGTTATGTACTATAGCCTTATAAGCAGGGCCGTACCCAGAAAAAAATTTCGGGGAGGGGGGGGGGGGGGGGTTCGGGGACAACGGCGGCCATTTTGAAAGTGTCTATTGTCTTATTTTCGCCTATGAATCATGTGCATCAGTGGCATATAATGGAGAGTTGCAGGAAACCGGAGAACCGGTCCCGGTTTGGTACCCGGTAGCCGACCGGCGCCACTGCGCGTGCGCAGAGGTGAAGATTAAAATCGGCTGGCTGCCAGTGCACCGACCAGGGCAGTACCCAGAAAAAAATTTCGGGGGGGGGGGGGGGGGGTCAGAACCCCCTAACCCCCCCCCCCCCCCCCCCTGGTTACGGCCCTGCTTATAAGACGTAGTAAAAACTTGTCAAAGAAAAAATCGGTTGTTCTAGGCCTTTTCTGGACACAATATCTTTCCTCGAGATCAGCGCGACCTATAAATTGATTAACTAGTCAATATAAAAGAAAACGTAAATCAAAATGATTTTAATTGACGCCAAGCCCTACTCCACTATAGTGGCAGTAAGTGGTCATTTAGTTAATAAATATATATATATATACGCGTGTGTGTGTGTGTGTGTGTGTGTGTGTGTGTGTAAACAATCCGTGTGTACAAATTCATAGCGCATAAATGTACTTTTGTAAAGCAGCAACACTGTCCATTCGTTGTTTATTTTTCAGTTACTACAAGACGTTAAACTGCCGTTCGGCAAAGACATCCGGAGGACATGGGAGCCAAGATTGAGGCATTTACAGCTTCTACACAGGTGCTCCTCAAAGGAAAAGAACGTCACTCTGAACGTCGAAGAGCTGCTTGAAGGTATACTTTAGTTGGTGTTTTTGTAATCTATCACAAGTTTCAGACTGCGACGACGCAGAGGTTTACATTCGTCCACCATAAATATGCCGGGTTAGCTTATTACCTCATTACGAACTGATGACCGCTTATCGGGGCCATTCGTTTCAGACAGGGTTAACTTATACTCAGAAACAACTTTCTGTGGCGTTTCTGAAGTGAAGAGTGCGTGTGCATAGCCTTGATTGGCGCTTAAGATGCGCGGGCGTTTTTAACTTCGACTACATTGCCAAAAAAGTTGCCCAAGTCACCCCCGAGTATAGTGCATTGTCACAGATGGTAATGCAAACTTGTCAGGGTTATATCTTCAATATACGAGCTAGTAATATAAAACATATCCTTGCTTTATTTTCTAAAAATAATATAGAGGAAATATAAGCGACTAAAGTCAATGACAGGTTAAGAAAAATCTAAAAGAAGAAAGCCGATGGACGCTTGAAATGGAGAGAAGGTTTCTCCTCTCCCCTACAAGCTTCTGTCCGCTTCCTCCTCTCCAGCTCGTAGATTTTTTCTTAACCTGCTACTGACTGTAGGGCAAGAAGGATTAAATATGGGTAGAACCAACGTTTCTTGAAACATGCTTAAAATTCCTGTGCATCTACTTCCCGCAGAACACTCGAGAAGCCAATCACACCAATCCACGAAGAGAGCTCGGCGAATAAAAAGGCCAAAGCATGTTTAGACATATGAATGAAGCGAGAGATGTCACTGAGCATGGCGGTTCACGTACTGACTTCATGCTCAGTGTCACGTTACAGACTTCATTTTTAAGTCAAACATATGTTCAGCTTCTCCATTGGCCGAGTTTTCTTCGTAGATTGCATTGATCGGCCCCTCGAGTGGACGCACGGGCATTTTTAAAAGCAGAGAAAATTCGGTGGCACGTTGGGCATTGTTTTACGTGTGTACTGCACATATATTGTAATTCATTGACTTCCGATCTTCCTTTACTACTTCTTAGATGGAAAGGGAACGCTTGATGCTGCGTACCATTTTTCGCTTTTACACAGTGTTGTAGCGAAGGGGGCTTCGAAGGGGACGCTTCGTCATCCGCTGGTCGCGCTCTCTAGATCGCACTGATTGACCCACTAAATGTTTTGAAGGAAATCATATCTGCGGGTATGTTTTAGAGCGTAAGGCTAAACGAGAAATAAAATGCTTAGTGAAACCTATACAATTATAATTGATCTGAAAGCGCGGCGAATGAGCAACTCGCAGCATAATAATACAGAGGAAAATACATGTGTTTATATTCTTGCTTTCTTGTTGTAGGAAGTCCGGACACTGATGCCACTCATCCACCTCCAGGAAAATGAATTTGAGATCTTTTTGGACGGTGTCCTGACAGTGAGCGACATCAGAACGACAGTAGAAGCTGTGTGCACATTGCTGGCAGTGATACCCGTCTCATCTTGAAACTGTTTCGAATTTTGTCAGCTTTTTTACTGCGAACAGAAGAATCAATTTTTGCTACTCCAATAAAGTATATGATTGGACATGATATTTACTGTTCTGCCTGTCACCTAGTTAATTACGTACAGGAATGAAGTGTGTTGACTCTGGCCAGACTGATGTTTGTCAACCTGTCGAAGAGGCCCAGTGCTAGCGATTAATGAACAATCTAAAGACACTTTGGTTGGTAGAAAAAAATGCACCTTGTGCAGCAAGAAATACAAAATACGATTTACTAAAAACTAACTAGGAATGTAAAAAAAACTCATTTGTCATAAAAGAGGGTTAGAAGTACAAAATATGGTTTACTAAAATAACGCCAACATAATCTAAAGAACTCGGGATTTATTGAAAGAACCAAAGAGGGTTCCAAATAAAACATGAAATAGGGTTCATAAAGAAAAACCAAAGAAGGATCCGTCAAAGAACCTCGAAATAAGGTTCATTAAGAGCACGAAAAAGGGTTATGGAAAGAACCCAAATGGGGTTCATTAAGAAGAACCAATAAAGGACACGAAAAGAACCCTGAAATAGGGTTTATTTAGAGCACCAGAAACGGTTCTAGAAAGAACCTGAAATAGGGTTCATTAAGAGCACCAGAAAGGGTTCTAGAAAGAACCCGAAATGGGGTTCATCAAGAGCACCAAAAAGGGTTCGGGAAAGAACCCGAAATAGGGTTGATTAGGAAGAACCAAAAAAGGATCCTAGAAGAACCCCTAAATAGGGTTCGTTAAATAGAACCCAGAAGCGTTCTGAAAAGAACCAAAAATAGGGTTCATTAAGAAGAACCAATAAACGATCCAAAAAGAACCCCGAAATAGGGTTCATTAGAAAGAACCCTTTTTGTGGGTTCTTTTCTGCACCTTTAAGGGTGCCGCCCATCGGACAAGCGAAAGAACCCTAAAAGGTGCTAGTTGGCACGCTTTTTTTTTAGAGTGTAGGGTATTTGACATGGTTAACTTGTGCTTTTGTTTTCTCTTTCTATCAGACGATTTCTATGAGAGGCCGACAGCTGAAATTTGGTTAATCTGAGAAATAAATGTATTTTGAATCATTTGATCACGGTGCTGACAAAACTCTCAATACTTATGAACGTCCTTTGTTTTTAGGATGTGGTTCTCGACTGACAACAACAAAATCGCGACCATACGGGCTGGGTCACTCTGGTATATTTACTAACAACGTGCTGTTGGATGCGAAAATAGGGGAGGGGAGGGGGGGGGGGCGGGGCGTCGCAGCCGCAGTTTGCCCAGGGCGCTTGCTGCTCTAAGGCCGGCCCTGCTCAAACCCTAGCAGGACTTGCTTCGCGAATTCACGTAAATGCCGCATTATCAAGCGAACACAAAAGAGAAAAAAAAAAAAAAAAACCTACCCTAAACTGCGGTGACACAAAAAAAAAAAAAAACGACGGGTAGGAGGATCAAAAGAACCACACACAAACACACACACACGAAAGCAGCACCAGCAGTGTGAGACGAGAGGCTTAACATTGTCTACCCATCTCTTGCTCGTGTGCGCTCCCTCCCTGCGGTGATGAATGGATTTTTTTTCGGTTCCTTTCCCTTCTGAAATGTCTCAGCGTACCTTTGCAGACAGTCAGCAGCTCACACGCAACGTAAATTTACCAGAATCAGAGCCCATACGATGGAAGATGTCGCATCGGAAATTCAGAGCCGGTTCATTCGAAAAGTGTGGGGAGCTGCGGGACTGCACGTAGTCCCGCGGTTAAATTTGGTACTTTCAACCTTCGTAACGCGTTGTATATTGCGTTTATATTATATATATAATTAATTGTACAAGACTGCACTTTTAAAACGCGTTTCAATGTCGGATAAACGCGCACAAACATTACCACACCGCTCGAGAAGAAATATTTTTTTTTTCACGTCGATACGGGTCGACAGCAGAAATCTTCTCACGCAGTTGCGCCATGGCCTTCCTTCCTTTGACAATGTGACGTGCCCACTGGGAGCGCTACGGCCTTATTTCTAGGAGGTGTTGGTAGGAGAAGGCATGACGCCAGCCGCGTAGCCTCCACAAGCCACACTCTAAAAAAAAAAAAAAGGTGTCAAAGGAGAGTAACTGCCCTAAGTTACCCTACTTTAACCCTCTCTTCATCAAAGTTACTCTTTCGCGACCGCTTCTTTCGATGATACTCTCCCTTAACCCTCACTCCAACTCTAGAGTAACTGTAGCTAGAGTTAGTTTCTCCTCGCGATATCACGGGCTGTCAACAGATGGCGCCGCTGTGGGGTCGGCGCTAACGAAAACATATCGAGGGGCTTTAGTCGGCGCATTTTCGACATTGTCCGTAAGGTAATGACGTCACGAGAGGAAACCATAGGAGGGCGCCACCAAAACATCTCGCCTCTAATAGGGGCTGCGCTTTTGAACATTCACCGAAATATGCAAATCGGCACCGAAAGGGTACTCTCACTTCTTTCTATCGACCGACGGCGGCTTCCACTAAATATTTAGACCCCACAAAATGATAGAAACTGGTATTTTTTTTCTTCCACTTTCTCGTAAAACGACAACGAAGAACGGAAATGGCCTAAGACATGACTATACAACGATATTTTCTGAAAAAATGTGATCCGCGCAGGGGAAGTACTGGTTTTGACACAGATGTGGAGGCACCGCACCGCGTAGCGCGTCTCGGCGGTACAGGCAACTTGCATTTGCCCAGAGGCTTTGTATCCTAATGTAACCCGCCTGCTGCCAATCCTGGCCACCATGCTCGTTAAAAGCGCTGAATCGGAACGTTTGTTTTCTAGACTCCGAATACTGGGACGTTGAAGCACCTGAGGGCTTCAACGTCCCAGGGATGCTTGCTACTCCGTTCCAAGCTGAGACCAGACGCTCCGCCTTCAACGCGAGCTTGCTGGCTTCGGTAGTGCTTTGGTTGCGCGTGCCTGCGCGATCACACTTGTTTTTACAAGGGCAGAAAGATGGCGACATGTGCGATCAAAAGCGTCGCTGTGGTCGGCCTTCTACGATTGGCCGAATGGTGACTATGACGTCAGCAAAGGTTTTTTCATCGACAGAAATAAGAGTAATGAAAGAACCTCAATTTTGACGGTGTTGGAAGTGTTGGTTTCAGAGCGCAATAGCTTGCACCATGCTAATTATAAACACCGTCGAACTTGTTGTCCGTAAGGTAATGACGTCACGAGAGGAAACCGTATACGAGGGCGTCACCAAACTATCTCGCCGCTAATAGGTGCTGCGGTTTTGAACATTCACCGAAATATGCAAATCAGCACCGAAAGGGTACTCTCAGGCCTGGTTCACACTTGCGAATCGGCGGGCGAATCTGCAAGAATTCGGCCGCCGGGCGTAGCGTCCCCTGTGCATTGCCGCGGCCGATTCCGCTCCGGCGGCAGCGGATTAGCTGAGAGTGTGAACCAGGCCTCACTTCTTCCAATCGACTGACGGCGGCTTCCACTAAATGTTTAGACCCCACAAAATGGTAGAAACTGGTATTTTTCTCACACTTTCTCGTAAAACAACAACGAAGAACGGAAACAGCCTAAAACAAGACTATACAACAATATTTTCTGAAAAAATGTGATCCGCGCAGGAGCAATGAGCGTGACGCTTCACTATTCACTTCACTCATAGCCCCTCTGCGCATTGCAGTTTTTGTGTTTAATCGTATTCTAAACTTCGCTATTCTCTGGCACTTTTCCATAGTTTTCAGTCATTGGATACCCGAGTGTTCCGCATTGAAGTGCACGCACCGTAATTTTTTGTGAGCCTGTTTAGACTTTTTTGCTCGAAGTTAATTATGATATTTTCTGACTGCGTTCTTTCGCCGTTTAACATTAAATTCTCCTTTTTTTAAATACTGGACGAACGAGATGGTAGAAAAGAAGGTTGGACTTTTGTCATCTAAGAAACAGGAAAATAGCAAACAAAATTGTGTTTGGGCAGTTTGTCTTCCCGGTCTCTTCTTTTCTTTGTGTCTTTCAAACAGCTTAAGCAAAGAAAAACACCCATGAAAAAAATTTCCTGGCTACGCCAGTGATACACACTTTATTATACCTCAAGCCAAATGAATCTGAATTTCTTATTTGATGAAACGAGCGACGACGCACTGATGCAACAGTCATCTTCCTTTACACTGATTTTGAACAACTCGAAATTTTCCCCCTCTGTTTTCTGTTCCTACTTGCCCGGAATCTGTGTTTTATCCAGCAAAGGGTCGTACGAACATTTATCACAGTGGACTGCCAAGTTCCCTAAAGAAGACCGCTTTACAGAAAGTTCATGCCCTATGTGCGATCGGGTGGTGCACGAAAGCACCCGATATCAAATGCCCCACGACTGACGCCCTGCCTTCAAAAGGCTAGTCTTTTCAGAAGCCCATGACGCGAATTCCCAGATCATGTGGCCTGGTCCTCACTGTGACGGCGGAGCATTCTGCTTTTAATTAAGAGACAGCTAGTGTGCACGCGAGCGCGTGGAAGGTAATCATGCTGTCATTTGTAGACCCTCAAGATATTAGGTTATGACATGAAACCACGGCGGTTCAAGCGTGTACAAGGATTCTGCACGTGCTACACCCGTACGATCGCCCACATGTCGTTGATATTTTAGACTACCGATGTGGCGCATTCCTCATGTTTGTGTTAGAGTGCCTTCATACACACGCGCGCTTTTGCTTGAGTGGTGACATCTCAGCCATTTTTCCGCCCAATCGTTTTTTGTATGCATTTTGAAGTGCGAGCAATCCGGTGTCACTCAGCTCGAGCGCGTAGCTTTGGCTAATGCATAGACGCCATTTCACCGCCCAAGTCACGCGCCGAGTGCGCGAGAGCGTCACGCGCTGGCACATTTAGGGCAACAATGGATGTCTTCACCCTGAGACAGACAGACATGTAGGCACCCTAGTTTGTGTGCATGTCTCTTTGAGCGCATGCTCTCCTGTTTTGTTTATTTTGAGGCATAAGCTAGTTAGCTTCACTGGTGCTCTGAGCGAACGCCAAGTGGCCGACAATCTTCTTGCAATTTATATCACCCCTTTTCTTTTCGTAGGGAGACATTTGATTTATCATTATCTTTTTTTTTTTTTATTTTGACGAGGCTTCAAGCTGAGTTCAGTGCTTCGTGTCTGTCAATTCCGTTTTGTCCCCTTGTTCTAGAGTTATCATGTGTAAGCAATCTCAGCCATATTGGTTTTTGGATACCCGGATAGCGAATACCAGCTGACACAAACAGACGAATTCGAGAGATGGAAGAGCGTAGTGGAGGGGCGCGCCGATGGCCTCGAAACGGGTTGCTTACGAAGGTCCCTCGGCCTGGCGGAAGAGCTCTATCTCTCCCTCGAAAAGGGCGAGAGAAGGTGCTGAGAAAATAATTTCCCTCCTGTTTTCCCCATCCACCATCGCTAATCACTCCAAATCTTTTGTGAGCCTAGGGGACTCGGCGTCCGCGTCCTTGAAGGAGGAGGACTCCCTTCATTCCTAAGCTGACAGTTTTCGGAGGACCGTCGAGCCCGCCATGCCTAGAGTGCCTTCATGTGCACTTATGAAGGCTCCCTAGCCATGCCAGTTATCGCGTGTTCCGCTCTCTGCGCGTGGTTACGGGAGGGAGCGTGATCATGTGATTAAAGCCAAATGTACGATTGGCTCACCGAACAACTTAGCTTCACTTTCAGCTTAGGAGTGACGGAGTCCAGCCCGCGAAGCGCGCGCACACACATACACTCAAGCGCGAGACACATGCGCGAAAAATCCATCCGATCCGACGTCCGATCCGGCAGCACGACTGCCTGATCCGAAAAATTTGGTCGCTTCGTCGGATCGGCGATCCGACGTGCGTCCAACGCGCCAGATAGTTTCGCACGGCGGACGGACTGTCGGATGCGTCCAGCCAATGACAGCACAGCTAGCGCGAACGTCATGATGACGTACTGGGTCTGGCGGGACGAAGCGAACGCGATAACGTGGCAGGCGAGGGGAAGCCGGACGCGTGAATCCCGCTGACCCATTCGAGAAAGATGGCCCCAGCAAATAATGCACGCGCTATTGAGAACCGAGCTCGTAATTTCGCTCGTGCGAGTTGAACCGTCAATCTGGGACCAGAGATGACCTCCGGAGTCCGCTGAAACGCTTAGATCTCCTGGGTCCTGGCCGGAGCCGAACGGATCGTCGTGTCGCATGCAAGGTCGGAAGCGTGTGTCTCAAACTGTAGCGTGCGGCGATTCGGAGCGGCGTTTCGACTGTCGGATCGGACGTCGAATCGGACGAATCTGCCGTCAATGTATCTCGCGCTTAAGAACGATGGTTTATTGACAAGTGCGATCTTCAGCATGCGGAATGTCAAGACCTTGGATATTCTCTCGGCAGGGCCTACACACCGGTGATCTTCCTTTGTTGTGGCCATACATGTCACCACCAGCTTCGACGGACCGAAGACACGACGGACCACTTTCTTTTGCACGTGAGTGACAATGGGAGGATCCTCTCCTTCTTCTTGACCATCGGAGACATGTGTTCTTGCTACGTAATGTACGTTTTGTCATGATCCGATCGGTTTGAACCGTGTCTAACTCTGGGCCGGAAGTCTCCGACGAGTCCCGCGTGTAGTCCACAGCGATCGGCCTGAAAGGTCCTGTACAGCGTTATTCGTAAATTCTTTTCATTCCAATAGTCTGTGAGCGGACGTTCTGATTGGGTATTTTCGTGTTTGAAGTCAGTTAGTTCATTTTTTCTGTTAAAATATGCCTGTCTTCTTGAAGGTAGATGTGTGCTGTAGTAAAGTCCTCCCAGTATGTCCAAAGCCGATCGAATTGCACGGGGCGTTGAGTAGTCCTTCTTTGCCAAGATTCAGCTAGTCGGGTGGTTGTGGAGTGTCAGCTATGTCACTGCGCTATGCGAGCGTATTTGCCAGTAATCGTCTTTACTCGACAAGTTTTTTTTTTTTTTTTTTTTTTTTTTTTTTACGTGAGTGATTTATTGATTCAAGCATCATATTCCGTTGAACTGTCATATTTTGTTTGTATAACAGGGTATTTATTGGACTGATAATTTAAAAGTACATTTGATACTGGTGAGCTGAAGGGGAGGCAAGCGATTTGATTTATAACTTGTAAATAATATAGAGCCCCCCCCCCCCCCCCCCCCCCAATATGCGTACATTTATAACTACATATTTCTGCGCCGCAAACACCGCGATTCCTTCAAACTGTTTCTTTTTTTCTTTCAAATCAACGTAGATATATAGGTGTAAACTTAAATGTCGAGATTGCAATAAACATGTTTTAAGTTTAGATAAAGGATTGAGAGACGCTGTGATGCTGCCAGAGTAGGGCTAAGCAATTTATAGATTAACCTTTCTACTATGTGGAAAAAAATAGCTCTAAATTCGACTTTTCAATGCATGTGCCTGCCCCTGCATTCAGAGTGGTGCAACCAGTTCATCCGCATGCAATAAAAAACATAGAGCCCACATCTATTGCGCAGCAGCACGATGAATTGGCACACATGAGCAGCTCGCTGACTTTCTAGTAGTGTCGGTTGTGGTAGAACTTAAGCTCGCCGCGATACATGTTCTCTTTTGACATGTAGCATATTTATCAGTTATTTTAATACTCGCCAATCTTAATTTGTATGTTCTTGGTATGGCCTACTTTTAAATTTCTTTTTCTTCTTGTTTTGTTTTGTTTAGAATTCGTGAATTTTAGTAGGTACAACTTCTTTTTTATGAAGGTTCAGCGGTACTTTACGGCGAATTATCCCCTTGTAGAGCTGTACTTACAATATTTAATGATCGGTCTCCCCAAACTTAGATGTTACTTGCATTCGTTAGCTTCCTTTCTAAAGTTGTGAAATAAACTATAATATATGGCAGTCAGCACTGAAACGCAATACGTTGTTTACACTAATTTATCTATAAAAATGTTCCTAACATATTGTATGCCACTTGGACAAATGCAGATGTTAAGAAGTTGCATTCGTCCTACCCCTCAGTCTAGTGTCTATATAATAAAGCTATGTCTTGCACTGCTATGGGCAGAGGCCAACTGATTTGCTACTGTTTGGAAGGTGGAGGGGTGATGTGCAAGGAAGCTAAATTCTGTCCCTCACTCCCATATTGCCTGTTATAATTGACCTTTTTCAGAGATCGCTGGGCGCATGCGCCGACTCTGAGAAAAAAGAGAAAAGGGAAAGGCGCCATTTTTGGTGGCTCTCTCGCCCGCTCGGTCGCTCAGACAGTGCTGGTTATGCTGGACTCCCCCGGTATTCTCGCGGCTTGGCTTCATAGTCGTCATGCCTCACCGCCGCCCAGCAGAAGGTTGCACAAATAGAAGCGAACATTGTTAAAATGTCAAATTTTATAAAGTTCTTGTAGCCTTTGGCGGGTGCATGGTGCATGAAAGCACCCGATGTCAAACACCCCGCCCTTTTTGCCCTGCTTTCAAAAGCCTATGTCGAGAGTCTCCTGTGTCAGGTGGCTGGATCATCAATGTGACGACGGGACATTCTGCTTTTAACTAAAATACAGTAAATGTGAATATGATGATATACTTGAAATTGGGGTAGGAAAAGGAAAACGTAAAAGGACACAGAAAAAGGAACAGGCAACGTCTCTTGAGGCGTTGCCCGTTTTTCCTTTGCGTTTTCCTTTTCCTACCTCAGTCTCAGGTTTAATAATTGAAAATGAGCGTGTTGGTGAAACATCAAGGATGGGGACCGATACAGGATTTCTTGAAAGAAGTACTAGCCCTTTCCGTCCCTGTCCTCGATGTTTCATCAAGCTTTCATGTATTCATATATCAAGTTTTCCATCATGTTAAACTTACACCAGCTCGCCTGCACTCTGGCCATTTTTTTGTTTTTATCAGTAAACGTGCAAACGAGGTTGTGTGACGTAATCATGCCGTATCCGGTACTCAATTAAAAAATAACAGCATAAAGCTTTCCGTTCTTCAGGCGTGCGCTATGCACATTTGCTTCTTGCCACGTTTAAAACACTGGCAAAACATTTAAAGCGAGCGAAACGAATTTAAGCCTTACGGAGACAGAACCTTGATGAAATTTCTTGGCAACCAACCGGGAACCCCCCTGTTTGCTGGGCCCACTTTGTCGAAGGTTCGTAAACGTGCCGAATTCAAGGATGAATTGTTTCTAACATACCGTTCCTTACTTTTTGACGGTGCAGGCAGTCCTTCGCGATATCAAGACGGCCCGGATTTCGCACCGTCCGAGTTTGCTTACACATTTCCGAATACGGCTATGTCCCGTGCCCTCACGCGGTACACAGGACGGCGAAGTGACGGACGCTATAAGCTTGAATAACTTAAGTGATCAATTAAGGAGAGTAAAATCAGCTGTTTGTCGTGGCCGGGCCTTATAAACGGAGCTCAGAAGCTCGCAGAAGGTGGGTGGTTGTGTCGGTATCCAAGCTGGTCACCATTACTTTCCTTGCATAACACTCTGCGACTCTGCTTTGAAAGCAGACCCCTTTTTTAGTTGCTTGCGAGACGCGACCCCGAAGTGACGATGAAGTGACTCCGAGCCGATGGTAAGAGCCGATGCGGCGTCGGCGGTCTATCCGTCCCTGAAGGTATAAAAACGAACGAGGTCCTCTGTATCATAGACATTGACGTTTGTTAATCTTTCAGGTCGTTCTCAGCCATTTCGAAGAAAATATGCACGCTAAGCGACGACAGAAAGACACGTTCAGATTGGCGAAGGACGGAACAACGCCACCATGCACAAGGCCTGGCGCGGACGACGGAGAGACGTTCCCGGAGCCACCCGTGGCCTCCGCGATCTGCTGCCGGCGGCGCGCCGCCGGCAGAAGATCGCGGAGGCCACGAGCCACCAAAAGTGTTTCGAGCGATTCCCGCGAGGGCGCGCCACGATCGTGGCCAAACTCTGAAAAAGGTCAATTGTTCCAAAAGTCAGGGAGAAGGGGGAGGGGAACTGCGCCCTCTCCTTGCCCCCTTTTTCTGATGGGGTGCAAACTTGAGGATACCATAAATGAATGCAACCGCTTATGGCTGCTATTGCATACAAAGGAAACAAATAGAGAGAGAGCGAGGGATGTGGTTTATCTTTCTCTTACGTGTTCATAGCAGGGGATACGAACGATTTTGGATTTTTGCGGCTGAGCGAGCTAGCAATCAGTGCTGCCTTAGTGTTCGGTTGGGACTCTTATTCAATCGGCAAGAAAGCGAGCCCCAGCCAATTATTGGAGCGCATCCTATGAATGGCTCCTGGGATTTTCGAAAATGGTCTATTGTCTCGCAAATGAGTGCACTAGTATTAACTAAAAGCACTTCGCGAGCTGGTTCCTCTCTTTTAATATTGCTGACTCTGCATTTAAGCATTCATTCTTCACAGGAGGAGGGACACGGCCGATCGGCCTATCCGGTGACGAGAATTGACGAAGAGGACTCAAGTGCCATAACTGTGGTGTTGGAGGACCACTCCTTTGAGGTGACGGGCTGGTGCTGCGCTCGTTCTTGCATCGCACGGAGTCGACGACATTTCTTACCGTCAAAAAGCAAGCCAGTCACTCGCAGTGATTGGGCACTTCATTAGTTTGAAGTACAAATAAAGTCCGTCTTGGCTTTAGACTTGATCACGAAGTTAAAAAAAAACTTGTTAGCCAGAGGAAATTTGTGTGCCGGTTTTGCCTTTTTGCCATGTGCTGAAATTAAAATTTTGGTTTATTAAACTCTATTCTACTGTTTTATTTCAGTGCTGACTTTTTATGAGAACCTATAGCCTCTGTGCAGGCTCATGCTTTATATTTTGTCATTTTTCAACTGCAGTTCCACATTTCCTTTGCACCCACCTCCTTGTGAACATGTACATAGCTGCTTTTAGATTTTAGGGCTTCCTGAAGAGGGTGCTAATTCTTTTATACAGAGTTTAGGCAACACATCAGATGGGTCTGTACTTACTGTACACAAGTATTTCTGTAGAGTAATTACAGTCCCATTCAAGTGTTGCCTAAACCCTGTATTAAAGAGTTGAGTACTATCTAAGGAGGGTCATACAAACTGCTCAAGTGTGCTGCTATGTGACATTAACTCTTGGTAGAGAGCAGAGTTAACTCTTTAATACGGACTCAAGGTACAATTCAAATGGAGTTGTATTTACTCCACAATAAGGTTAAAACTACCCTTCCTGGAGAGCGTGCTTAACTCTTAAATATAGAGTTAAGGCAACACTTCTAATGGAGTTGTCATTACTCTCCACAAACGAGTGGATTCAACTCTTCCCAGAGAACATGTTTAACTCTTGCATACAGAGTTTAGGCAACACTTCTAATAGATTTGTGGCTACTCTACACGATGGAGTGAGGGTAACTCCTCCTGGAGAGTACGCGTAACTCTTGAATACAGAGTTCAGGCAACATTGTAGTAGAGTTGTAGTTTCCCTACACGAAGGAATAAAGGTAACTCTTCCTGGAGAGTATCCTTCACTCGTCAAAAAGGAGTTTCGGCAACAATTCTGATAGAGTTATAGTCACTCTACACAAAAAAGTGAAATTTACTCTCATCAAAGAGTTTAGGCAACACTTCTCATGGAGTTATAGTTACTCTACACAAAGGAGTGAAGGTAACACTTACACTTACACATCAAAAGAGTAGCCCTGAATCTCTCAAAGGTATTGGCGTGACTCTCTATACAAGAGTTAAATGAACACTTGTATGGAGGAGTTAAATATACACTTGCCTCCGAAGAGTTATAGTTACTCTTTAAAAGAGTGGATTCTGTGACAAGCCAGTTACACTCCAAAAAGAGTTAAATCGACATCTTTTTTTTTAGAGTGGCATGCTCCCTCGACGCCTCGCCTCTTTCTCATTTTCATCCTTACTCTCCTCACTTATCAAGCCAACGTGATCACATCACGTGACCGTAGCTAGCCCTTGTCTAGCTATGGGGTACTAGAATACACCACAGTCTAGCCTTCCATCTGATAAAACCTACCGGACGGAGTGCGCGCAAGCCTGCAAAGAATCCTTCTAAAATCAACCATCCATCTTACACGTGACATGTCACGCGCACCAATGGCTAAAAAGATCTACGGTCACGTTGGCCACAACATCGTTTAAACTTTTTATGACTAGGCTTCACCAATATTGCAACGTGGCCCCTCCTAGTACTTCTAACCTCCTTGCCCTCCCTCAGAATTTACGGCGCTCCTTGGTGGCCGCCATATTAAAACTTTATACCAGTGTTCGTGCATCTTGAGAGCTGACGTTGGAGCTGACAGAGAAAATCTGGCCACGGCGCAAGCGCAACACCGATGTACGCTGGAAGCAAAACTCCCTTTCACCTTATGTTGTACCGCAGCGAAGGCTAGAAGCGCAAGCTCGTACGTAGCCTTGGTGGCCTTGGCTGCTGCCCTTAATGCACGAGAGCTTGTGCTGCTGAGATGTGCCCTAACGCAAAGAGCTCGCGCTTGTAGCCTTTCCTGCGGTAAATCATAAGGTGAAACAGAGTAAAGAGCCGGTTTGATTTCGTTATTTTTGTTTGACCGGAGAAAATCTGGCAACAACGCATGGCGCCGTTAGTGTTTTTGTTTGACGAGACGTGAGGACGTGAGGAGCTCCGCAGTTTGCGAGCACATGATTCGAAGACGTGACCGGAGAAGTGCCTCTGTAATGTTCCCGGAAGACATAAAGTATCATTCGTAATCGTCGTGTGAGCTTTGAAAGCGAAGGGAGTCACAGGGTCCACGAGTGCGCAGCCACAAGCCAAGGTTCACGACAGCGCTGCGTTGACTTCGGCGATCTCGTTCATGTTTGGGTCAACCCGGCGATGCAAGAAAAAGCCGAAACGTTCGTGGTGTGTGGTTCGGTGCTTGGAGGTAGAAACCCACACTAACACGGAGCTCAAATTGGTTGTTGCGGGGTTGAGGTTCAATAAGTTCAGTCCCGTCGTTGTCAGCTGATCCGGTCCAGCTGGTCCGGGAGGACGCAGCGAGCGTTTTTAAAAGTAAACCCCCCTTCGTTCCGTTTCAAGATGTGGAATATTCCCGACGCATACCGTGAGTAAAAAGCTGCGGGCGTTTTCAACAAAATTACGTCGTCTTAATTGAACAATGGCCGGTGCATGCGACGGGTCAAAGCGAGATATTTTTGAGAATGGCTGTTTTGAAAAGGGCTAGGTGAGAAGGGCGAAACGAGAACGGGCCCAAATGAGGAGGGTTGGAATGCGAAAGACAAAATGAGAAAGGGCCAAATACGCCAGGTCCAAGCGAGAAGATCTTGAAGTAACCAAAGGTCTCTTCAATTTATTTACAGCGGAGACTATTTACAATAGGAAATATCTACATCCAATGTACATCGCAGACCTGTCCCGTCGGTGTGTTCCGTCTCGAGCCGCCTTGCCCGCGTGTCGCTTCTTCTTTTTTTTACCACCACAGTTTGCTCGTCCGCTACAGAAGCTCCCCCCCTAGCAAGAAGGTGAAGATTAGGACCTGCTTGCGAGTAGTGTCGGGTGCCATGTAACAGACGGTCGCCGTTTTCGTGGGGTTTCGTGGTATGTCGGGTGCAAAGGACTTGGGAGCTTAGAGTGTTCGCATGGAATGTAATGTGCGGGGTGGCCAGTGTTCCCATGAGGGTAGTAGTGTCGTTTGTTTGAGTGTGGAGAACAGTTCGGTGTAGTCAGGTGCATACACTGGCTTGTGTCTATGAATGCAGGTTTCAGCCTATCTACTGACACGGTTTCGTTGCGTCCATTGATGTCGAGGTGGAAATACTTGTCGTGACGATCAATGACGCGGAAAGGACCATCATACGGAGACTCTAATTGCTTTCGAACTGCGTCGTGACGAACAAATACGTGGGTGGACGTTGTGAGGTCGTCAGGAACGTACGATTGTTTAGGTCGTTGCACCCGCGGGGCTACCGGTTGAAGAGCACGCATGGCGGCTCGAAGTTTGGTCACATAGTCGGTAGGATCACCTTCCGGATATTTGTGGGTGCAGTTGAAAAATTCTCCTGGAAGGCGAAGCTGTCCTCCATAGACAAGTTCAGCCGGGGTGCAGTTGATGTCCGTTTTATGTGTCGCACGGAGCCCGAGAAGTACCATGGGAAGTAGTGTGCTCCAGTGGACGCGATCCTCCTGAGCTTTCAGTGAAGCTTTAAGGGTTCGGTGAAAGCGTTCGACGATGCCGTTGCTGATGGGGTGGTATGCAGTCGTTCGAATTCGTGTGGTTCCGAGAAGTTGCGAAAGTTCACGAAACAATGCGGATTCAAACTGTCTGCCTCTATCGGTAGTCACCGATGACGGTACCCCAAAGCGGGCTATCCAACCAGCCACCAAAGTCTTCGCTATCGTTTGAGCAGTGATGTCTGGCATGGGTATCGCTTCCGGCCAGCGGGTAAATCTGTCAATACATGTTAATATGCATTTGTGACCGTCAGATGGTGGAAGTGGGCCTACGATGTCCAAATGAACGAAATCGAAACGAGCAGTCGGCAATGGAAAGGTCACGGCGGGCGCCGATGTGTGCCGATGGATTTTGGCCCTTTGACAGCTAAGGCAAGTTCGTGCCCAGTTTCGGACGTCCTTATTGATCCCTGGCCACACAAACCGCTGCGTTAGGAGGCGTTGTGTCGCTCGAATTCCCGGGTGTGCCAGTGAATGGAGGGACTCGAAAGCTTGGCGTCGAAACGCCTTGGGTACGAAGGGCCGCGGTACAGGTGTTGAGCAGTCGCAAATAATAGGCGTGTCACACAATGGAAGGGAAATAGATTTAAATTCTAGGCGTGGATGTGAGGCTTGGAGCTCTCGAAGTTCCCTGTCGTCTTTCTGAGCGATCGCCATAGCTTGAAAATCGATAGCTGTTGGTATGATCGAGGAGCAAGAAGATGTCGTGATGCGTGACAGCGCGTCAGCAGGAGCATTGTGGGCACCTTTTACATGGCGAATGTCCGTCGTGAACTCGGAGATATACGCCATCTGGCGTATCTCGCGGGGAGTGAATTTGTCACTGGCAGACTTGAGCGCAAAGGTGACCCAGGCAGCACAAGATATTGTGCCGACATTGGTCTCAGCATGGTTAAGGTGGCCCCATATGGGCCCAGCTTGACCAGTCTAGAGCCAGCATTCATGATGGCGGCACTAAACTGGCTACATGACGGCAACATTGGCCGTTTCTGCCAGCGTCCAACCAATATTGCGGCATCCCGGCAACATGACGGGAACATTGGCCGTTTCTGCCAGCTTACAAAAGATATTGCTGCATCCCGGCTACATGACGGCAACATTGGCCGTTTCTGCCAGCTTCCAAAAGATATTGCTGCATCCTGGCTACATGACGGCAACATTGGCCGTTTCTGCCAGCTTCCAAAAGATATTGCTGCATCCCGGCTACATGACGGCCACATGACGGCAACATTTGCCGTTTCTGCCAGCTTCCAAAATATACTGCTGAAAATATATGAAGTTCTATATCGGGCTCTGTTTTGCAACCACCGAATGACGGCACTGCACCGGCCAAGTCGCGGCAACATCGCCGGGATTCTTCCATATGTACTAGGAATATTTAGACACATAAGCATTTTTGCCTATAAAACCTTAACCATCGGACTTTAAAACCTGAATTGATTGATGTTTCTTTCATCTTCGAGTGCTGCTTTTAGGCGTCCGTTTCTGGCTTGAGCGGCGTTGCCGTCGCCTTAACAGTAAAGCGTCGGCGTAAATAATTTTCGTGACGCGCCACAAAAAAGCGTTACGCCGACGCCGACGCGTTACGCGACGCGTCACGAAAAAGTGTTAGGCGACGCCGACGCGTTACGCGACGCGTCACGAAAAAGTGTTACGCGACGCCGACGCGTCACGAAAAAGCGTTACGTGGAAACGTTACGCGACGCCGAGGTGTCACGAAAAAGCGTTACGCGTACGCGTTACGCGACGCCGAGGCATCACGAAAAAGCGTTACGCCTACGTGTTACGCGACGCGTCACGAAAAAGCGTTACGCTGACGCCGAGGCGTCGTGGAGCGCATCGTCATAACGTTTTTTTGGGACGCCTCGGCCTCGGCGTCGCGTAACGCTTTTTCGTAACACCTTGGCGTCGCGTAAGGCGTCCGCATAACGCTCTTTCGTGACGCGTCGGCGTGATGCTTCTTCGTGACGCCTCGGCGTCGCGTAACACTTTTTCGTGACGCGTCGGCGTAACGCCTGTTTGTGACACCTCGGCGTCGTGTAACGCGTCGTCATAACGCTTTTTCGTGATGCGTCGGCGTAGCGCTTTCTCGTGACACGTCAGCGTCGCGTAACGCTTTTTCGTCACGCCTTTGCGTCGCGTAACGAAAAAGCGTTACGCCGACGGCGACCGTGACGGTAGCCGTAACGCGTCGGCGTAACCGCCCGGTGCATTATGGGAAACGTGCCATAATGGACCGCGGTGCCGCGCGTGTTGCATTATGGGACGTCTCCCACAATGCACCAAGCGAGAGGGAGGAGAAGGGGGAGGAAAGAGGAGGAGGAGGGACAAGGATGAAAAAGAGGCACGAGGAAGAGGGCTCCCCCCTGACAGCTCCCCCCGCCTCCCCTCTACCTATGTCACTGGTGTATGAAAATCTCAAAATAACCCGCTGTTACTGAGCCCCGCAACTCGACCAAAGCTTCAGACAAAAAAAAAAAAAAAGAAATACAAATAATTTTTAAGCAAAACATAAAAACGAAAAAAAAATCCAATAATTAATTAAGAGATTGCATATCCTCACATATAAAAAAAAAATCAAGTTAAATTAAGATGTCGAACACCCTGTTCCTTTTTTTTCTTTTTTGCACGTAAGTTGACGTAGATTTCAGTAAGCAAACAAAGGTTATCATAAAACGTATAACAGGAGAAGAAGCTGGGACATTATGTCTGCTTGCCCAAAAAACTGACTTCAAACTGCGTAGAGAACAAAATAACTCCAGTAACAGAGTGTTTTAGTAGATCGTTCAGTCACTCCCGCTGTGCTATCCGCTACCCGCTACGACCTCCGCTATATGTAGCGTAGCGGAACTACCATTTTAAGTTTTAGTAGAACGTTCGCAACCCGCTACGGATTACAACGTTACGTGAGCTAACTCAACGCCACTAGCGGCTCTTTCGGACACTAGGGCTCGCGTAAAACAGATTTGTAAAGCAATCCTTCGCAATTGTTTTTATTAACGTCGTTATCTTAATAAAATATTGTTTTTTTATTTAATAACGTGCTAATCGTTGCTTCTTTTGTAAGTAGGTGACTATTATGTTTGTGATTGAATACAACTGTCGGCCAAGCTGTCCAAGCCAATCCGATATGAGTCAAATGCCAAAGCCACCGAGAAAAATCTTCAAAAATAAAGGACAACCACTGTAGCTCATCTGTTGCGTCGTTGTTCACCGAAAATGAAGCGCCACAGAAATCCCTCATATCCGCTAGAGTAACTGTATATGCTCCGGCTCTGCAAGCAGAGCCTATACAGTTACTCTAATATCCGCCTGCTCGCTCCGCTTCCTTAGTCGGTTTTGTCTTCACGACAAAGCGGCCGAGCAGGGGGCTGCACCTTTCGCTCACAGCACCAAAAACTGCAAAGCTTTTTCTTTTTTTTTTTTTTTTTTTCTCCTTTCCGTGGCCGCGTTTAGTATATCCGCCATGAATCGCTACCTGTTGCAGTCGTGGAACGGCTTTGTCGCGGGTACTTCTCGCAGCAGCAAGGGATAATCCACCCCTTAGAACCACGATCGCGAAACGCACAGACCAAGTAGACGCGGCGTGGCGGCCATCTTGAACAGCGTCCCTCGCTGGGTCCAGCTGGGTCTCCCTTATCTCGCCAAGACTAGTTCTCGCGAGAGCCACGCTAGCACGCCGCGCTACGCCCCTCGCTATTTTGGCCCGCTAGCGCGCCTCCGCTAGCCTCCGCAGCTCCGCAATGTTTCCGCTAGCAGCGCGCATGCGCAGTAGCGTCGTCGCTCTAGCGTATAGCGTAGCGGGAGAGCCAAAACGATCTACTTAAACTCTCTAATGACTGGCCACGGTAGCGACACAGTAGAGTTGGGTCGAAACCGAAACTATATGCCGCAGTCGTATACTTGTCCGATCCAAAGTCTAATCCAAAGCCACAAGCAGCTTCTGGAGTCGGGATTCTTTTCCGTCCCGTCCGTGCAGACAAAGGCCTGTTTGAACCTTCAACGTGCGTGGGTCAAATGATTGTTTAGGTAAGTTTTCTCGATTTCATATTCATAATGCATGCCCGAAGAGTATCCTCTACATGTGCTGGATGATCTTCCGAGCACCGTAGCTTACGTTGCCACCGTAATTCGGATGATATTTAACTTTTTTCGACGCTTGAGCAGTCTCCGCGATTTCGTGTCGCGTCGCAGTTCTGAGGGATGCTGGCTGCCTTCGGGAAACGATCGCTATCGCTTGTGGAGGCTGTTCGTTCAAGCCTTGCGTAAATGCTAGCCGCTATCTTGAGAATCCCGTGAATGTTCTGCGATACCGGAGCACTGCAGAGACGCTGATCAGATTGTTTCGAAAGTTCGCGTTGCTATCGGCGAGCCCTTCGGACACGCTGGAAGTGCCAGGCGCGCTAAACTGAGCTGTGCTGTCAAACGCATGGATACGGATGTTAGGACGAACGCCTTGAATGTGTTCGGGACGGCGACACGCGTGAAGAATTGGATTGTTTTTACTTTGACGTGTCGTCTCGTCCTTTCTCACGCTTGCGACAGCGTATCTCGGTCAGCGCGCGCTGGCTTTTTGAGCTGCGTCCAGCGGGATGGCGCGGTTGGGGTGCTGGCGTTTAGCGGGTTTCAGCGGGTTGTTAGAACACGCTCCAAGCTGGGCGTCGTCGTAGCGCTCGCGTACGGCGTGTGCCCCGCGCCGGCCTGCGTGTCTGCGTGTCGTCGGTGTTCAGGCGCGCGGGCCTAGAGTTGCTTAAAAGTGTTGACAGGACCCTGTTAAGCTCGTCGCTTCCGTTGTTTTCTCCCTTACGGGCCCTGCATATATGTCTAGCCTTGCGAGCCACCCAGAGTACTACTACTGTAGCTAATGAAGATTATTATTGTTTGCCTTAATGGCGTTTTAGTTTACCCCGGTCATATTCGTGACTTCTAGAACCCGGGGGTGCACACGTACTTTACATGGCTGAGGAAAGAAGTTATATGTAAGCAGTGATAGAGTGCAGGCGAGCTGGTAATTTATCGACATCTTGTAAACCCTGAGATGTTTCTTCAATTTTTTAGCGTTCCCCATATCAGTGTTTACAAGATATAGGTTATACGATTTGATTAAAATTCTCAAGAAAGTTACAGTGTAAAAATCGCACACCTGGCAGGTGCTCTCGCTTGTATAGTGGACAGCTCGCAATGAAAACTCGCACGGCTGTCCCTTTTCGCACTCCGAAAACGGAAGCTTTGCCATGGTCAGCACATTAACATTGTGTGGTGCTTAGCTGGTGGGGCAGTAATGTTGGAAGGGAGAGGGGGGCGGCAAACAAACAATTTTCGAGATGCAATTGCTTCCCCCCCCCCCCCCCCCCCCGTGCACACACAGATGTTCAAAACTTCCGCTGCTGCCGCACCCAAAACAGCCATGACATCTATCGTCTACTTGCTAGCGTGCACATCATTCTGTTAAAAAAAAAAAAAAATCTACAGTAACAAATGGCCGGGGACCAGTGGCGTACCAACTTGTTTTTGAGTGAGGGGGCAAACGACCCCACCCCCCGAGCCGGGGGGGGTGGTGCCCTTGGTATCCCTTCGGCGCCGCCGACCAGTGTTTGCCCTGCCCAGTGGCGGCTGTTTAAGGGGGGGGGGGGGGGGGGCTGCAAAACACATGCCTTGCCCCCCCCCCCCCCCCCCCCCGGTAGGTACGCCCATGCCAGGGACTTTTCAAGCATTCCCTCATCTAGTAGTGTTGAAAATGTTCAGAAGACGTGTATAGTCTTGCGCTGAGGTCATGGGGGCAGTGGCATAGGAAAGGGGGGTTCTTTTTTTTAATGATAATGTTTACTGGAAATGACTGCTTTTCCTGCAGCCCCCCAATGATAATGTTTACTGGAAATGACTGCTTTTCCTGCAGCCCCCCCCCCCCCCTTTTCCTATGCCAAGTGCACCACCCTTTAATAGAAGCAAAAACATTTGCTTGAAATTATTATAATTCTGAAACCACCAATATTTTTATAAACTCGTCGAGGCTCAAAGCCAGTGTCATTCACAACACAAAGTTGAGAACTTCTAAACCACTCTGTTCATAGCGTGACAAAATCGCACCACACGCGAAGTGCAGACAAATAAAATCCAACACACTCAACGGCTTTGTGCCAACGCCTTCGTACCCTAATCTCCTAGTACCCCCGTACAGCGTCCGCGCCTCCGCACGCAGTCCGCACTCGCACTAGAGTCTACTCACACACTTTGAGTGCGGATAAGAATCCAACACAATCCGCACTCGGAGTGCAGATAAGAATCCAAAATTATTCACACTCGGAGTGCGGATTAGAATCCACCTCTATCCACACTCGGTGTGCGAATAGAGACAGCCACAAGCCAACTCCCACACCTGCCAGGCGCTCTCGCTTGTACAGTGGAGACACATTCAAATCAAAGAGATCCAGCTTTGAACGTGAAGGCTTCCTACTTCAACTTTTAAATACTTGAGGTTCTGTTAAAGTTGAAGGGAGTCTCTTAAAGCATTTTCGGAACCATGTCCAAAACCCAGTGCTGGGTACAATTTTAGTCTAAAAGGCTGGTCCACACTGTTGCTACCTGCTAGGACTGAGTCTGACAAAACCAGTCTTCAAGTCTCTCGTGACAGCTTATGATCGTGCTGCGCAGCAGCAATGTTATTCGTAAGCAACTTAACACCCTGTTTTTTTCAACTTGGTCATAGTCGGTTGCAAGAGTGTGAACCAGCTTTAACACTTTAAGTGAATGTAATCAACAGTAGCTTCAGGATAAACTTGCGCATTGTACTACCCCAAAGTATTTTGACCACATCTCCGGTGTTGATTCTTGATTTCTATCCCAGCACTACAGAACACGTCAAAAGGCTTGTTGATTGCTGTGCATGTGCCTATCAAGCGAGCTGTGCTATTTCTAGGTGGTGTTTAATTTGTTTTGAAGTTCCCGGGATCTTTTAAGGCACCGGTAGGTATCTAAGCTCCACATGCACACTGTTCTTAATACAATTACTTCATGCAGAAGTTAATTTTTCTTATTTGGTTGAGTTTAATGGTGGTGTCGTCATGGTTTTTGCACTGTCGACGACAAGAGAAGCGTCATGTTGCACTTGTTCTTTTGTTGATCCGTGAAGCAAGTTCTGGTTTCTTTTTTGTTCCAGAATGTCAGTCTGAGTCTTATTCATGATGTTGCAAGAAGTCTGTATGATGACGAAACAACTGCAGGTGACTAGAAGCTGCCGATGAGCTGCCAGTCCGGATGGCAGCTGTCAACACGGCAAGGGCCTGCAGGCGCATCAGGTCTCCTCCCGTTCCTCTACTGCCATTGGAGACAGGATGCTTTGTAAAAGGTGAAACAGGGCCCTTGCACTGCTTCCACAGCGCCCTGCTGGATTATCTCACATTTTGATTTTCAAAAAAAAAAAAAAACATTACAAACTGTAAAATACCGAACAAACGCCCACTCTAAATTGGAGATTATCATAGAGAGCTGGGGGTTGAGCACTTGGTAGGTACGATAGTTGGTAAGTGTTCATGGTCCCTTGCTTGGTCTGTGCACGGAATTACGAATAGCTGCATTTGCAGAGCTAGTTAATTATGCAAAAAAAAAAAAAAAGTGTGACCTTTTTTTTTTTTTTTGCAAAGAAGCATTTTGGAGAGTGTTTGATTAGCATTGGCTGTTACTAAAGCCTTCAATTTACTCTTCTGAGTTAGAACAAAAGAGCAACCCATCTTTTCTTGTACACCACTTTCTGTGGCAATAAAAAGAAAGCTGGGGGGGGGAAGGCAGGCAGGCAGGTGCAAATGGCTCTGTGTTAGCGCACCACGTAGTTCTGAGCTTCTTTTGGTCTCGGTTTCAGTTTGGGTTTTGGCATGTCAACCACGCAGTTGCTAGAGGGCATCTCTTTTGTACGAGGATTGCAGTTGAGGGAGTTGAATTGGGATTGCCGAGCATGGCAGGCACATTCACATCTCTTTACTTTCGTGTTATCCTGCACTGCCCGACGGCATTATTGCAGGGGGGTGAGGGGATGTATGTAGTCAGTCGTGAAGGTAGAAATACGCCCGTGCATATGTACCAAAAAAAACAAGAAATGCAGGCACACAGGTAAACACATTCAAAAACAAAAGCGAGCCCAAAATAAGATAAAAGCCACATTGGTTGCTCACATTCTATAGTCGGTGACAGGTCAATAAGGAAGTGGAAGCTGCTCCCACCTTTTTCCACTATAGCAGACTGAACCCTGGAGAGGAGGCGCCTTCCTTTCCAGCGTTTGCTCTGCTAAAAGGGAAAGAGCTGGGAGGAGCTTTCACTTCATTCTTGACCGGTCACCGACTATAGGTACCTGCCAACGTTCCATGTTTTTGGACGTAGGCCAACACTTTGACCAGTAGGATGAATTGGGCTGTTGTATATTGGGTGTATCAAGGAGCGGCCAGGCTCTTTAAATCGACTGCAAAATTCGGTTTCTTAGCCTATCGCACTACAACTTTGTGCAGCGTTGCTCAGGGATGGTGCATTTTTTTTGTAAAAATTGCAAAGAGCGAACTTACCTGAGGAAAAAGTAAAGAAAGAAAAAGGCTTAGCTCCTATGGAAATGCTACGAAGCCAAAGGTCTTCAAACAATATGGCGCCGTTTCACTAAAGAGACAAAAGATGGCGCAAGGGGTCACGACGCCAACTGCGCCAACGTACGAGCATACGGCGCCGAAAGCTGGCGTCTTTAGCAGACAATCTTTTCGACTCAAAAGTGGCACGAGCTTTTCTAATATCAGTTGCCAATGCATTATTTTATTATCCTTACTGATAAAACATTTTGAATGGACACATAATCGATTAGAAAAGTGGTTTGTTGGGATATTTTGACTGTTTTTTTTCGGAGTACCGATGTCATCTGCTTTGCAGTTCCTTGTTGTTACCGTGCCTGTTTTTGTTTCTGGGACTGTCGCCGCCTGCGGAATGCACTCTACTTTTGAGTTGAAAAGATTGTCTGCTAAAGACGCCAGCTTTCGGTGCCGTATGCTCGTTCGTTGGCATTGTGGCCGCTTGCGCCATCTCTTGTCTCCCGTGCGAAATGGTGCCGTATTGTTTGAAAACCTTTGCCTTCGCCGCATTTCCATAGGAGCTAAGCCTTTTTCTTTCTTTACTTTTTCCTCAGGTAAGTTTGCTCTTTGCAAATTTTACAAAAAAGTGCACCATCTGTGGGCAACGCTGCACAAGTCATAACGCGATAGGTTACGAAACCGAATTTTCCGGTCAATTTAAAGAGCCTGGCCACTCCTTGATACACCCAGTAGTTACCACATATGTGTGCAGGTCACTCGTGCAGCTGTTAATGACCATTGGTACCCAACTCAACCTCGTGCAGGGTGTCTGAACTGGAAAAATGGTAATGTTGAAGAAGTTTGCAATTGCAAAGGCCTGAAGATTTCCACCATAATCACCATCGATCAGAGATATTCAGCCTTCCTTTGTCTGAATGTCAGCAGAAGACACGTGTGGTGTGACACATAAACCTTCCTACTCAGGAACTCAGCCAGCTTGCCAATGTCAATCTCTGCTTGGAAACTATAGTCTTGGGAGAATCCCAGAGATACAATTTCATCTCACAAACTTCTGTACTCTAAATGAAGTGCTGCTGCTTATGGCAGTGCTGCTTATGGCAGATTTGTGGAATGGTTTCATAGTGCGACAGGTTGTCTCTAGAGCTACCCATTTGCTCCTGAATGGACTTTCCATGGGATTTTTTTACAGGCTGTGAACATCATGGCTATTGAGGTAGTTTCTGCTGCGGGGAAGAGAATATCCCTCAGCTTGACAGTCCACAGAAGCTTTAGCAGCCAGGATTTTGGATATGTCGAGAGCAATGACGTTTGCCTTTAGCTCATATTTTTTGTCAGAAGTTGTACAACCAACCGCCAGGGTTGTCTCATCCGACAGCAGGACATGCCGGCTACTGTGGCGTCATTTAATGCTGTCACTTAGAGACCACCTTTAATGAGTGGGTGGTATAGAATGCTAGAACGCAGAGGTGCATTCCAGACACCATGCTGTATAATCTGCTGCTGGGATGTTCTGATTGGTTCTCATTGCAGTCATTACAATTTTCAGATTGTTTCTTTTCTTCAGTGGGAGCTCATGAAGGTGGCACTGTGCACAGAGGTACAGAGTGGCTGACAGTGAGCTGCCCAAGACAACCTGCTGGCTCTCGTGACCATCTCCGAAAGCCTCTGGATGGGCTAATTGACAGGCGTGCCTGGATATTCATAAACGGTAAACACAATCTAGACTACCTTTGAATTACTCCTTGGTCTAACCGCTGTTGCCAGGATACCGTGTTTGGCTGCTAGAATTGAACTGGATATGCTAAGCGGGACATGTTGCCAAGTAAGGACACGCTGGGATGCTTATCCACAAACTGCGCTTCCCAGTTCATAAGCCACCAAAGACCCAGCCAAAGAGATCCCGAGTCAAGTCAAAGTTTTCTGTTAATCTTGCTAGTAGCAGCGTCGTAGTCGTTAATTAAAATGTCGGCGTTGCCCCGCTCATTGCGGCACACCGAGCAAAGCAGAGCGAAAGAACGGAGATAAAGACTACCAAAAGTGCATACATTAGCAGGGTCCGACAACCCTTGCTTGCCAATAGGCTGACTTGGGGATGCCAACGATGATGTCACGAAGCTTTGGACAGGTTACATGTGGAAGAAAGGCTCAGTGCATGCCCTGCTATAATTGCTGCACATATTCAAAATAAATGCAGTTTACGTTGACTTTTGCCCAAGTTTAGTGCGATTACTGAATTAACGAGCCAAAATGCACTGTAAGTCTGCTCCTAACTCAGATTTCTTGCAAAGTGCTTCAAGCTCCCTTTAATGCTAGTTTGACTTATTTGCACAAGCCTGTGCCAGTGCACAAACTAGAGCCTATACATTGCTGTACTATTTTGCATTTAATGCACTGCCAAAGGAAAAGGTTCAGATACAATTAAGCCCAAGCAGCTAAACCATTAATTTAAATGTGACATACAGTAGACTCTCATTATTTCAAACTCCAGAAAGCCACGAATTTTGCATGAATTATCAAAAGCTCAAATTATCATAAGTTCATCTAAATATGTTGCAAGATAAATGATGATTTTCTATATGGATGGCTACACATACTAAACATATTTCATGATTTCCTCTGCACAGGCCCATTAATCATAAGCTGGTATGCCATTCATGAAACATTGGTAAAATTTATGACACAAGTTTATTCGACCCTCAAAAATGTTAGAATTAAGTTTGTTCAACCAGAAAAAAAGTTGTCTATTAGGGACTGTTAAGCAAGGACCCATGAGTAATGGAAACGGGCATTGTGCTGCAGTTTCTATAGCAACTTGCGTGAACACTGCGATATAAAGCCATGCCGCCACATCACAGCATCCTTGCAAATTGACATGGAAACTGCCGCGCGGCGCCTGTTTTTGCCGCTCATGTGTCCTCTGCTTCAGAGACGTATATAGAAATAGTTTAACCATTCATTTGGATGTATGGAAGGCAAATGAGGAGGCGCCTTTCGCTTAAGGTGGGCTGGGCGTGTTCCAGAGCATTTTCACAAATTCGTATGTGGCCAACCAGCAGCCGCGCATAATATCCTGGCAGTGGTTGTGAGAAACAAAATTAATGAGCTTGTCGGAGTAACTCTCGGTGACTGGGGTGCAGTGATGTTTTGATCGTGGTCATGCAAAATCACGGTGGAAGATATAGAAAATATAAAAAACGTGCGCAACCAGCTGAACGATTGACGTAATCCGTACACCAGGCGTCGAAGTGGTCAGGCTCCATTTGAGCAAAACAGAAATCAAGCGGAACATTAGTTTCCTACATCTAGTTGCATAACCATAATCGAAACAGTGCGTGCACCATATTTTCAACCGTGGAGAGTTACTACAATTAACTCTTAGGCATTTATCAAAACCGTTTCTCGCTACCATAGCTAGGGGATTATTTTCAGCTTCTGGTTGGCCAAGAGAGATTATCGAACCCTCTATCTGCGTCTGATGCAGGCCTTGGCTCTGCTTGCTCCTTTCATATACCAAGATCTATATGTACGGCTCTGCTCTGCTTTAGCCCTGTAGAGTGTGCTTTTTACTGAGCACCAGTGCACCACAGGAAAACAAAGCCTGTGAAAGCAAGCTTCACAGGTGCTGCTTCTCCGCAGTGCGCCGGTGCTCGGAAAGAAGTGCGCTCAACGGGGCCGCGAGAACAAAAAGTATGAATTACACGAAAACGTCGTTCAAATTAAGCGGCTTATGAATACATTGAAAACGTAGCGGGACAGCCCAAGTTTTGAAATTTGTTTGACTTAACCAGAGGTATTAAATCTCCGAGTTTGAATTATCGCGAGCCTACTGTATACTCTAAAGGAGATATGGCTCACTTTATTGTGCTTAATATCACTGAATGGTTATGCAAATTTTAATTTGCTAGTTTTATTTCTCAAGCACTTGTTGTGTTGGGTATTCAAATCAATGCGAATTTTTACTTTGGTTCAATTTATGGGAGGTTTGTTTTATATATCATGTGCAGTAGAAAGGTGGGGAGCTGGGCTAGGTAGTAAACACGTTGCTTGCTGATGTTAACCATGTATGCCATATACAGCTTGTTGTGATTGTGTATTGATTTCGAATCCTCTTCTGCTCTTTATTTCAGGCTGCTCTTATATGCACCATGAAGATATCGAAGAGGTCTCCAATTGAAGGACAACTATAAGCACAAGCATGGAGGGGCATCTAGATGGCGAGCGCAAGGACAACTGTAATGTAAAATTTCTCCCAATTTAAAGCAAGGCATGCCTTCTTCCAATAAAGGCATTGTGGCAAAACTTCTTAATTGGTTCGTTTGTTCAGCTGTCATCTCTACGAACAGCTGATCTCACACAAACAAAATCCTGGCAATGAGTAGTAGAGGTTGTGTGCTCTTTTTCTTGTTGAACTCTTGTTGTTTTGTGTAAGGATAAAAAATTATACAAGTTAGTATATTGAATGACAGAGCCTATGAACTCTCCATACCAATCCATACCTCAAAAGTTTCATGTGACTTCGGCTTGCTTGAACATGGAAGCTGTTTGCACTAAATAACAGAGCACTAGACCTTTCTGTCTTCTTGAAGCCCATAGCTACGAGCCATCCGCACCAATCCTGCACCTCCGATACGTCAGGTGACACCCCTGGCAAAGGTATAGCCCTTCCAGGGGAGTCGCCTGATGTATCAGAGGTGCGGGTGGTATGGATGGCTCGTAACTGCCGAAAGGTATAGTGCTTCATTATTTAGTGCCGACAGCTTTCATAATTCCTACAAATAGCCCTCCGTAGTGAGCTACAGACATTCCGTCATTTTACGAAATTATGTGCCTTGTTTTTACAGACTGTCCAGTTTCTAGATTACGGGAAATCTTGCCGGCAATATAAAACCCGCAACTTTTACCAATAAAATGGGAAAACGGATAACTGTCTGTTAAGTGGAATATAGACGTTCCATCATTTTACAAAATTATATGCCTTGTTTTTAACAGACTGTTCGGTTTCTAGATTACGGGAAACCATGCTGGCACTATGGAACCCGCAACTTTTACCCATAAAATTGAGTGAAATTTTTTTGCAGTGCTCCCATACCCCTTGTCCAAGTCGAAGATGGTCAGACATCTCCGATTCCCACTAAAATGAAGCATCCGTTTCCATTGAAAATAAAGAGTTTCACATTTGATGTCGTAGTACGTCATTCGCATTCTTACGTATTTCAAGAAGACATTTAAATCCCAAAATGGTTCAACGATAACGGCCACAAAACATTTTGAAAGACTGCTGTAAAACGGTTTCGAAAGACGGCTGAAAAACGGTTGACGACATCGGTCACAAAACGGTTGGCGATATCGGTTTCAAAACTTTCCCCGTGATCGGTTCAAGTTATTGGACCGATCTGGAGCCGGGGTGCAAATCATTATTGGACCGTTATTTCCTAAAACTTTGACCGATATTTGTCCGTTATTGGTCCAATATTTTTGTGCTGCCTGGGGAGTGGCTTGTGGTCGGTAAGCACGTAGAAATCTCGACCGTCCAAGAAATGCCGGAAGTGTTTGATAGCTTGGTGGATTGCGAGAAGCTCGCGGCCAAACGTGCTATGCCGACACTCTGTTGGCGTGAGTTTCCTTGAAAAGAAAGAGATTGGTTTCCATGCATTATGAAAATTTTGTTGCAGAACTGCGCCTATCGCGGCGTTTGATGCGTCTACCATGATGTTGATGGGTGCATTGTTCTGTGGATGGGTGAGAAGAGCCGCGTTGGCCAGATGATGTTTAATGCAAGAAAATGCATGGAAGGCTGTTTCGGACCACGTAAGTGGTGTGGAGTCACGCTTGGCACCTTTCAGAAAGTCCGTAAGAGGCAGCAAGGTTGAGGCGCAATTCGGAATGAAGCGGCGATAGAAGTTAATCAATCCCAAGAACTCCCGAAGTTGCCGAACTGTTGAGGGGCGTGGAAAGTTTCGAACAACTTCTACTTTTTCAGGGAGCGGACGAACTCCGCGTTGATCCACTTGGTGACCGAGGAAAGTTAATTCCGTTACGCCAAACTCGCATTTAGCGTTGTTGACGATCAAGCCGTATTCCTCTAGGCGTTCAAAGAGAAGCCTAAGATGTTCGAGGTGTTGCTCTTCACTGGAGCTAGAAACGAGCAGGTCGTCAACGTAGGCGTAACAGAAAGCAAGTCCTTGGGTGACATGGTTGACAAATCGTTGGAACGTCTGCGCTGCGTTCCGGAGGCCGAACGGCATGCGCAGATATTCATACAAACCAAACGGCGTAATAATTGCAGTCTTTGGGATGTCGGACGGTTCGACAGGTATTTGGTGATAGGCTTTCACCAAGTCTATCTTTGATTATATTGTTGCGCCATGCAGGGAGCTTGTAAAGTCCGCTATGTACGGTAACGGGTAACGGTCGGGGACTGTAGCGTTGTTGAGTGCCCGGTAGTCGCCGCAGGGCCTCCAGTCTCCAGGCTCTTTTTTCGGCACCATATGGAGTGGTGACGCCCAGGGACTTGAGGACGGGCGAATGATTCCCATCTCGAGCATGTGCTCGAACTCCTGGCGGGCTACTTTCAGACGATCTGGTGCCAGTCGTCGTGCACGCGCATGGGTGGGTGGTCCAGTCGTCACAATGTGGTGGGTGATATCGTGTTTAACGGGACGTTGGAAATTGCTTGGGCGGGTTAAGCTTGGAAATTCTTGAAGTAGCTTTTGGTAGGGAGACTGAGGGGTCAAGCATCCCACACATTCAATGATGGGAGTGGTGCACGCGATCCCCTGCACTACCAGATTTGTTGTAGCATCTATTAGTCGTTTGCGCTGCATATCAACCATTAGGCTGTAATGGCGAAGAAAATCGGCGCCTAGAATCGGATACGAGACGTCCGCAACTAAAAAGATCCATCGGAGAACTCTTCGTAGCCCGATGTTAAGAGTCATGGTCTGTTCGCCGTAAGTGGCGATGGGCGTCTTATTTGCGGCTTGTAGTATGGAAGGCGTTTGCTTGGATCTTTTTGCGACACCAGAGCTGGGTAAGACGCTTACCTCTGCACCGGTGTCGACAAGGAAACGGAAACCAGAGTCACGATCAGTTATAAAGAACAAGCGGCTAGGGTGGTTACCGGCACCACTCGCCGCCTCTAGTGGTGGGTTGACGCATTTCCCGAGGCTGAGCAGGGGAAGACGCAGTTGCGGGCGTCTTCTCCGAAGGTTCGGTGGTACCAGCAAAGCCTAGTCTCCGGTGGTTTCGCCCGGGTTGCGGCCGGTGACCCGTGGCGAGGACGAGTTGAAAGGCGCCGCTTGTGTGGTGAAGTAGCGGGTTGCGATGGCTGATATCCGCACTGAGAGGTTTTGCATCTCCCGATGGAACTCCTCTCGTATGTCTTCGAGCGTGCAAGGTGTATCGCAAGGCGCCGCTTCCGAGAGGTGTGGCCGCTGATCTTGAAGAACGGCGACCTGTGTGGACGTTGGAGTCGAGACGTCCATGACAGCATCTGCCAGTTGGGCAAGTTCGGGTAAAACCAGCCCAGATGCAGAAGCGAGGATCATCCGTACATTGACGGGTAGCCGCTGAAGAAACAACTCTCGCAAGACAGCTGTGTCGAAGGTTGGCGCCTTCGCGCCCAGAAGTTGTTGAAGGCGCCTAAGTAGTTGGGAAGGTTTTCTGTCTCCCAACTCTTCCGACGATATAAGTTGCTGGAGTCGACGTTGTTCTGACTCTGAAGTCCTTTTCACAAGTTCTGCTTTCAGAACGTCGTAGGGAGAGGCAGTAGGCGGGTCGAGGATGATGTCTCGTATTTCCATGGCGGTTTCGGGCGGTAATGCGGCCACGACGTGATGGAACTTTTGCGCTTGAGAAATAACCTTGCTGGTGATAAACTGGCTCTCTACTTGCGCGAACCATACTTGAGGATCAGAGGACCAGAATTTCGGAAGGCGTAGTTGATGAAGGGCATTGAGGTCAGACGGTGGATGGTCTTCAGAGGTTGCCATAAGCTGGTCAGTCGGGCGTGATCCGGGTCACCACTTGAAGTAACCAAAGGTCTCTTCAATTTATTTACAGCGGAGACTATTTACAATAGGAAATATCTACATCCAATGTACATCGCAGACCTGTCCCGTCGGTGTGTTCTGTCTCGAGCCGCCTTGCCCGCGTGTCGCTTCTTTTTTTTACCACCACAGTTTGCTCGTCCGCTACAATCTTTTTGAGAATGGTTGTTTTGAGAAGGGCCAAGTGAGAACGTTGAAACAAGAACGGGCTCAAATGATAACCACCCCATTGGCCGTATTGTGGCTTAAAATCATGGTTGGCAGTTATGTGAAGCTTTATCTGAAATCAGAGAAAACGCCTTTTTCGTCCTCCACAAATGTTTAAACAGTTCGCGACAAAGCAAAGCTGTATTACATGAGCTTCCTTGTCAGCGAACGGAGTGCCGATACTCTAGACGCAGCTCATTTAGTGGCTCTAGTCCAAACCATGGATATATTCTCGGCAGCCCCTACACACCTGTGACCTTCCTTTTGTTGTGTGCATACATGTCACTACTAGCTTCGACGGACCGAAGACGCAACGAACCGCCCTTCCTTCCATGTGAGTGACAAAGAGAGGACCTCTTGACCATCGGGGACATGTGTTCTTGCTACGCAATGTACGCTTTGTCATGATCGGATGAGTTTGGACTGCGTCGAACTTCGTGACAGGAATATCCGACGAGTCCAGCCTGTAACCCACAGAGATCGGCCCGACAGGCCTTATACAGTGCTAATTGTAAGTATTTTTTTTTATTCTAATAGACTGACGTTCTGATTGGTTATTCTTTTATGTTCGAAGTCATTTTTATTTATTTTTTCTGTTAAAATATGGGTGTCTTCGTGTCGCAAGATGTTTGCCTCCCAGTATATCTAAAGCTGAATACCACAGAAGCGTTGGTTAACCCTTATTTCCCCAAATTCGGTTTGTTGGCTGGAAGTGGTGTGCCAGTAATTTTCCTTTACTCGTCAAGCTTTTTTTACGTGCGTGATTTATTTGAAATTCTTGATTGATTCAAGCGTTATGTTCTGTTCAACTGTAATGTTCCTCTCGTATAACAGGCTATTTATTGGACTGTTAAATTCATAGTACATTTGACACTGGTGAGCTGAAAAAGGCCAGTGATTTGATTTATAACTGGTAACTATTATGGAGGAAATATTAGTACATTTGTAACTACATATTTCTGTGCCGCAAATGCCGTAAATGTAAAGTTATTTTTTTTTTCCAAATCAACGTAGAGATATAGATGTTAATTTAAATGGTAAGATTGTAATTAACAGGTCTTAAGGCTAGATGAAGGGTTGAGGAACCCTATGATGTTGCTAGAGTAGGGTTAAGCAATTTATGGATTAACCTTCCTACTGTTTTATTATTTTCTTTAATCACTATCAGTATTTAATACTAGATCGGTTGAGCTCTGAGTTAGGACAAGTCGGGCGAACAAAACAACAGTTAACGCCTATGCCGGCTTGCTCGAAACAGCGTCTCAGCTGAGACTAGGGAAAGCACTGTCAAAGCCAGCGCAGAAGCTGAGCGCGACTCATACCTCGTCTCAAGACGCGCGCGCCCCACCCTTTGCAGTGCTTTTTTTCACCCATTGTCGGCTGGGGCGCTGATTCCAGCAAGTCGGCCCAGGTGTCTTACTTGCTCATCTATTTGTTATATAAGGCAGTACTGCTATCTCCTAGAATACTCAAGTCTATTGTATACAAAAGAACGAAAAATATTCGCTGGAAAATAAAGTTTTAGTTATAGAAAAGTAAACATTAAAAATGTCGGTAGGCCTTTCTGAGATTTTATGTTAGAGAGCAACTGAATCGATTAATCGAACAGTTGATTAAAGGGCGACGAATAATAAAGCTATATTTTATTTGGATATTCATAATTGACAAAAGTAAGAGAGATCTGACAGTGACTGAAGATGAAAGGTAAATGAATATTTGAAATTACAGTGGTATGAGGTGGCGTAGTGGGAACTGGCACCTGAATCGAGGCCCCCGATTATGTTTATTTCAGAACTGTGAGCCCAGAACTCTGCGTGGGATCCCGGCCATCACGTTCTTGCCCGGTTCCCAGCTTGCAGGGGCGAATCCTGGCACTCATTTTTGCTTTAATTTTTCTTTAATCGTAATACTTAATAAAATGTATTGACGGTACACTTTGAATTGCATGCTTTTATATTTACCTGGATGCGATAAAAAAAAATCCACAGTGAATGTGGCTTGTTTACTGAAGCTTTTTTTTCAGATGTATATAGTGTTCAACTGACCACTATAAATACATCTGAAAAGAAACCTGTATGTCCGCTAAAATGGCTGCCGAAAATAGTGCAACCCGCGCTTGAAATCGGATGCCGAAATTTAAATAGCCAGGGCATAAGGTTGGGAGCCAATATTGGATAAGCCAATGATTAAACTTGGATGCCAATATTGGTTGGAGGATTCACAATGAATAGTGGTCCAATGATGATTTAGGTGCTGCTGGAATTGTGGCCCAACGTTGGGCTTAAATTTTGGTTAAAAGGCGGTCCAACGATGGCATAAATGATGGTCCAATATTAGCCTAAATATTAGTTGAATCGTGGTCCTACATTAGCATTAGTTAATGGTCCAACGTTGGATCGGGTAACAGTTTCAAGAAAATCAACATTAGGCCAACATTGGAGCCAATATTTGCCAGTTTCGGGCCTATTTGGTCAAACAATGGTGTGCTGCTTGGGGCGCAGTATGTGTTTCGTCGTCTGCTCTCAAGCGCGCTCTCGCTGGACTGAATCATCGGTCTTCCTCGCGCAGATTCCGTCGGCGACACGAGTGACTTGTACAGTCATTTTATAGAGCTGTGACTATAGTGTGTAGTGACCTCCATGCGTGCTTTGCAATCCGTGATCCCTCATTTTTAGCAGACCGTTTTTGCACCTTCGATGCGATATACTTCAGCGGTGCGATCAGCCATGGAGTAGTTATAATAATAATAATAATATTTAATAATAATGATAATAATAATAATAATAATTTGTTTATTTAATGTGCCCCCCCCCAAAAAAAGCACGCGGGTCTGTGAGATTGGCGCACACAAGACAAAACGAAAAAACACAGCACACGCACAGCTTAAAATGTACAAATTAGCATGACTACAAATAGGTCGCACACTTCACACAAAATGCAGTAGAGTTTTAACTTTAAACTAGACTTGCCAAGTTCCTGCGAAAAACTGGGAGATCTGTGAAGATCTTCAAGCTATATGGTGAGATTGTATTAAATAAAATTTGCATACGGGACAGTGGTGAGAGTTTAGACATGAATTGAATATAACAGACAGTAACATTTCTGGCAACGCGACAAGGAGTTATGCCTGGGCGCGTAACGGGCCGGCTGGAACCACGGCTACTGTTCTCGCACCAATCACAAAATTTCGATTCCGGTGTCTTAAGGCCGGTTCTCACATGCAGCGAAGCGCTGATGTAGCGCTCCTCACGTGCTATCAGCTACTTATCGTATGCCATGAGCAACAGTTTTGACGGTGCGATACAAAGCTGGTGAACGCTGCCGTCAGCACGCGCTTAGCGCGAGGTTAGCGCTATGCTTGTAGCGCTCCGCTGCATGTGTGAACGGGCCTTTAGAGGGACTCGACAGGTTTTAATCACGACTGAAAGGAAACATCTTGCTGTCCTTTAGCTGCGGCAAGTATATTTGAGGTTGTTAAAATTCGTGACAAAAAGAAATGAAAAAAAAAAAAAAAAAAAAAAAACAGGAGATGTGCATTTCCGTTTTTTCTGTTTCTATTCCTAAAAAGTTGACGCACAATCCCTCATGCGTCCATGGCCTAGCGGATAAGAGGTCTGCTACTTTGGAATACCTAGCGAGTGGATTTTCAATTAAAAATAGTAAGAAAACCAACGCGTCCTGGGTTTCAAAACTCAGGACGGGATGGTTTCCTTCATATTTTTCCTTATGAAATTTTTGCAAATAAACTGTGCTTTAAAAAAAGAAAAGAAAAAAACAGGTTTCCAGACTAACTTGTCAAACCAAACAGGTCTCCAAACAGAAAGGAGCGAAAACAGGGCGCGCCATCTATCGGTCTTCTTTCCAAGGAATTCCCGCGACGCCGGAGTTGCCACGCGTGTGCTGATCGCTCTAATCCCCACACCCGTTCTCGGGCCTTTCGCCTCCCTTAGCCTTGCCGCCGTGCCCGGCCTTCCCCCCTCTTCCGGCCTTGACACCCGTCCCAGCCCTTTCGCAGTCGTCGGCCTCGCCCCCACACTCGGCAGTTCCGGCTCGCTCGGCCCTAATCCACGCTTGGCCCTTCCGCGAGGGCCGGCCGAACTGGTAGTGACCCCTTTTTTCTCTCTCTCCCTAAGCTAAAGGCGCGGTTGCTGTGCGTACTCGCCGGACTGGAATCCGCTCTCTGTGCGCGGGTAACGGCAGAAGTGTGATCATGTGGTTTGACGGATGACACATTACCCGTTGACAAACTCGGAATGCCTGCGTCGCAAGGACCGGACCTAGTTTCGCGCGTGATGCGGCCTGCGGGGTGCAGGCCCGCTGTGGATTTCGCTTCTGTGGTAAATGGTACCTCGTTCGAAAAGTCCTACCCGTGTCGATTTCTTCAAAGAGGCCCAAGACATTCTTGTGAACAGTTTAGTGTCCGGTTCGGCAAATGGCAGCGTGTGCTACATTGTGTTGAATCTTCACGGATCACTTCCTTGTAGTTTTTGTGTTTGAATGGTTGTTCTGCAGTGCCCGTGTTGACATATAAGTCGGATTACATCTTTCAAGTCCAGTATTTTCAACGTAAGTGTGCTGCAACCTACTTGATGATCATTGTCCGTTCTTGTATGGGCAATCTTCCGGATAACCTCTAGAATTGGGCATTGCCTATCTCCTGGCAGCTGGGAGAATAATTTTCCCGCAATCTTACCGACAGTCGCCTGCCATTATCTGTCTGACTCTGTCACAACCGCAGGTAGAATACTGACTTTTTTTATTCTGCCTGCGTTTCGCAAAAACACGTTTCGTTGCCACCTTTCTGGTCGACATTTACGTTTCATCGACATTCGTTACGCGAATTGCGCGCTGTAGGGGCATTTCGTCGCGCGTGTATTCCTGAGGCGCGTGCTCACCGAACCAGCCCACCCTTTCACGCCGCTTCATGCTAATCTGAAGCGGTTCATTGCAACAAAAAAAGAAGAAAAGAAAACATATATTTTGAGTTTTTTTATGAAACATCGCGTGTTGATGAAACGATCTGTCTATGAAATGTAGTTCGATGAACTGATTGCACCGCAAATGAGGGGCGACTAGTGGTAGAATTTTGGCGAAACAATTCTGTCAGCTGCCGGGAGACTGAACACTACCCAAGAATTACCCCGGTTGTTGCTTGCTTTGCAGTCTTTTTAATTGTATCACAGCTGAGTAGTACCTCTTCACATATTACGAATTGCTGAGATTGTGCTTGTCTACAGAATAAGCTGTGGGTAATAAACTGTTAGGAGATTTCAAAACAATCCCTTGTGTCTGCTTACCTTCCTTTTTGCAAACAACTTGGCCAGGGCACTTGCAAAGAGCTGGGGGCGAGTGCAACGATGGGAAAAAATCGGCATGACGGCCAACATTGGATCGGGTCGCGCTTCCAGTGTTGTCCAATATTACGCCGGTCTTCGCCAATGTGGGAGCACCTTGGCTGGAACCATGGTTTAGCGATGGCCCAACATTGGCACCAATGATGGGGCCGACATCGGCTGGAACGATGGCTGAACATTGGCCCAACATTGGCACCGATCACTGGGCCAACATTGGAAAGGGTAGCGCTTCGAATATTGCCCAATATTGAGGCCGGTCTTTGCCAATGTTAGGCATATGTCGGACCGACATTGGTGTGCTGCCTGGGGGACTTCGGATTGTTGTCCTAAATGCCGTTTTTATGTTTCGTGTTCTTGGACTGCAGTTGCACAGCGACGTGTTTGCACAGCGACGCAAACCGCTCTAGAAGATGATTCGGTCCTGCAAACGACCAGTTATACAGAATTTCAGGGAAATTGAAGTCACCACCGATATTTTCCTGTAAATCTCGAGTGAGTTTGTTGCGCTCACCATGCGGTGTGAATAAATTAGGGCAAGATTTCCTACCTGCCCACAGATGCATGAACTGAAACCATTTTTTTACGTAGTGAACATAGTGCTTTTTCTTTACTTTGGGAAGAGGCGTTGGTGCATTTATTATGGTACAATCACTTGAGAGCTGAGAAATTGGGGAGAGCGAACAAGCTTCCCCAACTTTGTCTCTCTCTTTTTTTTTTTTTGTCTCTGGCACTGCCCTAGTTTCAAGTTCTAATTTTAGTAGGCATACCTACTAGCAGGTACAGACTGCTCTAAAGGAGGTAAAAGACAGGGGGAGTCAGGACGGTACGGACTCCGTGTTTTGCGCTTTTCGCAAGGTGACTGGGTAAATGCTTTTGCGAGATATGTGGAATGTGCAAAACGATTTTGTTATGCCCGTCGTTTGCATCTCCAGCAAAACGAATAAGATGATCTACAAAGGCACAATCACAAGCCTAAGATTTACGATAACAGTGCGTTTGCTTCGGTGGTCCGTGTAGTTGTACTATACCCTGCTATCTGCAACACCGTGTCCTGACGAAGAGCTGGAACGGTCACGGCTTGTGCTGGGCTACCGGTTGACAGAAACCGCATCGCCCGCATCGGCACCGAGTGCACTTGGGCTGTTGATGCTCAAGCCTTTCACCCGCGGCTTGTCGCCAGCTGATCCCGCTGCTCGACGATGAGGAAGCGGCGAGAGTGACCACCCGTAATGGAGAGGTCCCGGGTTCGATACCCAAACCAGGCGGATTTTTTCGGTCGCTCACCAGTCACCGAGGTGTATTTGGAGATTTTTGTTTGTCCCTTGTCGCTCTTGTTCCCCTTCTCCAGGGATTATTTCCATCCTTCTTGTCCAGCTCGCTCTCATCTTTGCATTTAGTTGCATTATGATAATAACCTTAAATTGCAAGTTTCACCCTTGATGGTGTTAGACTGGTGGCGGTTGATAGAACCCGTTTGCTACTGACGTCTCCCCCCCCCCCCCCCCCCCCCCTTTCCTGCGATGCTGCGCGGACTGCGCAAACCAGAGCCTGGCTCGAAACTTTGTCGGATTCAGAACGTTTGTATATAAGCGTGGGCAATTCAGAATGTTGTTTCCTGTGAGTTGCCAATTAATTAAGATGATAAGCAGAGGCCCCAAGCGTCAAAGCGAACCGGCGCACCTGCACCCTCGTGACAACGCCGAGTAGAAAAATAAAGAAAAGCAACAAGCCTGTTTCCATTTGACAATGGGCTTTTGAGAGTAGCGACCTTCTGTCACGAATTTCTGCACTTTTTGTTGCTTTAGTTTGGTTGTGGCTGAGTTTACATGGATGCGATCGTAGCGAATCGAATCGAGATTAACCGCCTGTGATTGGATAGACGAGGAAGGGAAAGGAGGATCGCGGGCGCGTGACTGGTCACATCTCGATTCGATGCGCCATGGTCGCATCCATGGAAACGTAGCCACTGTCTCTGTTCAGCGCGTGTTTTTCTTTCTCACTAAAACCCCCATATGGAACTCTTTGGAATCCATCCCTGTCGATTTTCGCTTCCACTTATCGGATTATCTTTGGAGGTGCCCGCCTCTCTGCCGCTAGGACAAGGCCGCCGGGCAGCTCATTGCCTCCTTCCTGAAAGGGAGAAATTGTCGACATGCGTTTCTGTCAAGGCCAGTCGTCGGGAGTTTTTATTTTCATGTTTTGGTCGGGTAGCTTGGTCCGAGTAGAAAATTATTTCCCCCGACCTCGAGCTCGGAGACCCTGGTGGGTGGCGGGAGAAGGGCGCGGACCCCCAGAAGGGCCTCGCAGGTTCCTCCCGTGGTCTGTTCCCGTGAGTCGTACGGCTTCGGTTTTTCCCTTTTCGGAAAGTGAGTGTGCGCGCCTGCGTTGCATCGACCGCCGAGCAACCAGTCCACCACGCCTGAAAGTCAAGCCTTCGTCGTCCGTCGGACCCAAGACGTCGGTGAGTCTTCGGACTTCGTTTGAACCACGGTTGAACTTTCCCCTAGACTTTGGGTTCACCAGTGGATATCTTTTCCTTCCTCGGAACTTCCGTTTTCTATGCGTAGGCGAATGTTGTTCCCGGCTGCATTTGTGCCGCGAGCGGCGAGTTGTTTCGCGTTGTGTCGGGAATTGGCTACTGTTTTATTGTTCTTCGTGGCCCTGCCGCCCGGAGTTTCGTCAGTGTGTTGCGTTTGTAACGCGTGTTGCGTTTGGTTGAGTTTTTCGTGCGCGGCCGTGCGCGGCTTTTTGTCGCTTCTTATTAAATTTCTTGTGCTTTTGTTTTTTTTATCCCTGCGTGTCGTCGCGTTCCTCAACTTTACACCGGGCGTGAACCTATCGCTTGTCACCGGTCCGCACCTAGCATTTTTATTATTTTTCAATAAGATGGCTTCGGCCGACCTGAGGGGATTAAACGTCGCCATCCCCGAACAGAATAAAGAATATAAAAAATACGGAGATTAAAGAACGATAGAATTATGAAACCCTTCCGCGTGCCTCAGGGGGATTGGTCGTGGCCTAAGAAGAGGGGAGGAGCCTGTAGAGGGGAGGGGGAGGGGCTATTGCGGAGCGCCAATGGCGAGGTGCGCGGAGGGGCGCGCGCCGGGAAGCAGGCACGGGCGCTGCGGGCTCCTATTTCAGTTGCTTTGTTGGAGTACAGATGGCGCTACGAGCGCGCTGTCGCGTGGAGTGGGGAAGACAGGGCAGACGGGCGCACCAAGGACGCGGACACCTCTTTGAGTTGCTTTGTCAGAGTACAGATGGCGCTACGAGCGGCGCAGTGCGCTCGTGACGGTTGTGCGCCTTTGCGCTACGCGGTGAAACGGGCGCACGGTCGCACTAGTGACGCCGGCATGTTGTCGCAGCCCTGTCGTGACGGCTCTTCCGGCGCGCCGCCGTGTTTCGCTTGCTTTTGACGGCTCTGCGCTCGGTCGCGCGTCGTCGCTCTCTGGGCGCGCTCATGGCGCTGGTCACTTGATGAACTCGCGCTCACTTTTCTGCGCGCTTTTAAACTGCAGATGACGGGGCTCTGTAGCGCTTTTGTGTGTACACATTTGAAAAGTGATGGCAGTGAGGTCTTGTGAAATTTAATCGGAATATATAAAACCATCCCTGATTGATAGACAGTTTGACGTTTATTTTTAGGTTATTGGTTGTCGTATCAATACTGCTTTTCTTCTAGCAGTCTGCTAGCTGAAAGGCTCAAGACAAACAAAGACAACGCACTGGGTACTTGACCTCTAACTAAAGGAGATGAAAGCGAGCAACAGAAATAACTCTCGAACGGTAATCAAGTTGTTATTTTTGCATGAAAAAGCAATGCTTGTAAATTGCGAAGGGAAATGAATTTCCTTATCAGATATTCCTGCTTTCTTTTCACAAATTTCTTTTTCTTTTCGTACGTTTGTTAGCTTGTGCACGGGTATTGTGACCCAAAATTGGAGCGAGCAAGCCAAAAGGCACTACGGCGCAAAGCAGCAGGGACTGGGTTAAATAATTTTACATATATCCAATTTTTTGGACTGCACAATTAGTTCACATCTCTCGTCCACCATCAAACAACTTCTCACTCAGTGTATCAATAACACGAAGAAAAAAAATACAGTAGAAATATTTCCACTTCTGTAGGTGATCAACCCAGTATAAAAGGCTCTGTCTGGATCAACCAATCGTGCGAGCACGGAAATAGAAACCGGAGCAGCTATTATCCAAGCATTTCAAACTTCGCAGTGTAGCAACTGCTGCCAGGCGACAACAATAAAAATAAAGGAACAGCTGCACTGCGCGAAGAACTGGCTCCCACGCCACAATGCCCGATTGGAATTTTTTTTTTTTTCGCGGTGGTGCTCAGTTACGTGTTCCCCACCAATACAAGCCTCGTCATTGTCCGCTCATTAGACCTAAGTTATAGAATGTATTGAGGTTTTTTGTGTCTTGTTTTTGTTCCCGAAATACCTGTCAACGTGCTCTTGGCATTACTTGACTGCGCGCTGGGCAGGGGACGTCGCGGTGTTACAAAGTCCCTAGATAAGAGCTACCTACTAGTTGCGACATTTCTTGAGGCGCCGACTGCGTGGCGGTGAAGCGAATGGCGGCGCACAGCAGAAGACTGAACGGAATGGCGCCATTTTGTTCCAATGGAATCTGCTTCGTCATTTGTATACATGCCTTGAACCTACGTCACATGACGACGTTGAACACCGGTAACACCCTTGGTGGTGGTTGAGTCGATGGTGATTCGCGGCAAGAGCCTTGGTAAACTGCGCCGCGCTCGGTTGTAGCAATTGCTAAGTGCCCTGCCCAGCGTTTCGTCGGCATGCCCCGCGACAGAGTAATCATCAAGTTAGAAAAAGTACGAGCAGCAGGAAAGGAATGCGGGCGCGCATTACTGATCGTTTGCGGACGGATTTCATAGCGGCGAGCGACCGCACTTTTCTGCCGTTGTTTACGTTGGTGCGCACCTTTGCATCTGCTTTCTCCGTTCGTCCTGTAGATATCCTTGGCCTTTCGTTTCATCACGCCGTTTCCACGCTTCAAGCGCACATTTGGGCTGTTTGCCCGGCCAGCGGCGCCGCCGTGTGCACGCTCACAGAGACGCCGCCGCCGGGGCATCGGCTTGTGCCGTCTGCATGCGACAGGATAACCTTTGCAAGGAGCGAAAGTGTGCACGTGAGCTGCTTAGGAAGTATAATTTAAACCTTGATACAAGGAGAGTCGTCTTGTTCAGTATTTTTTTTCTCCTTTTTTCAGGGTTTAGATTAAGACGGTAACCTTACTTTGCTTACCAGTACTTCGCGAGATCGTAAATGTTTTACTACAAGCGGCTCCTTGAGCCGTCCGTCACAATTAAAAACGCGCAATAAAAAAAAAAACATTTTTTTTTTTTTGTTGACAGGATGGTTTTTTTTTGCTTCAAAACTTCGTTGGCGGCATATGGAAACTTTTTGCTCATAGCGCAATCGCACCCGGTTACAGGCTAAGAAGGTAGCGGCAAATGCCCCTCAAAGGGAATCCTATATCCCTCCGCCACCTCCGCATCCAATAGCGTCCCACCGTTTCCGTGACGTCGCGGCCAACGCGCGAGGAGGGTCTTGCCTTTCTGTACATATTTGCTTTATCTTTCGACTTCGACTTAGCATTGTGGAAGCTACGAGAGGGAGTTTAGAGCTCTCCCCCACCGACGGAAACAAATGCGACTTTCGGGGATTAGCTTCCCCCCCCGATGGATACAAAGGCTGCTTTCAGGGGCTCGGTTCCTTCTCCGATGAACACAAAGGTCGCTTTCTTAAAAAGTGGGATCGGAGACAAGTGGGAATCCATTGAAGCGGAACAAGGAGCGTTTCCAGCGAACTCTTCTTTCGACTGCGGAGAAATTTGAAACGGGCGCATCACGCTTGTGGGAGGAGCTTCTCCTACCTTCTTGACTTGTAACCGACTTTATAGCAGCCGCCTGCCGCTCCTTTTATAACGTCACATTTCTCCATATCGCTAGCAGGGAATCCCGATGGACAATGCCCCGGCCAAAGCGATAGGGCCATTGTCTCAACGTACAGCTATGCCTTTCCTTCTCCCTCAAACACCGCCATTCGCGTTAACCACACCCGCGCCGAGGGGCCAGACGTCCTTCGTCGCTGTGTCGCCATCGAAGTCCGGACGGAGGAAGAGGATAATCCATGCGGTAAGGGATAATCCCACAAACGCGCCAGAAGCTAGGAGAAGGCGGAATCTCTCCAAGGCTGTCGGGACGAACTTCGTCAGTCAACTCAATAATCCTTCGTTGGAGGGCACGTTGGCGACCCCAAGGCGCCTCTCGCTTTGCTTCCGGGCACAGCTGACCGGAGCCATCCGCATATTTGTGTACTCTTGTCCCCGGCCACTTAATAAACGTATCTGTTATGGGCGACGAAAAAATAATAAAACGCTTCAACCTGTAAATACTAAAAAAAAAAAAAAAAAATGGAGGGGCGGCAAAACGAGAATGTGTGACGGCTACCACGTATATCCTAAATAAATTATATTGAACACGTTAGCATGTGGTAACCTGTTCACGAGGAGGGAACGGGATTCCCTCCTTCCCCCTTTCCCTCCTCTTGAACAGGTCAGGGGTACACTCTCTCCTGTAGCTTTGGCTGTACTGCATAGTTTAAGTGAGACGGGGTATAGTCACGCGATAACGCAGTGCATGCGCACTTAATAATACTAGTAATAATACTATTAATAATCTAATAATTATACATTTTTATTCATAGCAATAAACAAATACAAATACAGGTCTGCGTGAGCCAAGGGAGGCTTATGTTGCATGACCTTGCGGTACAGCCCATTCCTTGCAGAAATAGCAGGTAGCAACATAACTGACTAAATATCAACTGTAGATTTATCACTCGGTGATAACATGTAATAAATGTTTTCAGGCTCTTTTTGAACCCGTGGTTAGAGTAAGTTATCTGGTAGCTCATTAAAAATCTTCGGCACGTAAAATTACCTAACGCTTTCCCCATAATGAGTATAGATACGAGGAATTTCAAAGCCGAGTAGTGCTCTAAATATACGTGGGGCCAAACTCTCAGTTTTAAAATCACTGCATCAAAAGTGACAAAAAACAACCGCCTGAATAAATAACGAATAGAAACAAGGCAATTTGAGTAAACTAAATAAGTTATCACCTGAGGTGTTGAAGTAACACTTTTCAACATCCCCCTCAGAATGCTATCAATTCTGGCGTGCCATTGTCGAAAGCAGTTAAAAAATAGAGTGACACCATACCTAAGGACACTACACCAAAGAGTGCATGCGCATTTTTCTACTTGCAAACAGAAGGTACACCTTTAGGTTATGGAGCTAACAAGATACACTTGCGACCAATCTCCGATAGAAGCGTCCGCTTTCAAACGGCAAACGCTCCCCATAGTTTGAGTTGGACCCTCTCTACAATCTAGGCTACAATCTAGGTAAACTCAGTTTTCCGAGGGACGTTTTTAGATTTCATTTGTTTATATGACTACTCTGGGCCCTGACTTGATGTGATAAGGATAATTAAAATGACACCGCCCCGCCAACGTGCTCGCATTTTTAAAATAGGAGAGCAAGTACACTGTCGTTCCCGTTGCTCAATTCACTCGCGAATTAACCAAGCTCGATATGTCCATATGAAAGAATCAGTTAATTTGGCAGTTCTTGCTTTCCCGAAGATTTCCATTACAACACCCATATACTTGTCTTTTCATGGCGATATCGATATATATATATATATATATATATATATATATATATATATATATATATATATATATATATATATATATATATATATATATATATATATATGTATATATATATATATATATATATATATATATGTATATATATATATATATATATATTTTTTTTTTTTTAAGGCGGGAATCCCGAGCTCGTAGTTTTATCTTAGGCAGTTGCTCCTGCTGATCGAGAGTTCTCCGAGATGCATTTTTCAAGGAAGAGTTCACGCTTGCAGCCTAGTCGCGGAATTGTTGTGTACATTACAAAAAACTGGGAAGCAAAACATAAAGCGAAACAAAGGGCAAATGAACACAGATACGGTATGTAAAAACGATGTGAAAAAGTTGAAAAAAAGGGCCAATTTCCGAGCGAAAATGAATCGGCGAGACGAGATCACGATGGCGCAGGCCATTTCTAGTACTCGAGACATGGGAATCGGGACTCGTAGCCGGTTGCCTGCGGGCTGCGTCTCGGCGAGTCGCGGGCCGCATGCGGTCCGCGTGTTTGAGACCCCTGATCTAGGCTATCACGAACAATAGGCGAAAGAAGCGATGCCGCCGGCATGATCCTTTCCTCGTTATGTCATCACTCTAATTATCGAAGCCGATTTTATGTAAAGGCATTTTGTCTCGTTTATAGGCGTCAGAAAACAGTTCCGATAACGCGTCTTGCTCTCTTTATGGCGCACAAAACAAACATTATTGGCCTCGAGACCCAGATTGGATTGTATGGAAGGGTGCTTTTGTTTATCTATGGTTCTCTATGAGGCATGTGGTGATTCCATCTGTCCACAATGCGGGTGGAGACAAAGCATCCACACCAGCGGCACAGAGCACGGGCAAGGGTACAGAGCACGAGCTCTTAGCACTTGATCCCAGTGCGCGAGCGCTACATTGGCGTCTCCCATGGGTTCGGCCTCATGTGCGTAGCATTCCTTTTGCTCCAAGTAAGTGTAAAACAAAGCGTAGTTCTGATTTTTACCGTATGAGCCGTGTCGATCGAATCTCGGGGCGAATAGTCGTGGTGACAGGCGAAGAGCGCAGTCGAAGCTCCGCCTCCAGCGCGAGCTTTCTCGTCTTGAAAGCGGAAGAGTGCTCACGCAGCTGCAGGGAGTATTCACTGGACGCCATATTTGTGGGTGCTGTTTAGAGCGCAAGCTCAGAACGAGCTCACATCAATAGGCTGCTAAGACCGGCACTCTTGATGGTGCGGAATGCACGTTGCAAAAGAACTGTGGAAGCTCGCCATCAGCACGCGATCAGCATTCGCGCACACAGCTATGGCCGACAGTGAATACTCCCTATACACGCAGCCAAAGTACACTCTAGCCAAAGCGCTGCGAAAGACAAAGAGCGCGTGATGGAGGCACTGACTGTAAATGCCACTAAGATGGCCGCAATGCCATCAAAAGCATCTCTTTTTTTTTTTTTTTTTTTTTTTTTTTTCAAGACCAGAAAAACAACTTTATTCTGCGACGTGCCGGGATTGTGGATTTGTACAAATTCGTTTTGTTAAACGTCTCACTTTCCACAGTTATTCGTCGTTTTGTTACATGTCATTCGTAGTGATTGGATGCAAAAAAAAGAGAAAAAAAAAAAACTGACAATTTTTTAACACTAAAATTGTTGCACTACCCCTACAAATGGGCGGTGCAAGGATATTCAGTTGGAATGTGTTTCACTTTACACGAGTTTACCGGCGCTCGTGGGACCCAGGTATTCTCGCACGCAACACCACTGACCGAGAAACCTCTTTGTTGCAGTGCAATTTCAACGATAAAAGCGAGCGTGTTCTTTCAGTCTATCCTTCGCAAAACTTGGTATAGTCCCCTAGTGATAATATTTAAATGCGGCTCATAGATTGAACCCGAGCATCGCGTGAGCACTCGATTTGGACTCGTGATAATCGATAGCTCGACAAGCATTCGGGTATAGTGGCTCGTGTGTCCGATCGCGGCAATCACCACGCCGAACCCAAATAATGTCTGAAACTCAGCGCGTGTCCTGTGCTTTGCCAACCTCAGCGTGTGGCTATGATCCACACTGGCGGCATATCATCGGCTCCAGATCACTCGGCCGCTTGTTCTGACTGCGAGTTGAGAGAATGAACGCTGTTTTTTTTTTTTTTTTTTCTTTTATTATCATTCTTTTTTCTGCGACGTTCATTTCGTGCGGAGAAAAACGAACGCGTGTTTCATTAATCATAAACGTGCAGGGATTCGTTCTAAGCCAGAGGTTTCAAACACGCGGCCCGCAGGCTATCAGCTTCGAGTCCCGCGGTTCCGATGTCTGGACCGCTAGACATGGCATGCGCCGTAATGATCTCGTGTCGTCGATTCATTTTTGCTCGAAAAGTACCTCTGCTCTTTTAACGTGTTCACATAGTTTAAACTTATCCGTGTTCATTTGCCCTTTGTATTGTTTTATTTTTGCTTTCCAGCTTTTTGTAATGCAAGAGCGAGCTATTCGTTGAGGGATGCATCTCGGTTGCGCGATCTCTCGATCAACAGGAGCAACTGCCAAAAATAAAGCTAAAAGCTCGGGATTCTCGCCTTCAAAAAAATATAAAATAAATATCACCATCAAAGGAGCCACGAAACGATTTTTGTACCCTCGCCAATCTCTACTTAAAATCACTCACTAACGTTAATAACTGAATAAACTTGACTTAGTTTTTCTTTCTAGGCAATGGGCAGTCGCTAAAAAAATTCGAGAAATATCTATATGCATCGTCTATCCCCTCAAATCTAAGCTAGAACAAGCGGCCACGTAGCCTCGTGCCAATCCTATGCCGTTAAACGGCTCCAGGAATCCAGGAATTGTTACGGCTATTCTCATCACCGCAGTGGGTGGACACGAGCCACGATCCGAGTGTCCGCCGAGGCATTGACTGTTACGAGCCGAAGTCGAGTGCCCACGCAGTTGTCGTGTCTAATCTATAAGCCTACACTCAAATGAGTTCGAGACCACTGTATTAATACCCCTGCCAGACGGGCACGTTAAATGACATTTGAGCAAAATGACATTACAGCTCGGCCAATCCGCGTGTTTAATAAGCCACGCTGCGCGTGCACCCGCCACATGCAGAACTATAGCATCACGAGCTGATTCGCCCAGCGATTAATGACATTCGATCAAAATGGCATTTACCTTCCCGTCTGACGTGGGTATAGGCCGTATTCGCGCAAAATACAGAATTTGTTTTACCGCCCCCCTTATGGGCTAGTTTTGATTTCGTCTTGAAAGAGCAACATATAATTGTTTTTCTCTTTATATCCAACGGTCGCATTATGAATTGTATTTGAAATGAATACGCGTATCTTGAAATAGATCCGACTTATGTGTGTAAAGTGCATCAGTTTATTCAGTGCGACTTAAAACTCTGTTCATGTTCATCGCAGAATAAAAAAAATCTACTATGTTTCTCCTTATTCCTTATTTTACTCTTCTATGCTTTGTCTTACTTTCATACAGCTTTTTGTGTTTTAATTTGACTCTCCGCATAGCTGGGTAGTCTAAAAAACAAGAAAACATATCAGTCCCAGAGTGCCAGACTTCTGAACGGTACGTCCCTACGGTGGGTTTGTACGATTGACGTATGCGAGCCATGTCTGAAGAAGTCAACTGGAGGTGACGTGGGGAGAAACAATTTCAGAGTAAAAGTAGCGCAATATTTTGGCTCAATAGCGTTCTGAACAGTTTGTAGTCGTAGATAGTAGTAATAGGGACTTTTAGCAATCCGCTACCGTGTTTCGCGTACCGCACTACCGGAGCCTCTGAAGCAAGCTTTTAAGGGCGCGCCCCGACGATACCTTGAGCGGACGGTAGCGCAGTACGCGGAACACGGTAACGGATTGCTAGAAGTTCCCAATATCAATGTAGAATTCCATTCTAACGGAACCTAACTCAGAATTCGCCACCTGTCCGAAGCATGTGCACTTGCGCCGCCGAACAACTGCGCGTTTCAGCACGTGTCAACGCGTTATGATCCCCCCCCCCCCCCCCCCTACACACACACACATTATCTGGCACTCCCAAAAAGCTGTCGTTAGATGGCTGTCCATTTTTCCATGACTCTCATTCTGCGTATGTATGACGGTTATGAGTTGATGGGAAACTCGTACATTAAGATTGATCGAATTCGCTTGGCTTCTTTCGTGGCTTTGTCAGACTGGCACAGTTTCCGGACCTTCTGGTATCGATCGGCAAGCTTGGGAGAATGAAACAAACAAGGGCTCGAGATTGAGTATGATAATTGAGCTTAAAGGTGTCGCACTAAAAAGGGCAACGAGGATGTCTTATTTCTTTTTTTTTTTTTTAAATTTTGGTATTAAACTATCACGATACTTATGTTATGAAATTTCTGAAATGCTGTCATAAAGAAAGAGAAAGCAAGTGACTGCAAAGCAAGTGGGAGCCTTCCGGGAGCCGCGAACGAAAGTGTACGTCCACACGGCCACAGGCGGTCACTGGCGGTCACACGACAGCACGACAGTGACCGCGTAGCCTTCGCCGTGCATTGGGAGCGGCCGGCGCTTGGAGGACGGTGACATCACGATGTAGGGGACGCCCCGCTTCTTAACACTGTAAAGTCCCTTCATTATTAATTTTACAAGTAACGAGAATCAATCCAAATGACGGGGCCCATTCCGCTGAAACAAAATGGCGTCATTCCGTTCAGTCTTCTGCTGTGCGCCGCCATTCGCTTCCTTAAAACTGCACCGTCAAGCAGTCGGCGCTTCAAAGAATGTCGCAGCTTGTAAGAATTGCTCTTATGTAGGGACTTTGTAACACCGCGACATCTTCTGCTCTGCGCGCGGTCAAGTAGTGCCAGGAGCACGTTGACAGGTGCTTTGGAAGCAAAAAACAAAACACGAAAAACCTCAATAAATTTTATAACTGAGCTCTAATGAACGGACGATGACGAGGCTTGCATTGGTGGGGAACCCGTATCTGAGCACCACCACAAAAAGCAAAATTCCAAACGGGCACCCTAACGTGAGGGCCGGTTTATCGCGCAGTGCAGCTGTTCCTTCATTTTTATTGTTTTCGCCCGGCAGCAGTCTGAAATGCTTGGATGATAGCTGCTCCGGTTGCTATGTCCGTGCTCGCGCGATAGGTTGATCGCGTACACAAGTCGAAATATCTCTACTGTATTTTTTTTTTTCATCACTTGATACACCTTGTGAGAAGTTGTTTTGAAGGTAGGTGAGAAATGTGAGCTAATTGTGGAGTCCCAAAATGATATATGTATAATTCTTTAACACAGTCTCTGCTGCTTTGCGTAGTTGTGTCTTTGGGCTTGCTTGCTCCGATTTCGGATCACAATATCCGTACTGAAACTAACGAAAAAAATGTGAAAAGAAAACATAAATATGTGATAAGGAAATTTATTTCCCTTCGCAATTTTCTACCGTTGCTTTTTCATGCAAAAATGATAACTTTATTAATATACGAGAGTTATTTCTGTTCCCCGCTTTCATCTGCGTTAGTGAGGGGGGGGGGGGGGAGGATCAGGTACCAGCGCTATAATGCGTTTTCTTTTTTTTATATTGAGCCTTTCAGCTAGAAGACTGCTAGAAGAAAAGCGGTATTGATACGACAACCAATAACCTAAAAATGGACGTCAAACTGTCTATCAATCAGGGATTGATTTACGTATTCCAAATTACTTTCACAAGACCTCACTGCCATCACTTTTCAAATGTGTACACTCAAAAGCGCTACAGAGCCCCGTCATCTGCAGTTTAAAAGCGCGCAGAAAAGTGAGCCCGAGTTCATCAAGTGACCAGCGCCATAAGCGCGCCCAGAGAGCGATGACGCGCGACCGAGCGCAGAGCCGTCAAAAGCAAGCGAAACACGGCGGCGCGCCGCAAGAGCCGTCACGACAACATGCCGGCGTCGCTAGTGCGACCGTGCGCCCATTTCACCGCGTAGCGCAAAGGCGCACAACCGTCACGAGCGCACTGCGCCGCTCGTAGCGCCGTCTGTACTCTGACAAAGCAACTCAAAGAGGTGTCCGCGTCCTTGGTGCGCCCGTCTGCCCTGTCTTCCCCACTCCACGCGACAGCGCGCTCGTAGCGCCATCTGTACTCCGACAAAGCAACTGAAATAGGAGCCCGCAGCGCCCGTGCCTGCTTCCCGGCGCGCGCCCCTCCGCGCACCTCGCCATTGGCGCTCCGCAATAGCCCCTCCCCCGCCCTTCTCCCAGGCTCCTCCCCTCTTCTTAGGCCACGCCAGCGGCAGACCAGCGACATCTTTACCGCCGGAGGTATTCCGGGAGATCGACGAGGAGGGCAACGACGGCGCCGACACATAGCCGACAGCACTGTGGGCAGGGCATGGCAGGGGCGCAGGGGTCCACGGCCCATACTGCCCATGCTGCCCATACTGCCCATACCACGCTGGGGAGTGGGATCCCCCGTTACAAAGGGGTTAGCCGTATTTCTAAAGCCAAAGTCAAGCCACTGGCTAAGCCCGGATAATACTTTTCCCGCGTAAAGTTCGTATTCGCGAGGTTCGCATCGATTCTTCGTTTTTTTTCGCCAGTTTCTTTTGCAGTTTTGTTTCCGTTCAAGTCCGCCTAAGTGTTCCTTTTCAATCGGGGGGATGGCGTCGGAAGCGGCAGATGACTCGGAACGTGGTAAGTGTTCTCTTTCTCGCACTGCACCATTCACATAGCCATTGTAGCCCAATGATGTCGGCCAGAGCGCGGGTTCAGCGGAAGATGATCCGGCGCGTAAATGAGTGTATCGAGCTAAGTTTACCCAAAGATCCAATTTGTTCCACTGCTGTTGAAGATCAACGCCCGTCTCTAGAAGCAACGGTGTCTTCTGCATGCGATAGCACTCGACAGGACCATTTGATCGCAAGCGCGCTGCATGGCACCACCTTTGGCTGCCAATCACGGTCAGTAGTTTGTGATGATCAGCCTACTAGGAACGGCACTAATTCCTATGACCGCCACGAAAGTACGCCTGTGCATAACGATATCGCACTGAGCGAACTCTCCGATATACAAGACCACGTGTTGCCTTTCCGCAGGCAGCTGCAAAGGTGGGCGGTCGAATCGGGCAGCTCTCACAATGCAGTGTACAAGCTTTTGATCCTGTTGCGCACTCATTCGTGCTTTTCTTCTCTGCCTTGATCAGCGAGAGCGTTGCTCGACACGCCTAGAAAGGCCTTGGGAATCGAACGTATTGGCAGGCCTGCGCAGCCGTAGCTTTGGCTATTGTAACGCGCTCCCCGACGGCTGAACGAGCGAAGGCGCGAGGAGAAAAGCACAACAGAGTAAAGCCCCTCGATCTGTTTGCGTTTGACACAGAGCACAACACAGCGCCCCCTTGTTTGTACAGCGCTTAAAACAAAACTTTTTGTTTTTCTAAGAATATCTGCTCCAAAAGCCACTTTTGCTGCTTCGAAACACTCTTTTGGCTGCTCCAAAAGGTGCTCCAAAATGGCTTAGGCCAATCACATCACTGCATCAAGCTAAAACCCGGTCCCTCTAAGGATCTGAAAGAAAAACAAACGCCCAATATGATTTCATTACTTCAGGACCCTGGTGACCGCTCAGTTAGACTCGAGGAAGGGCAATCCCTGCTTCTTGACACTGGGGGTGCAATCAAAAACAATCTGCTGTCAATGGAAAATAAGGTAACCGACATCCACAGCAGACTCGCTACCGTAAAACAAAATATATCCAGCGTCGACACCGTTCAGCAGGCATTAAATGCTATAAGCCAAACCACTGAAATAACTTAATATTTTTTATGGAATCCCCTTCATTGCCGGAAATGTGGCCGATGTCAGATATCAAAGTATGCAAAATAATAATAAAAAAAAAAAAAAAAGCTTCACCTTCACATTTTCTCTGAAAGTTTTGTCCGTGCACATAGGCTTGGTCGTGTTTTTAGCTTCGATACGTGCTGACCGATTATTGTAAATTTTTTGTCTTTTAAGCCTTAAGAAAAACTTCATTTCTACACCCGAGCTTCGTGGTACTAACATTTCCATTTCCGAGGACTTGTCCATCGAAACACGCTATGTCAGAAAAATATTAATTGAGTCCGGTAAGGCGAGTAATGAACCTTTTAAACTATGCAATACTGAGCTATATGTAAACAATCCATGCTATTTCTGCTGTCCCAACGGTAATTGCGTTTTTGAACTACGACTTGATTACACTCCGAGTAACGAAATTCCTGACGTTGAAGTTACAAATATTTGCACGGCATCATCATCAAGGTATCAAACAAAATAATCAGCGTGATGGCCTCATTCATTTGGCTAGAGAAATCCAAGTTTTACTAACTAATATCTGAAGTGTCATTGGAAACCGTGATGATTTGGCGTCGCTAATCGATTCGTCATCTAGTGATATTGTGGTTTTGACCGAAACTTGGCTTTTAGTACAGTTCACAACTCTGAAATTTGGAAGTGTGAAAAGTGCTTTAACTTTTTTCGTTGTGACAGGTCATTGAGAAGAGGGGACGGGTTTTTAATAGCAGTGAACGAACCTCTTGAATCTTTTTATGTTAATTTTGCTACCTCACTCGAATTTGTCTGTGTGCGACTACAGTGTGCGTATAAAAGTGTCATCCTGTGCGTATGTTATCGACCGACTGAAAGTCCTACGAGTTTTTTTTGTGCATTTACCTGATGTTCTTTATGCCATTTGGGGGGGGGGGGGCAGCGGTGTCAAACCCAGGAGATTCTGCAGTGTAAGCTTTCGCTCCACGCTTCCAGCGGAGACCCATTAGGTCAATGATGTACTGTGGATGTATCATTTCTACTTTAAGGTTTAGCGCTGCGTGAGCTTGATTTTGCAGACAGTGTTTGCTTGTTCACAGTGCTGCGTTAAGAACATAGAAAAAGTACTTGAGTAAAATTCAAAGTCAATTACTTAGAGCTTATGCACTTCAAGTATCGTAAGCACACCAAGTGCGATGTACTTGAATTAAAGTACTATAAATAGAACATACTTTTAAATTAAAGTACAAATACTTTTTAACACAATCTTTTATGACGCCCTTTAATACCACATTTTTCATATTGTATTTTATCTGGTATGCATTGCTCCAGGGGTAATCGGAGGAGCATCAGTTTTTTTTTCCCGGAAATTGCGGCAAATATTGGATAAAATCAAGCCGCCACGGAGTAGTTCTTTTACTCTGGCTGACAAACTATCACGAGACATTTATAAGGCACTTTTTTTATCGGTCTCGTAGCTGCCATTATGTCACTGAGAGAAATTACCAGATGACGTCTCGAAAGACGATAGCGCGTTTTAACATGACGATACATGCCATTTTTTGTTTCCGAATTTGTGGAATGCACTTTATAAAGTCCGGAATTATACATTCTTCAGAAATTACCAGAAAAAGCACCGTAGTAAAGAACCAGTACAGGCACAGAGAATGTATTTCAAGTAAAGTACAAGTTTTCTAATCCTACTTGAAATAGTACTTTAAGTATTCCGTGTGTAAAAGACCTCCCGATTCAGCTTTTTTTCAAAAACGTCGCATCGTGAAAGACCTGCATATTCTAAGTCTTGGGAGTAAAGGCAACGCAAAGAGATCATGACATCTTTGCATTGCCCTTTTAGCATGCTATACTTCAACTACAGCAGGAACTACAAAAGCTTCAGAGCGGGTGCTGCATTTTGTTGGCTCCTTTGGGGGAGACTGCAGCGTGTACACCTCGTGTAGTGGGTGAGAGTTCCTACGTTGGGGAGAAGTTGGGACTAGGGATGCCGCAAACTTTTTTCGAACCGAAGTTTCGATGATCGAATCAAGTGGTTTGAAAGTTTCGAAAGATTTTGAATTTTCAAATTTTCTATATCGTAAGATTTGACTGAAGTCGAATTTTCGAACTTGTTAAGCTAAGAAGTTCGACGCTTTTCGAACCGTCGAACTTATTACGGTAAAATATTCTATCCTTTTCGAACTTTCGAACTTATTACGCTGCAAAATTTGATGCTTGTCTAACTTCCAAACTTGACTGACCAAAATATTTGATCATTTTCGAACGTTCGAACTTCTTGCACTAAAAAGTTGGAAGCTTTTCGAATTTCCTATGCTAAGGAATTCGATAATTTTTTAACTTTCGAACTTATTTATCAAGAGAATTGAAAAAGTTTCGAACTTTCGAATCCTGAAAAGTCAGAAGTTCGACGAACTTCGAACTTTTAGGGTAAAAGTTCGACCTTCGTCGAACCTCGAAAGAGCGGTTGACGACTTCATTTGAATTCAAGTAGTGAGGTACATTCCTAACTTTTTTTCTCGAACTTTTACATGCGGTGCTGCGTTCCTTACGAAAGACAATGCCGTTATTTCAATGTTCTGGCATGCTTAGTTTTAAAGAAATAAATTCCCGAAGGGGCGAGGAAGGACGACGGGTTTTTGACGATTATCTTTTGTGCCAGATTTGAAGTGCGCTATAGCCGAAGCTATTCATGGTCGAGATGTTAAACGTTTTACGAATGATCTATGTGTAGCCTAGATAAGTGTCGTCTTAAGATGTGATTATTGTTATTCAAGGTGAGTTTCGAAGAAATGTCCAAACGTGTATCTACATGCAATTATGCCCTAAACTTGGTATTTATTTTCGTCTAAATTGTTTGAGGTATCGCATTTGAATTAACACCACAGACAGTACATATCATTGCCATCTGCAGAATACAAAATAATGTATTTATTGTTTTTTCATGTTAAGGAATAAATTAACTCATGGGAGAAGATTTCTTATATTCCTCAAGTTCAGCATGTCATTAAAAGAAAACATTTTTTTTTTTCGCTTCAAGTTCCTGGGACGTGTTTCTTTTAGCCTGTACACATTTTGGTAGGAGAAACTTGTTTCGAAGTTCTGAACTTCTGAATATGCAAGAATACAACACTTCCGGCAAATTCTTGATAGTTTTTTTTCTCCAGATTTTTCTCCCCGCATTTATTAATGTTTTTTTTTTACTATTGGCACAGTTATTTTGGTCGAAAAAACATAGCTTTGAACTTCCGAACCACTAAGCATGTGACGAGTAGTGCCTTCTGACAATCAGTTTCTAACAATGACCATCTACGCATTCTTTTATGCAGTGAAGAGCAACAATAGCTATTTATATGCATAAATAATTTCAGATTAAAATATGGTTCGACCACGCCCTCTTTCCCCGTATTGTTTTCCTTACAGAAGGGGGGAAAGGGGGGCTGAAACTCCCCCTCCCCTTCCCCTCCCCCTCCCCCCGGCCCGTTTTTCCTCTCCGACGCCACTTGTATGGTCGAACGCTCCTCGACCTCGAGTTGTGTAGGGTTCTGTGCTTTTTGCGAGGCGATTCCTCCGTCCCAGAAAACAAACCTCCAGGACAATTACAAACTTAACTTACTATATGCCAGCGTCACTCGGGCGGCGTTCGATCGGATTACTACCAGCGTTCCAGGGATGGGGAGGTAGTTTGCCAGGTCACTTCAAGGCTTTTCTGAGCCTCAACCTCCTGCCCGCCCGTGGCCGTTTCGAACTGGATGAGTATCGTAATACAGTGTGTTTGTGTGATCACTACTGCGTGATGCAGGTTAAAGACGCCCCCCCCCCGAACCCCCCCGGGTCGGCAGTCACAGTTACTGATCTATGGCCACACGTCACCCTGCACTGGCAAATTTTGGGGACACTCGTCGTCTCCTTTAATTGCCTGACCAACTTCGCAGAGTCTAGATATTGCACCCTAACTTTTGTAAACTTGATTTCATGAAAACCAGTGAGTCGTGGCAACGTTATTTGAAATTGAAACTGTGGAGGAACTTGAAAACCGGACTTCGAACTTTGAAAACTTAGACTTGAATAAAATTCAAAATCTTCGAAGTTTTTTATTTCCGAATTTAGCGTTAAAAAAGAATTGAAACCTTCAAACTTTATGCAGAAAGAAATTGAAATCTTAGAATTGTTCGAACTTCATGTTTATAAAAATTTGAAGCTTTCAAAGTTTTCGAATTTTATTTCCAAGGAATTTCGAAATCTTCGAATTTTTCGAACTTCAGATCCCAAGAAATTAAAATTTTTCAAATATCTCGAATTTCAAGTTAGGAAAGTTTGAAATATTTGAATTTATCGAACCTCAAGTCACAAAATATTTGAAATATTCGAACCCGAAATTTTCGAATTTGAAACTCCACTGTGTTCGAAAGTTGTGAATTTTTTAAATTCAAACCTCGGTCGGTACGAAAATATCGAAATTTTTCAAAATCAAACCTTAGTTCGCTTCGCAAATATCGAAACCTTTCTAAATCGAACCTCGGGTGGTTCGCGACATCCCTAGCTGGGAGAAACCTTTCCTTTAAATACGTCAAGTCTCCTTGAGCTTCGAGGCACACAAACACAAAAAAGCCAGTCTTTGGCGGTAGTTCCGCATTTACTGGGTCTCAGTTGCGACGTGTCTGTCCGCTCCCCGCGCCTTGTAGCAGAATTGTAGCAGTGGGGGCGCTTGGCTCGTAAACATTTTAGGGGGTTTCGGGCCATCTAAACCACTTCCCCCCACCCCCCCTTCCTGCCCACACCACATGTTTCCGCCTCTTCGCAAATATCGGCTGACCTTCCAGCATCTTATCCATTTTTGTGGAGGAATGTTTGTTACAAACAAACCTACCACTAAAATTCGAAAGTTACGCTGCGTGTTCTTTGGGTTACCCGCGGTTCCTTTTCACGAGTGGTAATGCTCAATGACAATAACAGCGTGATGACCTTATAAAAGATTGAATATAAGGTGGCATCTCCGTTAGCAGACGCAAGTGTTGCCACCCACCACTCTGTGAGAGCCGCCCAGCAACATTCAGGGATTCTACCCCGGAGCCACCGCTGCCTCTTCAGCCTTGTCTTGTTTTTCAGGACTGGAGTTATCAACCGGCAGAAGTAGATACCTAAGGTTGTTCCTCAGCTAAAAAACACAATTTATTAATCTCATACGTGATGTGTCTAACAGTCGACCAAGGCAGTACAGAATGACGAAGGAAAGAAGATTCACACAGCAGACATCGAAATCTAAACAACTTTTAAGAAGAAGAAAGAGCTGAGACGACTGACACCCGAAGATGCAAACACAGCTGTACTGCATTCACCCTCATTAATCTGAGACATAATGGGTCGCATCTTCATACGCCTCAGCCCCAAACCAAGTTTTAATACTCATTGTGTTTTCCGAATATGGCGTGTCTAATTCACGAGAACAGAATTTCAATCACAGCATAATATAGCAAGGGTTGCAGTGGACGATAAATCTGATCTACTGATTCGCTAGGTCGGCTCTGAATATTAACTGGTTGGGGTGATCAGTGCATACTCATCTCATTCAAATGTAAATCTTAACTGTACTCTCATTGCTCATTTGCGATGCCTGTCTTTTTTTAAAATTTCGCACCCAGTTTCAGCTTGCCGAATATTGTCACGGGTGGTGACCAGAATAACAATAAATAAACAGGAAGAACAAAACGTTTAATGTGGCGAACTTGTGCCAAAACAAAAAGAGAATAGAAAATAATAACAAAGCGTCGCGAGCGTCGAGGTCGGCGAGACAGCAGAGTCGAGCGCTGGGGCGAAACTGACTCGACAAGGTCGCGAGCGGCGTCTTATCTAGAGTAAGTCACTATCTCGAAGATTCGGCGGAGAAGGTTCGAGCGTAGCGCGCTCGGGGCGAGAATGAACACGCACTTTCTAGAACAACATAAGCGGGGATAAACGATAGAAGTTTCGTCCAGAGCAAGAATAAACGAGAAAGTTCTAGAAGTTCGTGACCCCTGCGCGCGGCATTACTCCCCCCTTTAAAAGTGCATCGCCCCGATGCAACACAAAACAAAACAAAGCACATAAAAAGAACGCCAAACTAAAGAGTCATTTGAAACACAAAAGATCCACAGTCCTATCGAGCGTAGTACGGCTTCAGGCGCACGACGTGGACGACCTCAGGTCGTGGTGGGCGGCGTGACGATGTTCGTGTTCCGTCGGGCATCACCTCGTAGTTCAGATCCCCGAGTCGACGAAGCACTTTGTAGGGTCCAAAGTATCGTTTCAGCAATTTCTCACTGAGGCCGCGGCGACGGATGGGCGTCCATACCCACACCCTATCTCCGGGCTGGAAGTGGACGTCCCTGCGACGAAGGTTGTAGCGGCCGGCGTCGACGCGTTGCTGGTCTTGAATACGGTGTCTGGCGAGCTGGCGGACCTCTTCTGCCCGTTGGGCAACCACCTGGGCGTCGTCGCTTCCGTCGACAGCCGGTTCGTGGGGTAACATCGCGTCCAGCATTGTCGTTACTTTGCGACCATGAACCAGTTGGAAGGGTGTCACCCCGGTGGTCTCTTGCACGGCCGTGTTGTAGGCGAACGTGACGTAGGGCAACACCTCGTCCCACGTCTTGTGCTCTACGTCGACGTACATAGAGATCATATCGGCGATTGTCTTGTTGAGTCGCTCGGTCAGCCCGTTGGTCTGCGGGTGGTATGCAGTGGTTCGACGATGGCCGGTGCCACTGAGACGAAGGATCTCTTGCGTCAGCTGGGCCATGAACGAAGATCCACGGTCTGTGATGAGGACTTCAGGGGCGCCGTGCCGGAGGACAATGGACTCGATGAAAAACTTGGCGACTTCAACAGCCGTGCCTGCTGGAAGGGCTTTCGTCTCGGCGTACCGTGTGAGATAATCGGTGGCGACGATAATCCAGCGGTTTCCCGATGTTGACGGCGGGAAAGGGCCAAGTAAATCCATTCCGATCTGCTGGAAGGGTATAGACGGGGGAGAAATCGGATGCAGAAGTCCTGACGGCTTCGTTGGCGGTTTCTTGCGTCGCTGACACTCGTGGCATGATCGAACGTATAGGTGAACGGTCTTCGGTAGCCTCGGCCAGTAGTACTTTTCTCGAATCCTGGCGAGCGTCCTGCTGTAGCCAAGGTGTCCAGCCGTTGGGTCGTCATGGCATCCTTGGAATATTTCGTCTCGAAGGCTGGCAGGAACAACCAACAGCCATGCTCTGTTGTTGTTGACGAAGTTCTCCTTGTACAGCACCCTTTGCCGCATGGAGAATGTGTGCAGGATTCTTAAGAAAGCACGGGGAACCGAACTCGCTTGTCCCTCTAAGTGCTCGATGAGCGCTCGCAGTTCAGGGTCGTCCCGTTGGAGTGCTGCCATGTCGCTGACGTCCAAAGCGCCGAGGAAACACTCATCGTCGTCGTCTTCGATACACTCAGGTCCGGCCTCGACAGGAGCTCTTGACAGGCAGTCGGCGTCATTGTGCTTCCGGCCGGACTTGTACACAACAGTCATGTCGAACTCCTGCAGTCGTAGGCTCCACCGGGCGAGGCGTCCGGAGGGGTCTTTCAGATTCGCGAGCCAGCAGAGCGAGTGGTGGTCCGTGACCACGCGAAAAGGACTTCCATACAGATAAGGGCGAAACTTTGTTATTGCCCAGACGACAGCGAGGCACTCCTTTTCAGTTGTAGAGTAGTTCCTCTCCGCCTTAGACAGCGTCCGACTCGCGTATGCGATGACTCGCTCTGCCCCGTCCTGTCTTTGAACAAGCACCGCGCCAAGTCCGGTGTTACTGGCGTCCGTGTGGATCTCTGTATCTGCGAACTGGTCGAAATGTCCAAGAATCGGGGGCGTCTGGAGTCTTCGTTTCAGCTCATCGAATGACCGCTGGTGTTCGTCTGTCCATTCGAACTTTACGGCGTCCTTCGTGAGGTGCGTCAGCGGTGCGGACAGCTTGGCGAAGTCCCGAACAAATCGTCTGTAGTAGGCACAAAGACCGAGGAATCTTCTCACGGCCTTCTTGTCAGACGGCGGCGTAAATGCAGCTACGGCGCGGGTCTTCTCGGGGTCCGGTAGAACACCTTTGTTGCTCACGACGTGGCCAAGGAACTTAAGTTCACCATAGGCGAATCGACACTTTGTCGGCTTGAGTGACAGGCCGGCGGTCTTGATGGCTTGAAGCACGGCTCGTAGTCGTTTCAAGTGCTCGTCGAAATCTCGTGAAAATACCACGACGTCGTCGAGGTAGACGAGGCAGCTCTGCCATTTCAGACCTGCCAGCACGGTGTCCATGACACGCTGGAAGGTGGCTGGCGCAGTACAAAGCCCGAACGGCATCACTTTGAATTCGTACAGTCCGTCGGGGGTGACGAAGGCAGTTTTCTCCCGGTCGCGTTCGTCGACTTCAATCTGCCAGTAGCCACTCTTCAGATCCATCGACGAAAAATATCGGGAGTGGCGCAGTCGGTCTAACGTATCGTCGATGCGGGGGAGCGGATAGACGTCCTTCTTCGTCACAGCGTTCAGTCGACGATAGTCCACGCAGAACCGCAGGGTTCCGTCCTTCTTCTTTACAAGGACGACGGGGGACGCCCATGGACTTCTTGAGGGTTGAATGATGTCGTCGTCGAGCATTTCTTGGACTTGATCCTGAATCACCTTCCTTTCCTTTAAGGAGACTCGATACGGCGACTGGTGGACAGGGAGCGCGTCGTCGTCGGTAATAACGCGATGTTTCGCCATTGGTGTTTGGCGAACCTTCGACGACGTGGCAAAACAGTCACGGTATTCAGCGAGGAGATCAACCAGTTGCCGGCGCTTAGGAGCTGGAAGCTCGGGGTCAATGTCGATCGGCGGCGGCGGCGTGCTGTTCTGCTGTGACGATGAGGTTTCTTCGGAGATTGCGGTGACCACGGCTGGCGCATGAAGCTCCTCAATGTGGCCCACAGTGGTACCCTTCGTTAGGTGCTGCGGCTCCTCTCGGAAGTTTGTCACAAGAACAGTTGCACGTCCTTCTTGGAGATCCGTTACGCCTCGTGCGACGCCAATTCCTTTCTCAAGGAGCAGTTGGACGCTGCCTTCCAGAAGAGCTTCACCGTGCATGGCTGCGTCGGTTATGACGGTGACGAAAACACTCGACCGCGGCGGTAAGTTCACATGGTCGGCGATAACTCGGATCGCGGTTGACGTCGTGTTGGTCTCCACCGGCGGTAAAACAGGCTTTCGCAGCGTCAGCTGGTTTGCCCCGAGGTCGATGACGGCGCCATACTCACAGAGAAAGTCCATTCCGAGGATAACGTCCCTTGAACAGTCTTGCAGAACGACGAACTTCACAGGGCACGTCTCACCGTGGATCTCGACGCGAGCAGTGCATCTCCCGACTGGTGTGATGAGGTGCCCTCCGGCGGTTCGTATTTGTGGTCCATCCCACGGCGTGGTGACTTTTCGAAGGCGGCGGGATAGCCTCCCACTCAAGACCGAGTAGTCTGCTCCGGTGTCCACGAGTGCTGATGCGTCGTGCCCGTCAATGACGACGTTTAGGTTATTGGACACCGCTGCCGGGGCGTCGTTTCGGTCTCTGGTAGCGTTCGAGTGGGGGACCTCCGACGTTCGTGGAGGATCTTGGCGTCGGTCGTCTTCGGCAACTCCACCTCCAGGGGTTGCCGCGCCTAGTTTCCCCGGCGTGGAGCGAGGGGCGACAGGCTTTCACGTCGGGGTCGGTGCATCGGCGAGGCTGGACGTCGTGGCGACGGTGACCGGAACTCTCGGCGGGACGCTGGCTCAGGGGACTGAGGTCGTCGCAGGTACTCGTCGATTTCCCGAGGGCGTTCACCATAACGTGGTCGCGGGTCGTTCGGGTGGAACCCGCGCAACCCGAGTCGTCGGTATGGGCATCGGCGGTACACATGGTCAGCTTCTCCGCAGTGGTAACACAGCGGGCGTCGGTCGGTCGTCCTCCAGACGTCTGTCTTCCTCGGCGCAGGTCGCTCTGGGGGAACATGCGCCTGATCTTCCTGTCGTCGCGGGTACTGCGGCGTTGGGGCGTCTCTTCGGGGCGGCGCCGTGGCTTGGCGGGAAGCTTGCGGCGGTCGTCGGGCCATGGCGGCGTAGCTCAACGTCGGTGGTTCAGGAGCGGCGCTGGTGAGAACTTCTGGCTGCAGCGCCTGCTGAAGTTCTTCCCGGACAACCTCGGCGATGGAGAGTGAGGCCGGGCGTACTGCAGCGGGCAGGAGCTTCTTGAGTTCCTCCTGGACGACTTCACGGATAATTTCACGGATGCCGGGGAGGGTGGTGCCAAGGTCGGATCCGGATGTCGCCAGAGTGGTTACGCCGGGGTGTCGCTGGTAGTGTCTGGCGCGTGCTTGTAGGGCCCGTTCCATATTCGTCGCCTCCGTGACGAACCCGTCGACGGTTGTCGGGGGATTGCGAATGAGGCCGCCGAATATCTCACTTTTCACACCCCTCATCAAATGGTGCAGCTTCTTCTCCTCGGTAGCCTGAGGATCGGCGCGGGCGCTCAGGCGGAGAACATCCTCAACGAAGCTGGTGACGCTCTCATGTGGGTCTTGGGTCCTTGTTCGCAGGAGATCTTCGGCCCTCTCACGTCGGTGTTGGCAGGCAAACGTCTTCTTTAATTCTTGCTTGCAGATCTCCCACGACGTCAAAGAAGCCTCGTGGTTTTCCAACCAGTGCCTCGCAGTTCCTTCCATCGAAAAGTAAAGGTTCTGCATGCAGTGCTCGGCTGACCACCCGTTATGGCGGGCCACCCGTTCATAGTGTTGCAGCCAGTCCTCGATGTCCTCGTGTGCGTCTCCATGGAACGGCGTCGGAGTTTTGGGTGCGACGGGCAGGTATACGACGGCAGGAGCAGCCGGGGCCTGCGCCTGGTCGGCCATCGTCGTCTTCTTCGGCTTGGGCTTGTCCAGTGGTCTTCTCACTGGGCTTGGTACCGGACTTGCACTGCGGGATCTTGGAGGGGAACGCTGTACAGGCATGCGGTACCCCGCACCTCCACCAAAATGTCACGGGTGGTGACCAGAATAACAATAAATAAACAGGAAGAACAAAACGTTTAATGTGGCGAACTTGTGCCAAAACAAAAAGAGAATAGAAAATAATAACAAAGCGTCGCGAGCGTCGAGGTCGGCGAGACAGCAGAGTCGAGCGCTGGGGCGAAACTGACTCGACAAGGTCGCGAGCGGCGTCTTATCTAGAGTAAGTCACTATCTCGAAGATTCGGCGGAGAAGGTTCGAGCGTAGCGCGCTCGGGGCGAGAATGAACACGCACTTTCTAGAACAACATAAGCGGGGATAAACGATAGAAGTTTCGTCCAGAGCAAGAATAAACGAGAAAGTTCTAGAAGTTCGTGACCCCTGCGCGCGGCAATATACATAGTTAAAAATACAAACAAGTATTGTCGCTTCCCGTTCCTTCCTGTTTATTAACCGTATTCTTTCTAAACCTTGCAGATCAAACTCGTCAGGAATTGGGACGCAGATGGGAACGACACTTCACAGCTTTGGAAAGGTGACCTGTCACAGGCCGAATCCCCCTTCGGTGGTGCAACGCCTTTGTGCTATATTATGTCTTTACACGAATGCGACAGAGCCAGATCAAATGAGATGGCTACAGTTGAGCCTGCTGCACGCAAACTTTCTATTTTCTGTTTTACCTCACTTTGCCTATTTACTGCCCTCACCCCCCACCCCCCCCCCCCCCTGCCCCTCCCACCCCTTTCAAAGCCAAAAATGTTCCAAAAGCCGGGTGAATTCATGATTGAAAAGGTTTACTCCGACTTAACATAACAAATTAACACAAAAGGTACAGACGTTTCGCCACCTATGCAGGTAGCATCTTCAGTATACACTGACACAAATGAGGTGAGGTCGACCAGTCTACTTATCACACACGTCCCCGTAAACGTCCGGCAGGGGGCCACGGTTGGTGTTGCACACCGATGAGTCACGGCGAATGAACCAGGACTCGACGAATTTTCTTTGCCCCCGCCTTTGTTCTCGGGCCAGCGTCGTCGCATTGTCCAGGTCGAAACTGTGTCCTGTCGTCCAGCAGTGTTCGACAAGTTCCGTCTTGGACCGCGTGGCATGGGTGGCCTTGGCAACGTCCCTTTGGTGTTCTTTCAATCTCGTTGCCCTCTTTCTACATTTATTGATTGAAACTGTATAATCCCTCAAAGTATGCCTTAATGTGGACAAATTAAATAGTGTCTTACTTTTGGTTTATTATGTAGAATCTCTGAAGGTGGTGTCTTATTTCTAAAACGGTGAAACAATGTGCACTATCTGAGTGTTTGCTTTATTGTTTGCTCAAGGCAACTGTACTAATTTCTTACTGCCATGCTTACAGCCGCAGATGCATAAGACACTGTTGACTACTTATGACCGGCGGCGCAGCGGCCAGTCGTCAGCAGTCACAACATGGTTCACAAGCCCCTCCGGTCGCAAGCAGTCACAAGTGTGTGAACTGCCGAAATTGGTTCCTTCATGACAGTACTTTCATCTTGGGCCTAGCAAAACTCTCTGCAGACATGTTCCTAGCGAACACATATGTGTGCTTTGAACACGTCCGCAGACGGTTTTGTTAGGCCCAGTATGAGAAGACACGAGAAAGAAACGTGCCTCAGACGGTGTTTGAAGGTTGTCTTTTGCTTGGTGTACGAGCAGTGTGTCTGGAACTTCATGGAGCGAGTCAAGAAAACGTCAGCAGATGATTAGTCTGCTAACGTAAGTGAACAACGGAATTCGTCTGCTACGAGGCGTCATTCGCAGACAAAATGAAAAAAGAAAATACTTTCATGTCTTCCGTTAACGGACCAGAATATAGGCAGCCGTCTGCTAAAAGCTGAGTGCCGCGACAAAGTGATGCGCGACGCAAGCTGAAACTATAATGATGTGCTTTACTTCCGGTTTGATGCTATCTACTCCTGTATAATAGCTGAAATTCTCCTATGTATGCAGTAGTATGCAGTACTCGGGACAAATACTTTAACAGAGCAAAACGCTGGGATGTCATGTCCAATCAGTAACCGAGAATGCTATCGCTCTCACCAGGTACCAAACACTGACCCCTAAAGTTGTTTTTGAAAAGCTGGCGAAACAGGTCTGAACAAAATCAATATGAAGAGCCAGGCACGTAGTGCGGGGGGGGGGGGGGGCGGCCTGGTCCCCCCCCCCCCCAAAAAGAAATCTTTCATTTTGCTGGGACCTTCTTTTCCCCCTCCCCCTCATACAGCATTTTGTCATAGGCGGCCCCCCCTCCCCCCCCCCCTCCTTTCCCCTCCCCCGAACCAAAATCCTGGCAACGTGCCTGATAAGAGCCATGTTTCAGCTTGAACCTTGCCCTCGGGGTCCAAGAAGACTTTAGAGAGGAGGTGGCTAGAAGTTGTTAAAAATGCATAAACAAAACTACGAATGAACTAACGAAGGATTTGAAATGTGTAAAGTGATGGCAGTCTTGAAGATGAGACATCTTCAAAGGGAAGCTGAAGCGGTTTTGTAATTTAAAAAACAATTTAAAAAAAGATCACTGCTCTGTTGTGGAGATATTGAAACAAATCCGGGTCCCATGAATGCGGAGCAAGCTCAGCAATTTTCACAAATGTTCCAGTTATTAAATGAGCTAAATTCCAGGTCACAGGGGTTTGAGGCTGGCCAAACAGCGCTAATCAGTTCCGTGGACGAAATAAAGCAAAGTCAGAAATATATTGAAGAAAAGGTTACAAAAATCAGTACAAGGCTTGTATCCGTCGAAAAAAAGACAACTGCTTTTGAACAAGAGATACAAGGCCTACGAAAGGAAATGGGAGAGCAGAGGAAAACGAATACTGCTTTACGTCATCGGTTGGATGAACTTGAAGATAGGTCTAGGCGAAACAACGCCCTTTTTTATGGTATCGCTGATAGTGCTGCGGAAACGTGGGCTCAAGTTGAACAAAAAATAAAAAGGGCTTTGTTTGACTGTTTCGATGGCGAAACTGAACTGTCTTTCGACATTGAGAGGGCTCATAGGCTTGGCCAGTATACTATCAGTAAATGTAGGCCAGTCATCGTTAAATTTTCTTCTTTCAAGGCAAAAGAGCAAGTCATGGTTTTAAAGGCGAAACTGAAGTCAATGGACGTCAGTGTTAGCGAGGATTTTTCTTTTGCAACTCGTTTGGCGCGAAGGAACCTTATTGAGTTTGGAAAATCAAGCGGTACTACTTTTAAACTTAATTATAATAAATTATTTCTAAATGAAAAATGCTATGTATATGACCATGACGCAGGGCACGTCACCGAATTACTTCGACCGCATAGCTCAAGCAGTGTTAGACGCCGTGATGCAGCCGATTCGGCCCCAGAGGGTGCACTTGTTCCTGTTTAGCGGTTGCAGAGGGGTGGTGGCCGTCTTGATTCTTCGTCGAACTTGTCTATCCTTTTTACGAATATACGAAGCTTAATGAATAAACGCGAGGATATAAGCTCTGTCATAGACACTTGCGATGCTAGCATTATTGTATTAACCGAAACATGGCTCTCGGCCAAAGTTAGAGACGCAGAGTTGTTTCTCGGACTGAAACAGTTCACTACTTATCGGCAGGACAGGGAGTTGCGAACGGGTGGAGGTGTTCTAATTGGAGTTATTAAAAGTATTCCGTCCTTTGTTGTAAATATTAACAGTTCTCTAGAGATAATTTGGGTGTGTATGATCATTCAACATCAAAAGTTTGTATTAGGATGCTGTTATCGCCCACCTTCTTATGTTACTGATATTACAGATAAGCTACATGATGCGTTGAATGTAATTTCAACGCGTTTTCCAAATACGCCCCTGCTTTTAATGGGTGATTTTAATTATCCTAACATTGTTTGGGGACCGAGTGACCCCTGCTGTGACCCATTTTCAACAGACTGTGCAAAGTTCTTAAGTGTACTCTCTGATTTCCATTTCATTGAACTAGTTCACAGCCCAACGAGAGTAACGGCTACAAAGACAAGCATTTTAGATCTGATTTTTACTACTACGCCCAACCTAATTGGTCCAATTACTTACCTTCCTGGCCTCAGTGACCACCTGTTATTACATTTTACCTTGTGCATTCGTTCAACTTGTGTCAGAAATCAAAAGAAAATTATCAGAGATTATAGCAAAGCCAATTTTGATGCCATTAATGTTGAATTTTCTAGCTTTTTAGATGCTTTCTTTGAGAACGTCTCGGAGCGCTCTGTTGAAACTAACTGGATGCTTTTCAAGGAAGCGGTGATTTCGCTCACTAAAAAGTATATACCTTTGAAAACCATAATTGTAAATTCTACTTCACCATGGTTCAACAGGGCGCTTCTGAGGTTATCGAACAAAAAGAAACGTTTATTTAGAGCTGCCAGGCTCACGTCCTGCCCAGTTCGTTGGCAGAATTACTTCAGTGCTTCTCAGTGTTATAAGAGTGCAGTTCAGAGTGCTAAGGCTAATTTCCTCCAGAATTTGCTACCATCTATGTTAAAAAATAATCCGCGTCAATTCTGGAATGTATTGTCCCACCGTGATAGACCCTCATGTATTTCACTTAAAACACTAGACGAAACTCTGATTGAGGAATCTTTATGCACTCCCATCTGTGCTAACCCAAGCTATCATGTTGATTCCTTCCCATTAATGGATCCTATCATCATTTCTCCAGATGGTGTACTGAAGATCATCAATTGTCTTAAGCTATCCTCAGCGACTGGAATAGATGAGATTAACTCAAAATTTCTTAAAGCTACAAATCAGTACTCTTCCGTAATCCTTGCACATATTTTTCAGCAATCACTTGAGGCCTCATTGGTACCAGCCGACTGGAAAATTGGTAAAGTTATTCCCTTGCACATATCTGGTAATAAGCACGTTCCTATCAATTATAGACCCATCTCACTAACCAGCGTTCCCTGTAAAATTTTTGAACATATAATCTATACGCAGCTCGTTAACTTTCTAGAATCTAATTCATTTTTTTCACCAGCTCAACATGGCTTTAGAAAATATTTATCTTGTGAAACGCAACTTTTGTCTATCACCAGCGACTTTCATTCAGCGCTTGATCAGGGATCTCAGGTGGACTGCATATTTCTAGACTTTGCCAAAGCATTTGACAAGGTATCGCACCGACTTTTACTGCTCAAGTTAAGTAAACTTAACATCGACTCTAACGTGTTTAACTGGCTAGTTTCGTTTCTAACGAATCGGTCACAATTTGTAACGTGTAATGGTACTAACTCCTCTTCTGCACCAGTTTCTTCCGGAGTACCTCAGGGGTCCGTTCTGGGACCTCTACTCTTTTTAATATATATTAATGACTTGCATGCGGTGGTCTCTTCTTCAATTAAACTTTTTGCTGACGATTGTGCTATTTATCAAGTAATATCTAATGACTCTGACTCACAAAAACTGCAACATGACCTAGATTCCATACTACACTGGTGTGAACACTGGTCAATGGAGCTCAATATTAATAAATGTAAAATAATGCGCATAACACGTAAAGCCAACTTCAATTTTGCTTATAGTATTAATAACACACCCCTAGAACTTGTAAACTCATACAAGTATCTGGGTGTGATTTTAAGTGCTGACCTTTCCTGGAAACTTCATATCAACTATGTGACTAACAACGCCAATCGAATGCTTGGTTTCCTCAAACGTAACTTTTATCTCTCCCCGTCATCATTAAAACTATTTCTTTATAAAACACTAGTTAGGTCCAAGCTAGAGTATGCAGCTTCCATCTGGGATCCCTCTACTCTTTACCTCGTTGATTCACTTGAAGGTATTCAAAACAGAGCTGCACGTTTCATAATGGCTAACTTTAACCGCACCGCAAGCGTTACATCAATGAAAGATAATTTGTTACTCCCAAGCCTCGCACGTCGTCGCACAGTCTTTCGTATTTGTCTTTTTCATAAAATCTATCACCATATTCCTCAGCTTAAATCCCAACTAATCATCCCCCCTACTTTGTTTCAGCACGCCTTGATCATCGTCACAAAGTCGGTGTCCCATTTTGCCACTCTAACGTTTATTATGACTCTTTTATTCCCAGGACTTCCAAAGACTGGAATCGCTTACCTGCATCGCTCACATCAATTAATGATCACACACTTTTTTGTACATCTATTGCCAATTTCATGTTCCCTGGTCCTTAAGTATTGTATATTTTGTTCCAATCCCTTACAAAAAATTTATACCTGGCCAGATCTGAAGATTTCAGATATGGCCATATCAAAAATTGGCCACATATAACCTGATATAGTATATCTGCCAGATATAGTATATCTGCCAGATATAGCCTCATAATGCCAGATATAGCCTGATACCAATGGCCAGGTATGGAAATCCCAGATCTGGCTAAGTAAGGAAATTCCAGATCTAGACCAGACCAAAAGCGTGAAATCAGCACTTTATATAATTGTATTGTCTCTCCAGTGCCCCGGCCCACACTCGAGGAGTTATGGAAACGGTGATCCTTCAGCTGCTTAGTGACCGCTAGTTTTGACCAATTCCATGGTTACACAGCTTCGAGTGTAACTCGCAGTCACCCTGAACAAGCGTCCCAAAGGACTCAAGCACCTGACATATCACTTTTAAATTTTCGCGTCAGTGGCAGCGTTTATGATACTGTGCATTCTGTCCAACCTTCAACCAAGCTGAGCCGCCGCAATCTCTTACCATACTATCATTCTCGAGATTTTCGTTTCAGCAGGAATTACTTAAAAGCCGAGAAATCACAACAACCAAAATCAGGATTTAGCTCGGATTCAGCGGAGCTGTTTATGACATTTTTAACGTTTCTAACTTAATATCAGCGTCTTTCAAGCTCTACGAGAATGATAATAATGTTAGAGATATGTCTGCAGCTTATCCAGGTTGAAGGTTGGACGGAATGCACAGTACTGACATTGGCGGGACATTTTAAAAGTGGTATGGCAGGTATTTGGGTTCTGTACGGCACGTGTTCAAGGTGACTCCGAATTACACTCAAATCTGTGTAACCATAGAATTGCTCGAAAATTTCGATCACTAGGCAGCTGAGGAAACACCGTCCCCATGATTCCTGGCGTACGGGACGAGGCGCTTGGGGGATATAGCAAATTGTCTATTCGGTCGTAATGTTAACACTTTGAAATAATTAAGCTCCATTGAAATCCTCGTGAAAAATAGCACAAATAATCTCAAACTTAAGCTTGTCAAAGCTGAAGTTTAGGATTATTTGTGCTAATATTTAGCTCGCGAACAATGAGTCATTCACAGTTTGCTAACAAAGATTTTTTTTTACTTTCTTAACTTTTTAATATATTGAAAACCGGCCGCCAGATAAGTATGTCTATGCGCCAGATAAGTCTGTATATACGCCATATCAGGCTGTATATATGCCAAATAAGTCTGTATATACGCCAGATTAGTCTGTATATACGCCATATCAGGCTGTATATACGCCAGATAAGTGTGTATATACGCCAGATAAGTCTGTATATAGGCCGTATATAATCATATAATGTTTGATATGGCCAGATATGGCCCAGATATAAGATTTCCATACGGGATTGCTTATTATGTTTACTATTGTTCCCACTCCCCTCTGTAATGCCATGTGCCCTGAGGGTAAAATAAATAAATAAATAAATATAATTCCACACACACACGAAAAAAAACAACATGAAATCAAATTTTTAAATAAATTTGTATTCCGTTCCTTGGGGAGATCACCAAATGGTAGCTCAAAACAAAATTATGAGGAGTGCGTGTGATACAGCCCGAATTTACGATAGTAGTATTTTTATTGCAGGTAAAAAATAAATACTACGCTGAAGATCTACACTAGCATACTCACACAAGCGTATGCGAGGCACAAAAGCTTAAAAGGAAATGACCTGAGTGTCGCCATGGTGCAAATACGCGAAATATGACGTATTAAAAAAAATCATTTCATGGGAAGTAAAACATTTTACTTTTATAATCATGATAATAATACTAACAAATAAATTCAGTACTTGCGCATATATACTGTTTGGCCCCTTTAGAGAAAATGCAGGAATAAACGTCGGCGACATTTTAATGTGCTCATCCTGGTAGTGCGGTCACATAGCTCAGAGAGCTTTTGAATTTCATGCTTACTCGCAATGCAATATGACCAGTGCTCATAAGAGTGGTTGCCTGCAGTATTGGTTAAAAATAAAAGCTTCTCCCGCAGCGCGAACCCATTCAGTTGGGAAGCGAGCGAGCGGGACAGTCAAACTCGCCAACAGGTCCAGGTTAGCAGTCAAGAGCCCACTTTTATGCTTTCGACTACATCTCCAAAATGTTTTTCGAAATGTGAGAGTAGCGTGATAATGATACAGCGTAAAGTAAGCGAGCGTTCACCTTTGCTTTTTAGCACCGTTGCCTTTAAGGGGAGACACTGCCCAGAAAAAAAAATTTCTGCAAAAAAAGCTGATTTTGAAAAATGACATCTTTACATCCACCAACATCTAGAGAGTATTCCAAAAAAGTTTCATTAATTTTCACTGTATAGTTAATTTTTTATAAATTATTTTCTGTCCACCAAAGCTATAGAAAAGGCAGGGTTTGGAGCACTTTGAACACATTTTTCTCCGTTCCACTTTTTGGTATAAATTCCATTTTAGTCAATCTATCATTTGATAATGGCAAAACACGGAAAGCTCATTCTTCCCTTTTCCTGACTGAAATTTAATAAGGAGTGCGGCTATGGAACTTTTTGTCACTTTACGGATGTCTTTTGTAAAAAATGTTGACATTTTGTCGAAGGCACAGAAGACCAAAAAGTTGACCAATTTTGCAGAAGAGAAAATTTATAGAAATAAATTACTTTTTAGAAAACATTTTCCATAGCCGCACCCTCTAGGCATTCTGCTACATATCTAGCAAATAAAAATCTTTAATATCGCAATAGTTTTCTGACGATAGATTAACTAAACAATGTAGGCGTGTTGCTGGTAAAAGCTACTCCAATTTCCTTCTCATCTACCTGAGAGACCTGAAATTTTGTAATACACCCTCTAGCATGACCACCAGCCTACCCTGTAAATTTCATTAATTTTAAGACAAGGGTTCAAAAGTTGACCCCCCTAGGGGATGTGCCCCCTTAACATTCATGTGCGAAACGAAGTTGTCACGTCGCCTGGCTCTTCTGCACTTTGCATCAGCCTTCAATCGGTTGTAAAAGACCTACTTGAGCGGGAAAAACAAACGCAAAACAGTGTATATGAGCGGTGTTGACCGGACCTTCCCGTTGCTCTGCACGAGCGAAGCTACGATGCTACCCAACATCAAGTTACCAAAAAATCAGATAAAATAATAGATGCTTGCAGATGTTACATACAATTATCATGAGCCCTTCATGCCATCGTGGAAAGTGTCATACATTAATGAAATGTTTAGGAGCCCTTTAAAAACAACACTAACGCCGCAGGTGCTCTTTTAGGGAGCATGAATAGCACAGGAAAGTGCTACATCTATTCAAACGTTGGCTATAATACCTTTAAAAAGAAAAACAATACAATCCGAATGTTTGCATCGGTTGTTTTTAATTTTATTTTCTCGTTGAATACGTAGCGGAACGGAGCAGTCATGCGGTTGCTGCGCGCTACTCACGCGCTACAAACGGCCACAGCGCTCTGCCATTCGCCTCAAAGATGGCGTCGGAAGGAAGCTTGGCGCCACGTCCGACAGATGGCGGCCGAATCTGAATAAGGTTTATTGCTCACGAGCGACTCGCGCTTGGTGGCCGAATGATCCTTTTATGACGTAACGACTGGTCGGGGTTTTTTCGTGTGTTCTGGCGTTTGTTACATCTTCGGAAAAAACAAACGAAATATTTCGATTTATGGGATAAAACTACGCTGGAATCAACCTCTATCTCATTTCTTGGAAGAAGTGTTTCAGCTTCTTTTTAATGAAGACGATCAAGAGGAGAAAGCCACTCAAGCTTGTCTTGAGTTTGAAGAAATAAAAATAAAAAAAAAACATTGGCGTTGCCATAGGGACTAAACTTTATACTGGTGATGAATGGTGATCAATTTATACTGGAGTTCACTTAACCAAATTATAACGTTTTATAATCAATTTCTGGATGATCTCAAAGGCTTTTTACCAAGCTATGGGGAACTCGTGAACGTGAACCAAGTATCTCAGCTAAAACTCGTTCTCCCTAAGTGGGCTCCGTTTATTTTAGTTCTTGGCAAAATGCGAGCCTGATTGATTGATCTACACTGCATATCATTTTATAAATGATGGCATTAGTCACGCGGATGCGGCGCAGATGGAACCGGCAAACATTTTCCTCCTCGCTAGCGGTTTGACGCTGCATACGTATATAATGAAACATCTCGTGGAAATAGCAATGGTCAGTGTTATTTGGCCAAAACATTCACTCTTGGAAATTATATGGTCACATAGGACTTACTTTTCCCGCGTCCTTCAGATTGAAATTTCTCGCTGGTACCCCCCCTGACAAATGGTGTTGTTATCCACGCCCTGTTTAATCTCGAAAGTGGCTTTCAGTTTTTTACTTGTTTAAACTGAACTGCAAATGCGCGTTTTCCCATTTGTTGTTTTCTTTTTTCTTGTCTCTGCGTCGTAATTCGTTATCATTTACTCCGCAGTCTAATCAAGCAATGAAGAGCCAACTAGACCAATTCCAAGCGCTGGTACCCTTCATTTTTGGATTTGCTCATCCAATGTGACGATAATTGAGGGCATATGTAAAGTACCTTTGTCTTGGAGACTGTTTATTAATACTCATTCTTCTCAACTTTGCAGGCCGAGCTAACCGGAACTGCTCTTAAATGTGAGCAACCCTTCGCTGCCTAAAAAGGAGGGGCAGCCACCAGCCAGGTCAACTTTTGCAGTGCGAGACCTTTGGGCTACATTTTTTCCCAGATGAATGGGACCAACAAGTCGGATCAAATAAGCAATGGCCACAGCTCAGCCAACTACATGCGACATTTTTATTCCCTTCTGTACCTTCATTTGCCAACACACCATGCCCGTTTTGTTGACGTATAATTCCCCAAACCTATGGCGGTGATATGCCGTACAGTTGTTGGTTCTGTGGCATGCCTGCCTTTCTTTCAGCACTACAGAGCGGGAGTGACGTAACTAAATCCCGCTCCTTGATCGTATTTAGTTGCGTCTTTGTCGATTTGTGTGGGACCGTATTGATGTAATCCTTTACCGTATGTTCAAGGTGAAGTGAAACTTTTGAAGCATGTATTTAATAGAGAAGGATTGCCTTAATGTATGATTCACGTGCAATTTTTACAATCAATTTTTTCGGGATTTTCAGTATTCAATTTGATGCCTGTGTTTTTTCGTGATATGATTTTACCCTTTGAATTACACTGCAATACGAATGTAAACCCCTGAATTGCTCTACTTCATATGCATGATGTGTCTATGTTTGCTTGTTCTTTAAGTTTGTTCTGATTGGGCTTCTGTAATGGTGTAGTATAAAAAAAATGATACTAAAAAAAATTTGATCTTCAGTCCTAACAGAACTTGCCCACGCAGCATTCGACTCCGAATGGCAGAGAACGGACTGCGAGGACAAGGGGGCGGAGCTCTCCTTCCAAGGAGCCGAATTGCAGAGGCAACCATTGAAGATGGACCAGGAGGGGAGGACAGACGGCGGTGCGACTTCTCCGCCCAATCTTATGGTGCCCACAGAACTAACAACACCAGGTATGAGAAGACGCACACGGGACAATACTCATCCAGCCTCCTTAGCACCTTTTTGTAGGCTCGGTTTTCCAGAAAATGGAAAACGTGAGGAGTCTGATGTGGTACACAATGTTTTCCCCACGTGGAAACTTCATTAAGTTTTAATTAGTGGCCTGCACCAAACCGAAAAAAATATTGCAACAAAATTTAATGTTTTCTTTTTGTTTTTGTTCTTTTAGGTAAGGGGGGGTGTTACATTCCAAAGTCCAAGAACTACAACTCAAGTGAAAGGAAACAAACAAGCTGTGCTCAACTGAAGGAACATTCAGTCTGGGCACTCGAAGTTGCAATTGATACATATTATTTAATATCAAAGAAATGTATCGTGCTGAGTTGGTTATTTATTACGAAATTGTCTTTTTCTTTAGTTCCGGTTGATTGAGTAGCTCTCACAAATGCTATAAATTATTTTCGACGCATGAGGTAGCCCGAAAAGGTTTCGCTGCTTCAAATGATTGAAGATTTTAACGTTAATTTGTGTCGCCGAAGTCGCTTTAGACTAGCAAATGTCCATATCAATGTCGATATAGAACCGCGTTTTCCTGTTTCAAATCGCTCGTAAAATATTCGCTGTGTACTTTAGTGATTTTTCAAGTTTCTAAGGTACACAACGATTAATAAACGAGCCTATTGAATGCTATTTTGTGTAACCTTATAATCTGTGTGCGAGTAAACGACCCTTCCAGTGTTACTTAGTACACAGTCGCGATCATTATGAATGTCAACACCCTATCACCCAGCGCTCCGTACTGGCAGCGGTATGCAGCTGCAGCGTTGTAGGCATTACCAAAAAAAAAAAAAAGTAAAGAAATATGTTACTCGTTACTTGCAAAATAAAGGAATGCGATATCGTAATCGACAGAGAGTAATGCACAACATTTTTTTTTATAAAAAGACAGTAACAGCGCTTTTGCTATATTTTGGTGACAGCGTGATTCGACACTGGGATGACAGGCGCTGGCTTTGGGGTTTTTATAAAGCGGAAATGTTTGCATGGGGAAAACAGTCAAAATTTAGACGCAGCCTACGCTACAACCTAATCGGACAAATCAATCAGCGTCAAAATCACAAGTCACTTGGCCTTGTGTGTTTATTTCAGTGATGACAGAACACGTACAAAAACAGAGAATACCATGATGGTTCCCTTTTCCCTCTTTCTGATAATTCCCCTCAGCTTGTAGCATCAGCTGCATCTGGACTGCAGGTAAAGTGTAGTATAGAAACTGGCAAAAAAATATAGGTGTACTTTTTTTCAAGTTTTCAGAAGATGTAACAAATAACTTAAATACGTTACCCGTTACTATGGTGCCTGGAACGCGTCTCCGACTGGTGTGTTTAGCGCACTCAAAAAAGTGGTCCCTTGATTTCTGCCTGGTGACGTCATACAAGTGTCATGCTGTCGCTGGTCGCCATCCTGGCGGCGTCCCAACAGCGGTGGTGTTTGTAGCAGACGCTTTATCTGCTCAAAGCCGCTCTCAAGTGTGGCGGTCCACGAAAGTTTCGGCAGCCAGAAGTTGGGACGCCATGACGACAGCGACACTCGTGTTCGGTTGTGCTACTCGCAGCCTTCTCGTTAGCATTTCTACGACAGCCGCCAGGATCGTGAGATGCAAGAGCATGACACTTTGGCTTCGGTGACGTCATTTGTTGCCACTTCGGGACCATTTTTGATGTATGGGCGGGATAGGACGCTAATCAAACCAGTCCAAGACGCGCTCCAGGCACCATACCATTACTGTCTTGGAATAGTACCGACTACATTATCACGTTACTAAAAAGGTAAGGCGATACTGTTAACGACACTACTTGTAACACGTTATCGCTAACACTGGGCAGCAGCGGCCGCGACGGCTTGAATTCCATTTCGTACTTGGTTTGGAGAACGCGCAAGCCACCACAGCTACGGCACGATAGGACTCCCAGAGTCAAGTCTTTAATGGTCACCTGTAGGCCTTTACAAGCATTGTGAATGAACATTTTTAACATCTGAAATGAATGAATAACCACTTTAGGCCGCAACTGCATAATGTAATAGCTGCGCCAACCTTTCTTGCTTTGTCGTGTCATCCCAACTGACTGCTTCGGAGCATGCTATGGCGACAAAGTGGATACCTTTGTTCGTGACAGCCGCAGAGGTGGCACCTCTCCCCAGACCAATTCGGGCCCACACAAGCAGCAGACACACCGACGACCGAACAAGCACCGGTGCCGCTTCTGTCCTTACTCATGCCTTTCCGGAGCGGCTGTCGCCATTCACGAAAGGACTCACACTGGCGAGAGGCCCTTCAGTTGTGGTGTCTGCGAGAAAACATTCGCGCAGAAGCATCACTTGACGTCTCACGTTAGAATTCACACCGGAGAAAAGCCGTTCAAGTGCAGCACGTGCAGCAGGGCGTTTACTCAGAAATCCGTCTTGACGAGTCATGTGAGGACTCACACCGGAGAGAAGCCATACAGGTGCAACACGTGCAGCAGGGCGTTTACTAACAAAGGCAGTTTGGTGAATCATGAGAGGACTCACACAAAAGAGAAGCCGTTCAAGTGCAAGACGTGCGGTAGAGCGTTTGCGGCTTATAGCGATTTACTTAATCATCGGAAAATACATTGCAAGTGATCGAAACCCTTACATGCATCATAGTTGTGGATAGGGTTCAAACGAAATACTCGAGCACCGACGTGTGTTCATTTGGCTTGGCGATAGGCCTGCAAGGGTTCTACTTGCGAGCAGTGTGTGTTTCGCATGCTTCAAAATCTCTCAGCCTCTTATTTATCGTGTTAACACAGATAAAAAAAAAGTGAATTTACCTTAAACGAAGCGAACATAGTTTTTTTTTTGTGCACGATAGAAAAAGAAAATACTTGAAGCCAAGTCTTTTTTTATTCATTTAGATTCATTAATCACGTGCTGCTCCTGGAGTCTCTCGGTTGTCTGTAGGGTCACTTACGTTCCTTACAAGTCGGCCTACTCATGACCATAAATATACAAACTTATAAAATAACTAAGGTCTTTCAATAGCAACAACCTTGAATATTGCAAATGTTAGAAGGTATTCGAAACTATTTAACACACTTAGCTGGAAACTAATGCTTTGCTCATAGGACTGCAACAGAATATACATGACTCGAAGATTTAGAAATGCAGTGTAATTTCCTATCTCATTTCGTTATATTCTTCATCCTTTTTCTTTTTGACCGATTTGAGTATCTGAATTCTGATGACATCATTCAATGTGCTTGCTACATGTAATACTCGTATGTATGTCTTCCTTTTGCATGATTTTATTCTTTTTTGCACATTCACGAAGATGGTTCTGATCATTGAGGATATTCATACTTTAAGTGCTATTCATTTGGTGTTCATAAACATTTCGTTTCATCTTAGGTACGAGCGCAGACAATGTTATGAGCCGGAGGACCAATAAAACAGCGCAAAAAGCGCAACGCCATGGCGTGCCCTCTGCGCTTGATAGGACTAGCCGGTGGAGGAGCACGCACAGAGAGATGGCGACAGAGAACTCATTATAGCTTTGTGTCTCTTTCGCTGTTTGATTGGCCCTTCGGCTCATAACATCGGCCGCGCTCAGACCTAAGCTGAAACAAAGTACGGTTTCACTTGAATTCGTCAAGCTTTTAAACATTCGAAATTCCTCTTGTAGTAAACGAATCATATACATTTGTTGTACTAAAGGTATAATTGACCTGATTGCGTATTAATCTATCTAAAAACTGTATAGGCATAATCCATCTAAATATGTCTTAATCTGCAGTGACTGTACAGTGGTTGTCACTATTGCCATATGCAGCAAAATTGATGGAGGTGGAGTCCTGTTCCCAAGCGTATAAAACATTTGTTTTGACATATACAGGGTGTGTCCGAAAACGGGCAAAATCGCTACTGCAAAAACGACGCATCGCACAAAAAAGAAGCCTGTTGCCATAGTGGCGTGTGTCCAAGGAAAGTTGCTAGAGCTCAATATAATGGGATATTTTATAAATTCCGAGTACTTAAATTGTTAAATATTATTCTTAAAGGATGGTTTCAAAGATAATATTGTTCGGCATCATTGAGAACGACTAAATGCACCCATGTTATAATGGCATGAGGCGCATGTGCAGCATTTTACGGCGTTCTGAAAAAAATGCCTTATTTGGACACGTATCTGGCTCTCAGTTTCTTATCGGAGAGCATCTCCGTGTGGTCAATCTCGCCTTCCGATTGCCCGCGTAGAGATGCACTCCGATAAGAAGCTGAAAACAAGACAGGCGTCAAAATTGAGTATTTCTTCAGAACGCCGTAAAATGCTGCGCGTGCCTTATACCTGTAGCATGGGTGTTTTATCATAGTTTTTGATGATGCTCAGCAAGATTCTATTTGAAACCATGCCTTTAATATCAATAATTAGCAATTCATTTATTAAATAAATCACTCGCCTAATTTTATTGAAGGCTAAAAGTTTTTCTTAATGGCAGGTGCAATGGGCCTAGACTGGCAGGGTGGTGGAAACTACGAGCCCGTTGGACCAGTTTTACGTTGATCTTTCGAAGCATGCCCGCGCTCCCAGCTATATCCACGCAGAAGGCATAATCAGCAATGAAAGGGAGGCGGTTGTCTGGTCAAGCAAGTATGTACAGCAGTTCCCGCCGCACTGTCAGCTTCAAGGGGCCGTGCAAAGATATTGGGTATTGGGCTTTCTGGCACCTGTGGGACCCAAGCACTGTTGTGCCTGTTATAGAAAACACGTAGCAAAATACCGTCACTCTTTAGATCGTCAAAACTTAACGAGTTCTGAGATTCGTTACCATCCTAAGAACGTAACAATATACCGTTACGGTTACTTTCAAAAGAGAACGGACGTTACTTTTGCGCCAATTTGAATATCACTCATATTCGACAGTGAAAGGCCGAGGATATGAACTTAGACAACAGTTCAACTTCTACGGAGTCATTTTTTTGTGTGTTATTAGTTTGTAAGATTTGTTGCATATGTTTATTATTTTGAAAACTGGCTTTATCGACTGTTCTCTTTTTTATTTTCTCTTTTTTCGCAAATAATTTAGTAATTTTTTGCACGACCATGAGGGCTCAGCAATAAACTTCGGTTGAATAAAACGCTGGTTTGAACAAAGAAGTAACCACGTGTCGCCAAATTTTTTCTTCATTTGAAGGGATACACTCTTGGGAGTATTTATAGGTATTTCCATGAAGATGGGGTATAATGCATTATATTACAGTATACCCCTTCTTCTTGGGAATGTTGCAAAAGGCTCTGCGACTTAACTCTTTTAGAAAGTCGGCGAACCAGCGCACTCAGTTGGGCACGCGCAGAGTGGAGATTGCGAACAGCTTCACTGATTCTTTCATGAGTTTGTTTTGAAAGCCCTTAAAACCCGGTTTCAAGCGCACTTAAAGCAGGGATATTAAAGGTGTGTCACAAAGCGGTCCGGACATGAATAAATTGATAAAAAATTACTGACAAGGACAATATAACTAGGGTTATCTGGTGGAGAAATTTTAGGACCGAGTTTAGTGTAATGAATAGTAAATTAGGCGACGCTCTTATGGGCGAAAAGAAGGATGATTCTATTCATGATAAGACGAAGCCGCGTTGTAGGCAACATAAATTACTGATGACAACAGTAGGCTAACGACACATTCCGAACGTTATTAAGCGTGGAAACCGGGCTTAGCGACAGTTAGTAAAAAAAAGAAAGAAAATGGAACACTGACAATGACCTATCGACCCTAATCGTAAACGGTTGTCACGAACGCAACTGAAAAAGATAGTTATTCCTTCAAATTTGCCGCAAAGAAAAAAAGAACATCTTATTTTTTAGACTGCCAGGTCTTTATACCAGGACTGGGGGTAGGCGACTGGGAGGTCTGCAGGGAGCCATTAAAAGGGTTGCGCTGCTACGCCCCCATTTGAAATTTTTTTTTTAGCTTACTAATTTATTTGAACACGGCAGTTTTCGTCAGAAAAAAAAATAAAGCTTGTTTTGGAACACTACTCGCATATTTACTGACTATGTGATGTCGCAGATAGGGGCATATAAAAAGGTGAATGGGATGGGACGCCGGGGGCGTTGCGGCAGTAGTTTGCCTAGGGCGCTTGATGGGCCGGCCCTGCTTTATGCCGTCTGATGCCTGGTGTTGATAGGATTGGGGAACTAGCACCTGGCACCACACACCCATTTTCACAAGAACAGAAGCTGCACAAAAATTGGGCGACTGACAAAACATTCAATCGGTCGCACACACAGAGGAGCCACCGTGACGAGCGCTCCGACCAGCCCCGGAAGACTGGACTGCTTTCGTGCTCCGGCTAAGGCTCAAACTGGAGAATTCGATCGTTTCATCAGGAGGTGTGTCGCAAACTTCCAACTTCCGGCGCAACGTGATACAACGCCAGTGCGCTAAAGAGCCAACATTAGCCTTCAAGAAAAATAGGAAGGGCACGAAGCTGGAATGCAAGAAAAAAACTCTAGTGCTTCTCTTTTTATTGTGTTTGTTTACGACCACCATTGCTGCCGCGCGGCGTGGTCGTAAGAGGCTTGAAAACCGGTTGTGTCAGACTTTGTCGTAGTTGGTCGCAACAGTGTGAACCAGCCTTCAAGGTGTAATAGAGTACATCTGTCATACAGCCCCTGCTAAATTGCTCATTTGCGGGTTAGAGATATGTAGCCTCTTGGATGGGTGACAAGCTCATTGCTATGTCTTAGTATTCACAAATACCACTCAGATTTGTGCTGACTGCATACAATTCATCATCTTCATTTTCTTTCTCTCATCTTCCTTGTATAATGGAAAAATACCAAGCGGGAGATCTCGTATTTGGTTGAACAACGAAGTCCCAACAGCGACCCCCGCAGGGGGCACCTGTGAAAGCAGGTGTTTGGAGAGTGGCGTCTCCACGGACCCTGAGCCATGCGGGTTCGCCCGCCCACGTCTGGCTGTGCGTGGCTTTCCCGTGTCTGGGGGAAAGGGCATCCTGGTGGTTGAGCCAAGCCCGGAGTAGGTTTGGACCCTTCGGGGCTCCCCGGGCGAGGCAATACACCACTTCAGCCCCTGCTTCCCATAGACGGGAGTGCTGGTAAGGCCGGCCAGAATGATTCTGTCCTAGTCGCCACATCTACTATCCCCTCCCTTCTTTCACTCTTGTCTTCTCCTTCTTTTCACTGTTCTCATTCTCTTCTTTCCTTCCTCAACTTCTTTGGCGGCAAGGGCTAACTTTGGGTGGCGACAGACCCCTTGTCCAGAACCACACTCGGTTATAGTTCCTGGGCAGTGCTAATAGCATAACGTCTCCAGCAAAGCCGTTTTTGTTATGGTGCGTTATCTATTCCTTGGGCTCCGTGGTGGGCGGCACACCACAGGTTCCGAACAAACTTCGCCTCTTATGGCAAACCCTCAAACCAAAACCCCCAGTTCTGGACGTGACGTTAAGAGGCATCGTCCCGAATGAACAGTCATAGTAAAAGATAAAGAAGATAAAACTTTTTCAAGATTCATGGTGATCCACTTCGAGGTCCCCGACAAACCTCTCCCTAAGATGTCACCGTTTCTTGTAGCAAAGGTTCTCGACAGTCAGCTTGGTGCTGATTACAAGGCAAAGAAACTGCATTCTGGTGATCTGCTTGTAGAAGTTGCCAAAAATTCCAGAGCATTACGCTTCTAAAATTGACATCCCTAGGTGACATACAGGTAACAGAGAGCACACATAGAACCCTCAACAGCAAAGCCTACGGTACAGCCTGGCGTTTTGGTACACTGAGGGACTTGTATGATATGGGTATCCGTGGTCGAATGCTTCGTACCATTGAGAGCTACCTCAGCAGGCGTACCTTTCGTATTCAGATAGGAACAGCTTTATCTAAAGTGCTTGTCCAGGAATATGGCATTCCTCAGGGAGGCGTTCTTAGTGTCACTTCGTTTATTGTGAAAAACTCCCTTGCATTGGCTATCCCCCCATCACCGCAATATTCACTCTATGTAGACGACCTTCAGATCTCTGTGTCGTCTTGCAATCTGTCACTGTGTGAGCGACGAATTCAGCTAACCATCAATAAGCTATCAACCTGGGCCAATCAAAATGGGTTTAAGTTTTCCTCAGATAAAACAGTTTGTGTGTGCTTTTCTTGGAAACGCAGACTACTTCCAGAACCTGTTCTTGCACTAAACAATTCCACAGTTTCTGTGAAGCCTGAGTACAAGTTTCTGGGTCTTGCATTTGACAGCAAACTAACCTTTGGTGCCCATATTAAGAATCTAAGATTAATTAAAAGCTCACAAATCACTTAATATTCTTAAAGTCCTTTCCCACCGATCCTGGGGTTCTGACCGGACGTGCCTTTTGAGGATATATCGCTCGATAGTGCGATCACAACTGGACTATGGCAGTATTGTTTACGATTCAGCGAGGCCTTCCATTCTAAAAATGCTCGACCCTATCCATCATCTTGGGTTGCGATTGGCGACGGGTGCCTTTCGCACGTCTCCTGTGCCAAGTCTGTATGCAGAGGCCAACGAGCTGTCTCTTGAGAAGAGAAGATTATCGCTCGGCTTTATGTATTCCCCGAGAGTCAGGTCCATCTTTGATCACCCTGCGCGAATGGCTGTGGAAGACATGCGCTCTGAAAGGGTGTTTCATAACAAAGCCACAATTGTGCCTCCCTTCTCTTTGAGATTGAAAAGTGCCTGTGAGAACATGGGACTCGATTGGAGGCCTCCGGTAGTGCAGTCTACTGTTGCGGGAGCACCTTGGGAGCACCCTGTCATTAAGTGTGACCTTTCACTCACGCGATACAAGAAAGCTGATACTCCTAATGGTGTTTCTTCAGGAATTCTTAGCACTGCGAAGTCAGTATTCCGAATATGTAAGCTTCTACACAGATTGTACAAAGGCGGAATCTGCTGTTGGGTGTTCCACGATTGGCTCGACAGTTCAACTTGTTAGGCAAATCAACTCTGCTTCTATTTTTACAGCAGAGCTCTATAGTCTGCTTCTTACCATTAGCCCCGAGAAGTTCGCGTGGCGCCCCCTTACGGCGAACCGGGGTGACGTCACGGCGAGGAAAGAATTTTTCCCCGACTCGGCCCGCTCGCCCTGTGGAGGCTGTGAAGACGCTAGCTGACGGCGCGCTCGTTTCTATTTAATTTTTTCTGGCGTGTTTTTCGTAGGAAGTGTAAATTTTTATAGGATCCTTTATTGAGGTATGGCCTGTAGCTACAGGCGAAACTTCAACCAACATTTTAAGCATGGTTGACAGGGCAGGCAACGGATGAATTGGAGCTGGTATATGAAAATACAGAAATATGGCCACAATTGCAGGGGCATCACTATAGATTTACATCTCGCGCAATAAATGCTGCTGATGAGTTGGCAATGAATTGGCAGGTTAGGTATATTATTTTTTTTGTATCTCTGTTTTTAAACAAGATCGCCGAAGCAGAAAAGCTGCATGCTGCTCGAGCAACGTGTTAAATACAGACTGGGCCATCAAGAAAGAATCACAAATAGGACAGCCCAAGTGCAGGGGAATAGTAAAAAAACAAACAAGGAACATTTATTATATACATTGCTTACATTTGACCTTTGCTAGATTTGGATAGTATTTCAATGGACTACACGGGTGGTATCTGTGAACTTGTTTATATCAACCCTCAAGTAATGCATAACAAACGTAAGCGAAGGTGTCTAGCTCGTTATTAGCCCCTTAAGCCCTAAAATTGAGATTTTACTTAGTTCGAAGTGTCCTGAAGCTAAAAAACCAGAAGCTTTTCTCACGCAGACTGTCGCCCTTCACAGGTTCCACATTTTCTGCTGCTAGTGCTGCATCTACCACTCGACAGACGTTCGAATGCTAGCTTTTACTCCTGTTTTCCTCTGATGTCAGAGAGTCCAGCTGTAGGGAGTTTGGAGGCTGAGGAAGCTTTTGGGGACCTGCAGTAGTGTCTCTTTTAATTGGAAATGACAATTCAGACTAAACGGTGTATTTTCGGAATAGGCTAGAATAAATAATGTCAGGAAAAAGTATAAACATTCCATATTACGGCACTATTGCCGTGCATAGTTTGGCAGTTCAATACATATCATACAGACAACTGGGGGCAACTATAGGCTGTTTTTGCTGCTACCATACAAACTAATTTGCAGTAATTGTGCAGCTCCTAAGAAATATGCCTGCATACGTGTATAAACTATATAATTAACTCGCGAAGAAGCTACATTTATGTAAAGCAACCCTGTTCCACGATTACTTTCAAGATCATCAGACGCACGGCCTTTAAAACATCTGCGAACCGGCGCATGCAGAGCGGCAGCGCAGAGTCAGGGTCGCGAGCTAATTTGCCGACCACCCAAAGGCCCATGATATAAAATGCCACTTCAAATGCCTTGAAAGCGGGATCTAATATCGTCTTAAATCATGAACGTGCAAGGAACAGAATTCCAGCGTCTGAAACGCTTGCGCCATCGCTTCACCGACCCCTCGCAAGATTGCCTTGTGTCGTGTGAACGGACGGAAAGGTTCATCGGCGGAATCGCCTCCGCCGAAAGCTTTCGGGATTTGTAACCCAATTTTAAAGGTAAAAGGGACAAGCAGGCTTATAATATGTACGGAAGCACGTCAATACCGGCCTAACTCAACGTCTTGCACACCAGGTAAACGAAGTCCAGCTCCACGAAGAGCTTGCGGCACACAACGCCTAACCAGGAAACCGGTGCTGGGAGGCGAGCCGATGCGAGATCGCGGAGCGGAGTACTCCCCCTGACGTCACAGTACACCTCAGCCAATCCGGGCGCGGCGACCGCAGCGACGCTTGTGCTCGCTCTCGGGGCTAATAGGCTTCATACTTGATAAAAAGCTCTCTCACTCCATCGTATACACCGACTCCCTCAGTGCATTACATGCACTGTCTTCACTAACACCCGTCAAGCACTTCCTGCTTCTTGAACTGCGAAATAAGGTTGTTGCTGCCTCAAGACAGGGATACGAAATTGTATTTTGCTGGTTTCCCAGCCATGTGGTCATTCCGGGCAATTAGGCAGCAGATCGTGCAGCAAGTACTTGTGTAAAGCGAACAGTTAACCTCCACAGCTTTCCTTATGCAGACTACAGAGGCCTTCTCAGGCGTCATGTTAAGTGCAAATGGCAGGCTGAATGGGACCAAGAAATCGGCAACTAGTTGCACATGATCAAACCTCTTTTGAGCGAATGGCAGAGTGCACGCCACCAGGAACGCTTTTTTGAGGTTGTTCTTTGCCGGCTCTGAATTGGTCACACTCGTCTGACTCATGGCTACCTCTTTTGTGGGGAAGATGCCCCCACTTGTGAGCTGTGTGACAATGCCTTAAGCATTCTTCATATTCTAGTTGAATGTCCTGCTTATGAAGAATGGCTTTTGCATTTTTCGTAACTGTATCAAGAACAAGTCCCACTACGCCCAGCTCTGCTGTTAAGTGATGATTCTCTTGTGACATTGTTTTCAAATTTTTAGATAGTATCGGCCTTCTACACCGATTTTAGCTTTCTTAACCTACAGATCATGCCCATCACCCTTTTACCTGTTGGTACCCCATTACCATCTTTTATCTAATCACTGGTTACTAAAGCCTCTTTTTCTCTCCAAACCTTTTCCAGCAATAGTCTCGTTTTTGGTGCTTTATGGCCTTAGTAGTTTTTGCGCCATAAACACCAAATCAAGCAACCAACAGCGACAAACTTGTCTCCCGAATGAAGTGTCCGAGAGTGTGGACTGGGGCCTCCAGACACACAGAAGAGCTCTATTGGGGCGTCTCGAATTTGCGAAATGGCAAAAACTTTGTATAAAAAGAAAAAAAAAAGTTGTACACTATTTTAGCATGAAAGTGCGGATGCTCGACTCTCCAGATTCGCGTAAATTGGGACGCACGAAGGTAAAACACTGCTCAATCTACATAAAACCAAATAAACTGCCTGCAAAAAAAAAAAGTTAAAGGTTGAGCAGCGACACTTGCTCTTCGATTAAACACAAGGGGAAAATAAGCAGGCCTGCATTATTTTGCGTCTTGCGATCGCTCGAGGAGAAAGGTCCTCCAAAAGTTGGGCAGAAAGCGGGCTCACGATGCTATATGCGTCCCGGTAACGGCGACTTGACGACTTTACGCGCGACTTGTGGGAGCGATTTTTGCAATCGAGAGGGAAGTAGGAAATGATGGGGAACGATGACGGCGCATGCGCGGCTCGTCGCTGCGCTATTTTTTTTATGCAGCGTGCCGCAGCACGCCACAGCACGCCGGCTTGCGTCTTGTGCTTAGTGTCCCCTGCAAAAACCGACCGTGGCTTCCCCAAGCCCTTGGCTCCAGGCACCATTGCGGTACTCTGCTCCGCAAGCGGAGCATATACAGTTACTCAACGCGCCCCTCCCCTCTATGGGTGAGGCCAACTCTGCCCAGCGGCGCCGCTGGGGAGCCGACATGTTATAAACACTTGTTGAACTGGATGCGTGTGTCATACCTCCCTATGGGCAGCAGCCAGGCAAAACTGCTGCACGGTTAAACTTTGCATATGTAATTAAACATTTCTCGTGAAAATCAAAATGTGTCACTGGTATTTGGCTAAAACATACGCACTTGGAAATGGTATAGTCTTACAGGACTTAATTTCTTAGTGTCCTTCAGATTGAAATTTCACGCAGGTACTCTCGTACTGAGAAAGGGTGCTGTTATCCACGCCCTGTTTAATCTCAAAAGTGGCCTTCAGTTCTTGACTTGATTAAATTGAACTGCAAATGCACGTTTTCCCTTTTGTTTCCTTTCTTTTCTTCTCGTTTCTGCGTCGTAATTCGTAATCGTTTACTCCGCAGTGTAATCAAGTAATGAATAGCCAACTAGACCGATTCCAAGCATCTGGTGCCCTTCAGTTTTAGATTTGCTCAGAGAATGTGACGATATTTAAGGGCAGGTAAAGTAACGTGCTGGCGGTTGTTTTTTAATACTCATTATTCTAAACTTTGCAGGCCGAGCTGACCGGAAATGCTTTGAATGCAAATGTGAGCGACCCTTCACTGCCTAAGAAGGAAGGCCAGCCAGCTCATCTTTGGCAGTGCCAGACCTGTGGGCTACATTTTACCCCAGATGAAGGGAACCAACTAGTCGGATCAAATAGGGAATGGCCACAGCTCAGCCAACTACATGCGACATTTCTATTCCCTTCCCTACCTTCGTTTGCCGACACACCGTGCCCGTTTTGTTGACGTGTAATTTCCAAAACTTATGGCGGTGATATACCGTACAGTTGTTGGTTCTGTGGCATGCCTGCCTTTTTTTCAGCACTACAGAGCAGGAGTGACGTTACTAAACCACGCTTCTTGATCGTATTTAGTTGTGTCTTTGTCAATTTGTGTGGGATTGTATCGACGGAATCCTTTACCGCATGTTTAAAGTGAAATGAAACCTTTGAAGTATGTATTTAATAGAGAAGGATCGCTTTTATGTATGATTAACGTGCAATTTTTACAATCAATTTTTTCGGGATTTTCAGTATTCAGTTTGATGCCTGTGTTTTTTCGTGATATGATTATATTACCCTTTGAATTACACTGCAATACGAATGTAAACCCCTGAATTTCTCTACTTCATCAGCATGATGTGTCTATGTTTGCTTGTTCTTTTAGTTCGTTCTGATTGGGCTTCTGTATTGGTGTAGTATAAAAATTTGATCTTCACTCCTAACAGAACTTGCCCACACAGCATTCGACTCCGAATGGCAGAGAACGGACTGCGAGGACAAGGGGGCGGAGCTCTCCTTCCAAGGAGCCGACTTGCAGAGGCCACCATTGAAGATGGACCAGGAGGGGAGGACAGACGGCGGTGCGACTTCTGCAGCCAATCTTGTGGTGTCCACAGAACTAACAACACCAGGTATGAGAAGACGCACATGGGACAATACTCATCCAGCCTCGCATCTCCTTAGCACCTTTTTGTAGGCTCGGTTTTCCAGAAAATGGAAAACGTGTGGAGTCTGATGTGGTACACAGCTTTCCCCACGTGGAAACTTCATTAAGTTTTAATTATCGGCCTGCACCAAACCGAAAAAAAAATATCGCAACAAAATTTAATGCTTTCTTTTTGTTTTTGTTTTTTTTTTATGTGAGGGGGGGTTATATTCCAAAGTCCAAAAACTACAACTCAAGTGAAAGTAAACAAACAAGCTGGGCTCAACTGAAGGAACATTCAGTCCGAGCACTCGAAGTTGCAATTGATACATATTATTTAATATCGGAGAAATGTATTATGCTGAGTTGGTTATTTATTACAGAATTGTCTTTTTTCCTTTAGTTCCGGTTGATTGAGTAGCTCTCACAAACGCTATAGATTATTTTCGACGCATAAAATAGCTCGAAAAGGCTTCGCTGCTTCAAATGATTGAAGCTTTTTTCACAACATTAATTTGTGTCGCCGAAGTTGCTTAAACTGGCAAATGTTCATATCAATGTCAATATAGAACCGCGTTTTTCCCTCTTTAAAATCGCTCCTAAAATATTCACTGTGTACCTCAGCGATTTTTCAAGTTTCTAAGGTACATAACGATTATTCTACGAGCCTATTGAATGCTATTTTGTGTAACCTAATAATCTGTGGGTGTGTGAACGACCCTTTCAGCGTTACTTAATACACAGTCACAATCATTATGAATGTCAACACGTTATCACCCAGCGCTCCGTACTGGCAGCAGTATGCAGCCGCAGTGTTGTAGGCGTTATCTAAAAAAAAGTAAAGAAATATGTTACTCGTTACTTGCAAAATAAAGGAACGCAATATTGTTATCGACAGAAAGTAACGCACGTTACTTTTGCGTTACATGTTTTTTTATAAATAGGCAGTAACAGCGCTTTTGTTTTATTTTGATGACAGCATGTTTCGACACTGGGACGACAGGCGCGGGCGTTGGTATTTTTCTAAAGCGGAAATTTTTGCGTCGGGAAAAGACAGGCAAAATTTAGAAAATATGTAGAATGAGTGCAATAATTAATTACTTGAATCATGTACTACGTTTCAGCTTAACTCTAGACGCAGCCTACGCTACGAGCTAATCAGACAAATCAATCAGCGTCAAAATCACGAGTCCCTTGGCCTTGTGTGTTTATTTCAGCGATGAGAGAACACGCACAGAAACACAGAGAACACCATGATGGTTCCCTTTTTCCTCTCTGATAATTTCCATCAGCCTGTAGCGTCAGCTGCGTCTTTACTTCAGGTGAAACGAAGTATACAAACTGGCAAAAATTACAGGTGTTCGTTTTTCAATTAAAATTGAGGAAGAAAAGAAGGGGATGACGAACGTTTTCTTTCTCAAGTTTAATTTTCCCACCAACCCGCTCGTTCTGTCCTAACATCATTTTTCAAGTTTTCGGAAGATGTAACGAGTGATGTAATTATGTTACCCGTTATCGTGAGTACATTGCCCGTAACTGTCTTGGAAAAGTAACGATTACGTTACCGTGTTACTAACAAAAGTAAGGCGTTACCGGTAACGACGTTACTTGTAACACGTTACCGCCAACACTGTGCGGCGGCGACCGCGGCGGCTTGACTTCCCTTCCGCACTTGGTTAGCAGAACGTGCAAGCCACCACAGCTGCAGCACCATAGGGCTGCCAGAGTCGAGTCTTAAACGACCGCCTGTAGACATTTACAAGCTTTGCGAATGAACCTTTTTAACATCTCAAATGAACGAATGCCTACTATAGGCCGCACTGGCATAATGTAGGTATTTTGGACCATGTTCAGAACAATTAAAAATGCGCCAACCTTTCTTGCTTTGTTGTGTCATCCCAACAGACTGCATCGGAGCATGCTATGGCGACAAAGTGGATACCTTTGACCGTAACTGCCGCAGAGGTGACACCTCTCCCCAGACCAACAATTCTGGCCCACACAAGCAGCAGACGCACCGACGACCGAAGAAGCACCCGTGCCGCTTCTGTCCTTACTCATGCCTTTCCGCAGCGGCTGTCGCCATCCACGAGAGGACTCACACTGGCGAGAGGCCCTTCAGTTGCGATGCCTGCGAGAAAACATTCACGCAGAAGCCTCACTTGATATCTCACGTTAAAATTCATACCGGAGAGAAGCCGTTCAGGTGCAACACGTGCAGCAGGGCGTTTAGTCGTAAATGCATCTTGGCAAATCACGAAAGAATTCATACAGGAGAGAAGCCGTTCAGGTGCAATACGTGCAGCAGGGCGTTTACTCGGAAGTACAAATTGGCGAATCATGAGAGGACTCACACCGGAGAGAAGCCGTTCAAGTGCGAGACCTGTGGTAGAGCTTTTGCGGCTGATACCTATTTACAAAGTCATCGGAAGATACATCGCAAGTGATCAAAACCCTCACATGCATCATAGTTGTGAAAGGGGTTTAAACGAAATACTCGAGCACCGACGTGTGTTCATTTGGCAGGGGTTCTACTTGCGAGCAAAGTGTGTTTTGCATGGTTCAAAATGTTTCAGCCTGTTATTTATCGCGTAAACACAGATAAAAAAAATGTGAATTTACCTTAGACAAAGCGACCAGAGTTCTTTTTTGTACACGAAAAAAAGAAAATACTCGAAGCCTAATCTTTTTTTTATTCATTTAGAGTCATTAATCACGTGATGCACCTGGACCTCTAGGTTGTCTCTGGGGTCACTTACGTTCCTTAGAGGTCGGCCTACTCATAACCATAAATATACAAACTTATAAAATAACTAAGGTCTTTCAATAGCAGCAATCTTGAATATTGCAAATGTTAAGAAAGTACAAGAAAAACCGAGTACTAATGCGGAGGGGTCAACATAATTTTAGGATGTAAAAATAAAGCTATAAGAAACTTTTTAACACACCAAGCTGGGAACTAATGCTTTACTCATTGGGCTGCAAGAGTATATACATGACTCGAAGATTTAGAAATGCAGCGTAATTTTATATCTCATTTCGTAATATTCTTGGTCCTTTTTCTTTTTGACCGGTTTGAGTATCTGAATCTTGATGACATCATTCAATGTACTACTTGCTGCATGAATTACTTGTATGTAAGTTTTCCTTTTGCATGATTTTATTATTTTTTTGCACATTCACAAAGACGGTCCTGATCATTTAGGATATTCATACTTTTAGTGCTATTCACTTTGTTTCACTTTAGGCACGAGCGCAGACGATGTTATGAGCCAGAGGGCCAATAAAACAGTGCAGAAAGCGCAACGTGATGGCGTGCTCTCTGCGCTTGATAGGACTAGCCGGTGGAGGACCACGCACAGAGAGATGGCGAATACCGGCTAGTCCTATGGTCCTATAAACTGCAGAGAACTCGTCATGGCTTTGTGCCTCTTTCGCTGTTTGATTGGCCCTTCGGTTCCTGACCTCGGCAGCGCTCAGACCTGCGCTGAAACGAAGTATAGTTTCACTTGAATTCGTCAGGCCTTTAAATATTCTAAATTCTTCTTGTAGTAGACTGATCATATACATGTGTTGTACTAAAGGCATAATTGACTCCATTGTGTATTCCTGTATCTAAATACTGTATATGCATAATCCATCTAAATATGTCTTAATCTGCACTGAGTGTACAGTGGTTGACACTATTGTCTGATGCGCGAGAATTGGTGGAAGTGGAGTCTTCTTCCCAAACATATAAAACATTTGTTTTGACATATATACAGGGTGTTTCCAGAAAAACGGGCAAAATCGCTACTGCAAAAACGACGCATCGCACAAAAAAGAAGCCTGATGCCATAGTGGTGTGTGTCCAAGGAAAATTGCTAGAGCTCGATATAATGGGTTATTTAATAAATTCTGAATACCTAGATATTAAAATATTAGTCTTAAACGGATGGTTTCAAAGATAATATTGCTCGGTATCATCGAGAAGACTAAATGCACCCATGTTATAATGGCATGAGGCACGCGCAGCATTTTACGGCGTTCTGAAAAAATGCTTAATTTGGATACAAATCTGGCTTTCCGTTTCTTATCGGAGAGAATCTCCTCGTGGTCAATCTCGCCTCCCGATTGCCCGCGGGGAGATGCACGCGATAGGAAGCCGAAAACAAGACAGGCGTCCAAATTGAGTATTTCTTCAGAATACCATTGTAGAGTGGGTGTTTTTCATAGTTTTTGATAATTCTCAGCAAGATTCTATTTGAAACCATGCCTTTAAAATCAATAATTACCAATTTATTTATTAAATAAAATACTCACCCAATTTTATTGAACGCTAAAAGTTTTTCTTGATAGCAGGTGCAAAGGGCCAAAGCCGGCAGGGTGGTGGAAGCTACAAGCCCGTTGGACCAGTCATACGTCGATGTTTTGAAGCATGCCCGCGCTCCCAGCTATATCCACGCAGAAGGCATAATCAGCAATGAAAGGGAGGCAGTTGTCTGGTCCGGCAAATATGTAGCTCCCGCCGCACTGTCAGCTTCAAGGGGCCGTGCAAAGATATTGGGTATTGGGCCTTTGGCATCAGTGGGACCCAAGCACTGTTGTGCCCATTACAAGAAACACGTAACAAACTAGCGTCACTCGCTAGATCGTCAAAACTTAACGAGTTCTTAGATTCGTTACCGTCCTAAGAACGTAACAATATACAGTTACGGTTACTTTCAAAAGAGAATGATCGTTACTTTTGCGCCAATTTGAATATCACTCTTATTCGACAGCGAAAGAACTTAGACAACAGTTCAACTTCTACGGAGTCATTTCTTTGTGTGTTATTAGTTTGTAAGATTTGTTGCTTATGTTTATTATTTTGAAAACTGGTTTTATCGACTGTGCTCTTTTTTATTTTCTCTTTTTTTCGCAAATAATTTTGTAATTTTTTGCACCACCATGAGGGCTCAGCAATAAGCTTTGGTTGAATAAAACGCTGGTTTGAACAAAGAGGTAACCACGTGTCGCCAAATTTTTTCCCCATTTGAAGGGATACACTCTTGGGAGTATTTATAGGTATTCCCATGAAGATGGGGTATAATGCATTATATTACAGTATACCCCTTTTTCTTGGGAATGTTGAAAAGGCTCTCAGATTTCACTCTTTTAGAAAGTCGGCAAACCAGCGCACTCTGTTGGGCACGCGCAGAGTGGAGGTTGCGAACAGCTTCGCTGATTCTTTCATGAGTTTGTTTTGAAAGCCCTTAAAACCCGGTTTCAAGCGCACTTGGAGCAGGGCTATTAAAGGTGTGTCACAAAGCGATCCGGACATGAATAAATTGATAAAAAATTACTGACAAGGACATTATAACTAGGGTTATCTGGTGGAGAAATGTTAGGGCCGAGTTTAGTGTAATGAATAGTAAATTAGGCGACGCTCTTATGGGCGAAAAGAAGGATAATTCTATTCGTGATAAGACGAAGCCGCGTTGTAGGCAACATAAATTACTGATGACAACAGTAGGCTAACGACACATTCCGAATGTTAAGCGTGCAAACCGGGCTTAGCGACAGTAAAAAAAAAGAAAGAAAATGGAACACTGACAATGACCTATCGACCCTAATCGCAAACGTTTGTCACGAACGCAACTGCAAAAGATAGTTATTCCTTCAAATTTGCCCCAAAGAAAAAAAGAACATCTTATTTTTTAGACTGCCAGGTCTTTATACCAGGACTGGGGGTAGGCGACTGGGAGGTCTGCAGGGAGCCATTAAAAGGGTTGCGCTGCTGCGCCCTCATTTGAAATTTTTTTTTAGCTTACTAATTTATTTGAACACGGCAGTTTTCGTCAGAAAAAAAAAATAAAGCTTGTGTTGGAACACTACTCACATATTTACTATGTGATGTCGCAGATAGGGGCGTATAAAAAGGTGAATGGGATGGGACGCCGGGGGCGTTGCGGCAGTAGTTCGCCTAGGGCGCTTGATGGGCCGGCCCTGCTGTATGCCGTCTGATGCCTGGTGTTGATAGGATTGGGGAACTAGCACCTGGCACCACACGCCCATTTTCACAAGAACAGAAGCTGCACAAAAATTGGACGACTGACAGAAAATCTATTGGCGGCACACACAGAGGAGCCACCGTGACGAGCGCTCCGACCAGCTCCGGAAGACTGCTTTCGTGTACCGGCTGAGGCTCAAACTGGAGAATTCGAATGTTTTGTCAAGAGGTGTGTCGCAAACTTCCAACTTCCTGCGCAACGTGATACAGCACCAGTGTGCTAAAGAGCCAACATTAACCGTCAAGAAAAATAGGAAGGGCACGAAACTGGAATGCAAAAAAAAAAAAAAAACACGAGTGCGTCTCTTTTTATTGTGAGTGTATTCGAGTATTTTTGTGGATCATTTCTCGGGGACCATTGTATAATCCGCGAACGTGAACAGAGCATTCCAGAAACCAGATGGCACTGGGGAGGAAGCTTTCTACCTATCTGCTTACGCAATATAGTGCTACTTCTAAATAAAAATAAAGAAAAAGCTTGTCTTTTTGTTCCGATTATCAGCAAACAACTTGACCTTAAAAGCCCCCCCACCCCTGATTCCGAGTCAAGAGGTCTAACGAGGCAAGAACGATCCATCATTGGACCTTCTGACTCGGACCTTTTGACTCGTTGGACCTCTTGACTCCCTGTCCGATCACCGGAAAAGGGGGGCGGGGGGGGGGGGGGGGGGGCTTGGAAGAAAGTTTGAACAAGAAGAGCAGGAAAAGAGACAAAAGCGGAAAAGCGATGAATGGCGGCTTTCGCGTGGCAAGGAGGGACGTGACAATCACTCCAGTGCAACGGGGTACGATCTTGCGAATAATCACAAAGCAATAAAAAAAAGGGAGATGAGAGAAAAGGATACAGTGGCCTTGGGGACGAGAGGTTTTGGGATCCTGAATGGCTGACTGTGTCACGGTGTTGTGCGTTTTCCATTTCTATTGGCTGGTGACCAACGCCATCTCTTCTGGTTCGCTCGACTACCGGAGGAATTTCCCGAGAGTTGTGCGCGCTGCACGGTCGAGGGGATTCAGGTTGTTTCTTGAATTTAGAAACCAACGAACAGTTAGTCGGTCACTTAATGACGAGGCGCGTATACACAGCATGAGCTGAACTAGCAGGAAATTTTGGGCTATGTGGATGATTTTGACAGCATAATGTTTTACAGTCATCCTGAGGGTCAACATGCCTTTCCGCAGTATAAGGCCAGTGCAGCATGACTGCTAACTCGCACCACGCTGTACGGAGAACGAGCATCGGCGTGCGTTTGTGCAATCTCTACAGCGTTGTGCACGTAAAGACCCCTAATACTCCGTTTCACCTAAGGATTGACCTCGGCCTATGCTATAGAAACCGAAGGTGTCGCCGAACCGGTAGGTCACGTGACACAATGTCGGTGCAAAATCGGTTGCGCTGACTGGTTCACTGACCTGCGTGAGTCCGACCGCGTCCGCCTGCAGCGGCCTGCGACGTTACATATTTTTACGGGTTTCTATGGCAGTTTATGACCACCATTGCTGCCGCAAGGCGCGGTCGTAAGAGGCTTGAAAACCGGTTGTGTCAGACTTGGTCGTAGTTGGTCGCAACAGTGTGAACCAGCCTTCAAGGTAGAAGAGAGTACATCTGTCATACAGCCCTGGCTAAATTGCTGATTTGTGGGTTAGATATATGTAGCTTCTTGGATGGGTGACAAGCTCATCGCTATGTCTCAGTATTCACAAATACCACTCAGATTTGTGCTGACTGCGGATGGTTCATCATCTTTACTTCCTTTCTATCATCTTCCTTGTATAATGGAAGGATACCAAGCGGGAGATCTCGTATTTAGTTGAACAACGAAGTACCAACAGTGACAAACTTGTCTGTCAAATGAAGTGTCCAAGAGTATGGACTGGGGCCTCCAAACACGCAGACCCGTCATTGTTTTGCTTGCGGCGCTCGCTGAGTTAGCTTTTCGCACAAGAGAAACATCAGTCGTACATCACCTACAAGGTGATCATAGCACATCATGGTAGCGAGAGTGAACGCGACACAATTGCGTTTCAAAAACGTGCGATGGGCGTCATATTGTATGGCCATGGTGGGGCTTTTTCCTGTAACGAATAGACAAATCGAATAAATGATTTTTTATTGAAAAATATACGGGCACTCTGTGTCGGTCTTTTTGTACAAACTAGTTTGCGATCAAAAATCAACCCTATCGTAAGCTGCACCTTGCCATGCACGGTATGTACTAAGCTCGTTAGGAATGTCTTGAAGCCTGCATTCTTAACCTACCTGTTAAATCGCGTTCATCGGTAATATCATGGATTAACCGGCCCCCTTACGTTGAGTCTTTAGAAAGTTGGTTTCATAAGCGCACTCTTGCCATTTCGTGGATGGTTTCTCCAACTCGGGCTATGTGACTGTAAGGTTGTGTGGCTAAACCCCATTTATTTTCCTTTAAAATTGTTTTATGTTCTATTAAGCAGCGGAATGCCAAAGAACGAAATTGGCTCGGACTAACGGGCTTTCCTCGAAGATTAGCCTGGTGTCCGGTGTCATCCGCTCGCTAACTAGAGCGGTGGCCATCTGGAACCTGGGGATTTGTGTGAATTATGATTGGGGCGCAGGCCTCGCCTCACCAACGCGACACCTCCGCGGCTCCCCGGACCCCACGTGCGAGGAAACGGGTTGTTGTTAACGTATTCTTGGAAGGCTCATTTGCCACTTGCTTTGGTTCTGTTGTCGCGTGCTTCGCTTTTAGAAGTTTGTTTTGATTTTGTTGTCACTTGCTTCGCTTTTAGAAGTTTGCTTTGGGTCTTCGCCCGCGGAATGAGTTAGTCTGGAAAGCTGAGAGAGACAGACTTGTCGGCAACACCCTCCTAACCCACACCTCGGCAACGAGTGCGCCGATATCTGGCACCATACTATTTCTGAAACCTTGCTCGATTGATAGTCCTTACTTTTATTAAATTACTTTCCATGTATACAAACGTCTGAGTAGTTTGGTGGTCTGCCAGCGAAGTCACAGGTGTGAGCGGAATTGCTGGACATCCGAGAGCTTCTCAAGAAGCGACGCCCGGCAGCGACGAAACATCCATCGTCGACAGAACAACGAAGCAAAGAACCTTTAACTGTGACATCTCCCCATATTTTGTTTACCCTGGGTCTCACAGGTGTAGGACGTGGTCCCGGACAAAATGGTCGGGTACAGAAGGGCCCCAAGGGCTTTCCTCCGTCTGGCGTACCCAAATTCGCCGACCAATGTTGCCCGCTGACCATAGTTGCCAGACTACCGCTACTCCGGCGGGTGTATGAGGGAAAAGGGAAAAAAAGTAGTTGTTTCAACAAAGAGAGGGGAAGGAGGCGGTGGGAGGAAATGCATGAACAGGGAGAAAGTTTCTAAATAGGGGGGGGGGGGGGGGGGCCTGCAGGGGAGCGTAGTGCATTTACTTCGCCGCCAGCGTCAGGCATAGAGTTATTACAATAAACGCTAGAGGCTCGGCTGGCGCTAGTGTCTACGGGAATTCGGTTGCAAATTGAAGCAGACAGCATGCAGTCTACTTTTCCAGTCTTCCTGTGTATTCCTATGGAAAAACATGCGTGAATTTTGTCTCGTCGCCGGAAAATAACATGAATAACTTTTGTTATTTCGGTTGTAGCTGGTAGTATGTACCTTTATTAATATTTTGAAAGTGTAATTGCTTTAGTTACAGCATTTTTCCTTTACCACTGAATGATTCTAAACTTCGCTATATTTCAGGCCCAAACCTCTGATCCATGGCAGGTATGTAGAAACGAGCGACGATTCTAAGCAAAATAACGATCGAAAGGAATGTAGAGTGCGTTCAAAGTTTGCCAGCATTCCGTTGGTACCTTTATATTGCTAATATGCCTGTCCTCTCACTATATCAAAATGACCCCGTCGTGCATCTTTACGAGTGGTTAAGAAAAACGTTTGAAACATGAAAGAATAAAGGACGTGGACTACGAAAGGTGTGTTTTCTTATTATTTCCTACACACTAAACATTATAACACCCATAATCGTGTAAAAAGGGTGTAAGTTAGGAAAAACACCCTTCTTACACTTCATTTACCCGATATTTGAATATCGATGGGTGTAAAAAGGGTGTGCTGATGTTTTTCATCCCTTCCACACCCTTTTTACGACCTCGCTTATTGCAATGGCGTCTGAAATCGTGTAAAAAGGGTGTATGGGCGAATTATACGCCCGGTATTAACACGGTGTGAAAGGGGCGTTATGGTGATGCCAGTCTAATACACCCATGATTTCATATCCGTTAATGCTTATTTCTTTGCTGAAACTGTTGCTGATGTACGGCGGTATAAACATCCAGTATAATTAATCGCTACACGAAGTCGCGTATGGTTAGGAAATGATGGAGTATAGTTTTTGCAACTCCGATCGAACTCACCGTCCGACACGAGGCGAAAATTACGTGTCGCGTGTGCGTCAGTTTCATCAGTTCAACTTCGATTTAAAAACAAAACATCTCCACTCGCAAAAGATTAACGAAGACGTGTCAATATACAACCCAAACAGCACACAGCATTGCGCCGATATAGGATCAAATATGAAAAATTGCGCCGTTACCATTTTGGTCCAGCCAATATCTGTGAAAAAAAAGGATGGGTCGCGGCGACGCCATCCTGACATACCGTAGGCGATGCCGTTTTTGGTTGAGCGTCAAGATTCCCGCATGAATGGCCTATGCCGGCGAGGTATGTCTATTTCTGAACCGCCTAAAATCCGACGTTAAAAAAGAAAAGAAAAATAAGATGAAGCAAAACGGAATCTGCTTACTTTTAACCAGAGAAAGACCTCCTGCGCTGAACCACTGAACAAACTATGGGCCGTGGCGCCCTTATTTCGTGTATTACAAACTCACCTGACTGGCCCTCGCACTACTTATAGCACCTTCACTGAGATTTTATTTTTGTGTGTAGTTCTAACGAAACAATTCCGCAAGACAATCGAAAGTGCCGAATTTATGACACCCCGGCTATAGTACGCGATCCTTAGTTGACACCAAAATATCTAGCCTCCCGACGCTTGTTTTTCCTTTTTTTTTTTCTTTTTTCGTACGGGTGAAATTGCATCTCTTGTTTCATGCGTTCGAATTTGTTTTGTGTTATTTATTTCGTGATTTCGCGGTCGGCATCAGAGCACGCACGCCACTGCGTGAAGCAAGTCCTGACGTGTCCCATTTTGCGACCCTCCTTGGGCAGCCCAGGTGGCTTATACAAAGCCGCAGAGGGAGATTAGCTGCTTTGTCCACCCCTCTTTGACCTCGTCTTCTGATAAGCCTCCACACCTTCTTTTGTGTCTTCGTGTGGCTGTGAGCGAGTGCGAAGGCCGCTTCTAGCAAATCAGAGGGGTGGTGTGTAACACGTGACCGTTCTCCGTGGGACAGGGACGCTTGGACTATAATATGTCACGTGACTCGCTCCGACGCGCTGATGGGCTCACTGGGGCCGAAGTCTTTGCCGTATTCCAAATTACGGTGAGTGTAGGGGCCACGTAGGTCCGGTTTCTAAAAAGCTTCCGTCAGGCGTCAGTGTTCTTCTGTTTTTCGTGCGTTGCAGTCGCAGCCGTGGTTTTTCGTCTTGAACGGCCGGAATACGTTCATACTAATTTTTTTGTAATATTTGTGAATTTCGTCGGAGTCCATAGAATTATTGTGCTGTGTTTGTTGGACGCGTTTCGACGAAGAACTAACTGCTCGTCGGCGCTCGTGAGACTTCCGCTGATTGTGATCGACCGCCTTCATCCTCGACATTGTGTTTGCGTAGTTTTGTGCTGCCCTAGTCGGATTGTGCATCTATCACGACAGAGAGCTGCTCATCGGCGACGGCGAGAGTTCCGTTGAATGTGAGCAACCGCCTTCATCCTGGACGTTGTGTTTGCGAATTTTTCTGTGGTGCCCGAACCGGATTATGCAACTCTCACGGATTACATGAGATCGGTGTTTTATTTGTAAGTACTCTGCAAGCATGCTTCTGGTAGTAGTCCTGCTTCCGTCTCAATAGACCATCTTACTGTTTACAAGCATGAACTGCTGCTTACGCCTCAATCAACTCCCGGTCGTTCCGTCTCTGCCAGCCTGTCGAGTTTTGCCTACGTCAGCAGGGCTAGAAAGCTTTAAAGTAGGTTTAGGCGAAGGAAAGCCTTATTTAAAGTTTGAGTGCATTTATTTTAAGCCTCTAAGAATTTTGTAGCTTTGTCACAAAAACTTAACACTAGGTCACAAATGCCAGCATTTGAGGTTTGACATGGGTTTCTCGCGAATTCGCGAAAGAAGAAGATGAGGTCCATGCACGTTTTTTCTGGATTCAAAAAATAAAGTGTTCCACATGTTTCAATTTGTTAGCAATCATTTCTCCGTAAATACTTTTTGATGAAGTGCTCTGTTACACATTTAGTATGACTTCTTGTAGCTGAATGAAGTGAGAGTTACTCCGCAGGCGAGCTGGTGAAGGATCATGGTGAAAAAAACCCAAGACTAGGACAAAAAATCGGGACAACAGAACACGTCTCAAGACATTTTGAGGCAGTATTGTGTTTTCCCAATTTTTTTGTCACTAGTCTCGGGGTTTACCCACCATGCTCTTCTAGCTGCAGTACACGTTTTTGGTAGGGTGTACTGCTGCCATCACACCCTAATAAATAGGTGTAAAGCAGAATCACTCCTTTCTGTGTAGGGTGTAAGGGATTACACCGGTTTTTGAGGGTGTGAGAAATAACACCATTTTTCTAGGGCGTTTTTGTACACCAATAAGGGGGTGAGTTGTGACCCATGCCATTTACACCAATAAGGGCGTGAAAATGTTTAGTGTGTATGTTGGGCCTAGCGGGCACCTCGGTCGGGATTGGAACCCGCCACCTGGGAATGTGTAGTGTGTGTTTGTGTGTGTGTTCTCATAGGTATACGAGGGAGTCAACTTATACACTCTACATTTCACCCTCATTTTTCTTTTAAAACATTTTGGGTTACGACCCTGTGTACAAATTTGGTATATGTGTGCATCTGTTTTTTTTTTCTTTTTCAAATCCTGGGTGGCGGGCTGGCAGGCGCACTCGCGTACGGGTTTTAACCTTTCTGCACAGCCATGCACGCCACTCAGGATAAGATTTTTGTATGCAAATAAATATTATTATTATTATTATCGCGCACCTATTCTCTGGCTTCCCCCTATTTGCAAAGATTTGGAGCGTGCGGGTGATGATTTGAACACAGAACAAGAATCTTCGCACATATTCATGAGCAGAAAGAATAAAGCAGCACTTATTTATTGCAAATGGGACTATATTATGTGACTTTCAATTTATTTTGATCGTTTGCAAGCACAAGGAATTACTTACCCAGTGTTACTGCGTAGTTCTTGCTGTCTCTCTTGGTTTTCCACATGTCCTTCGTTGGTTTGGCACGTACTGGAAAGCGTCGACACCGTGTTCGCGCTAACAGTGTTCGACAGTGCACATAAATACATGTACGAAGCGGTTTTAACCATACCCCGGCAAACCTCACTCACCCTCACTCACCCTCATCTTCACCGGTGAGGTGAGGGTGAGTGAGTTTCTGAACCAGGCAAATTCATGAGTGTGAGGGTGAGTGAGGGCCGTGAGGGCCGTGAGGACCATGAGGGCGGTGAGGGCGGTAAGGGGTATGAGGGCCATGAGTGTGTGAGGGGCGTGAGGGCGGTGAGTGGCGTGAGGGCCATGAGTGCGTGAGTGGTGTGAGGGCGGTGAGTGCGTGAGGGGTGTGAGGGCCATGAGTGCGTGAGGGCAGTGAGTGGCATGAGAGGCGTGAGGGCGGTGAGTGCATGAGGTGGTGTGAGGGTCATGAGGACCATGAGGGCGGTAAGGGGTATGAGGGCCGTGAGTGGCGTGAGGGCCATGAGTGCGTGAGTGGTGTGAGGGCGGTGAGTGCGTGAGGGGTGTGAGGGCCATGAGGGCAGTGAGTGGCATGAGAGGCGTGAGGGCGGTGAGTGCATGAGGTGGCATGTGGGGGCCATGAGTGCGTGAGGGCGGTGAGTACGTGAGGCCCCCTTCAGATCGAGCATCTTTCTCAGCAATTTTGGTGTTAATGGCGGGTTGTTCTCTAGCTTTCCCTAGATCGACACGAATTGCTGAGATCGGGTCCGGCTCGAAATAAGGCAAGCAACTCGGAGCAATTCGAATACGTTTAAAGCGGCTGCATCCAATTTGGGACGCAAAATTTTCAAGTGATACCTCGTGCCGGTGATGATGACACCGAAAGATTTGGTTCTGGTTTGAAATCGATCGTTTTTTGGAAATAAACTGTTTCAGAAATGTGCTGTAGTATTCTTAACAAGATTTAAATGCATAAGAACACCTTTATAACGCGTAATTGTGTCTAAATAGTGCAAGAAAAATAAAATTTTATGGTGACGATGGCAAATTACAGCAATTGGTTGCTGCGTGTGATCACGGGCGGCCCGTGTTGCTGGTGTTGCGACGTAAAGTTTCTGGGCGAAATTGCCCCATCTGAAGCTGGCATGAGGGCCATCAGGGCGTGAGGGGTGTGAGGGCTGCAAGGGCGGTGAGTGGCGTGAGGGCGGTGAGTGGCGTGAGGGCTATGAGTGCGTGAGGGCCGTGAGGGCGGTGAGTGGCGTGAGGGCGGTGAGTGGCGTGAGGGCTATGAGTGCGTGAGGGCCGTGAGGGCCATGAGGGCCGTGAGTGGCGTGAGGGCGGTGAGTGGCGTGAGGGCCATGAGTGAGGGCGATGAGGGGCGTGGGGGGTGTGAGGTTCAGTGAGGGTGAGTGAAGGGCTGAAGGTGAGTGTGACTGAGGGTGAGGGTGAGTGAGGGGCTGAAGGTGAGTGTAGCTGTGAGGGTAAGGGTGAGTGAGGGGTTTAGGCGAGTGTGGCTGGGAGGGTGAGGGCGACCTAAAATGCCGACCTCTGGTTTTAACACCATTTTTAATGCCGCGAATTTCAAATAAAAATGCTGTAACTGACCAATTATTTCATCTGCGTGACTGAGAAATGCTCCAATGTGCCTAGTACGTACAAATTATTCGTGATATTTGCTCTTATAATCAAGCGCAGAGAGAAAATGCGCTCGCTTTTTCCCATAGAAATGCATTACCGGAAGTCAATTTCTGATTGCATGCTGTCTGCTTCAAAATGCAACAGCACACTATCGCCAGCTGAGCCTCTAGCGTTTATTGTAATAACTCTATGGCGTCAAGTCGCCGGTGTCGACGACGCTTGTTCGCATTGCGCTCGCGCCATCCTCTTTGCCTCCTGCTTAGAGGCGCTGGCGTCATTTGCGCGTTTGTTGACGTCGCCGTAAAAACGTGCTCACGCCGCGTACACGGGAATTTGTTTAGATGACCGGTAAGAATTACTTCCTTGGTTTACCTGCAGCGATGCAGCGATAGGCTCAAGAATACCAATTGGTGCTTGCAAATAAACCCCAAGCTTTTTTTATACATAATTACAGGGACTGCTTGAACTGGAGTGGGTGGCCCTAAAAAGGGCCATTTGCTGGGCGTGTTCAGGCACACGGATACCCCCCGGCCGATGGCTTCCACAAGCTTGAGGAAGGGGTCCCTAGAGCAAGTCTCCTTCTGAGCAGAGTACCTCAATCTAGGACGCCATCTCTCGGTGACTAGCGGTGAACTCCTAGAGGTTCCAACTCCGGTCAGAAATGCATGGGGAACGTTGGAAAATCGCTGTTTCTTCAAAATTGTGGGGATGTACGGAATGACAATAGTTTTTGACATAATAATGGAACATTCTAGAATAATTTACGCGAAGTTCTGTGCCACGTAAGGACGTAACTTTTTTTAAAAATTGCCTGAGTGGCATCATGCAGCAGATGATGGAGCGATGTCACACCGTTCACGTGACCCGCTTCAGCCAACCCCCCAAAAAGCCCATCTCCGCTGCGCAAAACAATTGTCTGCTTCAAACGCCATTGCCTTGGAAATTGCCTTCTCACAATTTTCACACGCATCCAATATTATTAAAACTTTGATAAAGTGTTTAGAGCTTTACCAACTTCACGACAGACTAGTTTCGAAAAATGTGAACTTGCTGTTTATTTTTTAATCAGCCGTGTTGAGTCGATCTCCATGTATTCTCCCTTAAGGCGGGCCGCCTCCTGGGACCCTGAGTACAACGTGACACGCGCCGAGCTGCACAGTCAGCCATCTTGTCGGCGAAGCACGCGGATCAAAGGATTGCGCTACTCTGCTCCGTAGGAGCTATATAGAGCTCTAGGGGTCTCTGCACCTGGTTCGGCTGTGTTCCAAATCTTACCTAAATAGATCCGAGTTACTCTGGCAGATTGGATCACGTGACAGTGCAGATTGAAAAACGCAGGACGCGGGTGAGTTTTAGAACGCCAAGGGTACAAAACCTTTACCCTGGAGTAAGGTCCAGTAAATTTTGGAACACGGCCCATACAATATGTCCCCCACTGATCTCTATTTTAGTAGGCTGGATTGCGGATCAGGAGCCCGTCGGTGTCAACGTTATTAGAACCAACCAGCGTTACTTAAACACTCAGTTGGGAAACTCGCCGTCGAAACCTGGGCCGCTGGCGTCCACCGAGACCGAGCTAAATGCGACAACAGCGCCACTCTTTATCGTTTGTCTGTACTGTGGTCCCCTTGAGCTTTTTGAAAGCCTGTTTTTGCATAAAAACAAACGGAAAAGACTCTTTTTGTATGGAATTTATTGGAGTTTAGTACCAAATGATGGGCGCGTGATGTTTTTATCATCTTCTTTAGTTTGCAAGGTTTTGCGGAACAATTAATATTGTTTTCATACAACCATGCCTCAGCGGGCCTTTCAGGTAGCACGTCCTGACCTAGGTGCATTTTAACGTCAGTAGTTGACCGCGGCGCGTCCGCCGGGGAGACGGGGGTGGCACCCCTGTAAACTCTTCCGCTGTATCTGCTCTTAGAGCCAAAGTAGAAGTCACGTGCAGTTCCTCGAGTGGCCGCTGCGGGAGAAATGGTGGCGTTGTGTTTGTCATTAGCTCGGTGCTCGGAGACAGATTGGGGCCACTTTTTCAAAGCTGTCTCTATGGGAGTTTCCCAACTGAGTGTTTTAGTAACGTTGGAACTAACTCAGTTCTGGAACTCCGCTCCGGAGGGGGGTCCCTTTGCGTGGCGGCTGTTAGAGGGCGCGCGCTTCGCATTAATACTCGCTATCATCATCATGGACAGCGCGTTTGTGTCATCTGGCCTACTGCTTACGGATGATAGTGGCGCTTTTTCTGACAGTAGCAGACGACTTTCAAATTGCTTCTGCTGCAGTTGGTAGTCATCGGCACATCTACTATTACAGTATGTACAAACTTGCCCTGATTGTAGCCACCGGATTGTGGCGCCGACGAATTTGGGTTGTTCGAAACGCTTCGTGCTGTCAGCACAGCTAAGGCAGCAGCATTTTACAGTAATGCAAAGCGTATGCCAAGACAGTCGTAGCGCTTTTCATGCACGAATTGTAATTTTTACTGGCGAAAGGGCAAAAATTAACCAAAAACCATGATGAACCTCGAGAGGAGTTGGGACTCGCAGCAAGCCGCAGCGCAGTAGCGGACGAAAACGCGTGGAATAATGCGCCGGCAGCGCCACCTAGCTGCAAAAGAATCGGACCCGTTTCGGACCCCCTCCCACTATGCCCTCCCATGTACAGCGTCTATGGGAAGTTCCATAACTGAGTTGACCATTCCATTTAGCGCTCTCTGGGCGGCACCATTTTGTGCGACTGCAGCGCCCTCTCCACACATCCGGGAAGTTCAGCGGGCTCGGCGGGGTAAAACGAGAGGGAGGGCACGCGCGCGACTCCGCTAGCAGACGACAAACCGGGAGGTTGCCGTTCTCCATCTTTGGGCTGTATCGGCGGGCTCCAACGAACATCGAACTCTCGCTCGTGGCTGCCGTTGTGAAGTGGTTCGCGTTCTTAGAAGGGTTGTGGCTACTCCAAAATCAGCCTATAGCTCTCTGTTGTTCTGTTTTGCTAAATGATCAACTAGCATATCTTTTTTCCGTTACTTAAATAGCAGTTGAGTCAGCCGGCAGTACTACCCTCAACTACTGCTTGTATTGTGGCAGGAGAGCACGTTTTATTTATTATTTCAGACTTCCACTCACGGTCGCTAAAGGCCTACACCAGTACGAACTTGTGTATAGTAAAAAAGGTACAGCCACCGGATTTACTTTTCGCCAAAAAGACCGGCCAATCAGACACAGTTTTCCCAATATTTTTTTTTTTATTTGCACGCAGGTAACAGCGCAATTGAACCCCGTGAGTCTTTTTATCTAGCATAATATTACACGACAACTGGCATACCAAAATCTGCGCATTTGGGCTTGAAAGTTCCAAAATGACGCGATTTTAAACAGAGTTTGCACGCCAGCCGGACGCTACCTACAGCCCACTCGGCGGGGCGGACGTCATGCGGGGTGAGAGGGGGAGTGCATTTTTTTCTCTTTTACCCTCTCTGGTATGACCCTAATGGAACGGTCTATAGTAACGGTGCGTCGGTGTCGCCACCGGCGGCCATTGCTTGACACCAGGCAATACACGCAAGTCTATGGGAGAAACGCACAAAAGTAAGAATATTGAAGCGTGTATGCTGTGCTGGAGGCGAGTATTTTATGGTGCACTGCGATCCTTATGTCGGGTGTTTGGAGATTGAATCGGTATTTGTCAAACGTTCGGTCGTCGAATAAAAAAATCAAACGTACCGGAGCACCTACGGCTGAGCTGGCAAGCTTGCTCTCGTAGTGTAGTAAACAAAGGAACTTGCCGTCAATGAGACGGTCCTTGGGGAAGCCCAGTCGTTGATGAATGACAAAGAAGTTCCATCTCGACAATGGCTATCCGAGAGTAAGCGAATTCCGCGTAGCAAAGCCTTTGAGCTTGTCGTCTGCTAAACCCAAACCAACGAAACCGCCACCGACTCTGCGGTAACTCTCGCCTCATTGGGCTGCACTACAGCAGAGTCACTCTCAACCTCAAAATATTTATTTATAATAACTGCGAGGGGCTGTCAGTTTTAATGTTCCTACGCAAGCTATTTGACGCAAGCTATTTGAAATACAAAATACAATTCAGTTGATAGTTCAGCGCTGTGTGAGTGTATTTTTCTGTGTGTTTGGATTTTGAATAACTGTCTACTTGCGCTGGTTCGTGATGAAGCCTTACCAACTCGCCCAATCTGCAGTATTAGCTATTTGACGGGCTTATGGAAAAGTATCCAAAAAGTTTCAGTGCCGACCACAGCTCAGAAACGGGAGAAACTGCACTTTTTTTTTTCTTCCCATAGAGTCCCATGCATTGGCTGGTGTCAATCAATGGTCGCCGGTGGCGACCAGTGGTGGCGACACTCGGCCCTACCTGCTGAGGCCGCGGTCCACGATCCAGGCTACTACAATGAAGATCAGTGGCGTCCCCTGTTTGGAAAAAGACCTTTTATTTACTTTTAAACCGTTTTTGATAGCTGCAAGATTTTGGTGGCGCTAGCTACCGCCTAATAGTAGGAGAAGATCCAGTGTTGGTCTAGTAGAGTCTTACTATCACTTATTTATTTATCCCACTGATCTCTACACTATTTATCCATACCGTTTTGGTTTTCCCGCTCGCGTTGGTCAACCGGCGGACTCTTGGGACTCCAATTGCAGACGGCAGCGCCAAATCTCCCCTAACGGGTGTTGGGTTTCTCCAAAAGTAATAAAAAATAGACAAAACAATACCCGCGCCGTCGTCATGGCAACCGCTTGGTTATGGGAGGAGGTGTGAGAAGTGTGGTCCCTCCTCTCCCCCTCTCTCACCCTCTGCGACAAAAGCGACAAAAGGATGCGAGTTCGTTCGGAGTTCGGAGCAGCCTCCGAACTCCGAACGAATTTGCATCCTATTGTCGCTGATACTGAGAGAAAAGGGAACTGCTTCCATTGCCGCCGTCTCGTTCTTCTACAATACAATGTGTTTACCTTTTTTTTGCGAATGTCCAACGCTCCGAAACGATTGCACTTGACTTTGCGTCGCTCGATTGATATCAGCTTGGCAACAGTGCATGTTCAGTGACAGCCAGTTCTCATAAAATGGTCGCTCAATGAATGCAAAGTACGCCCAGCCGCTGCTGTTTAGCGGCTTAAGATGGGCGCACATCGCCAGTCTGAGCACAAGTCCAAACTTCTTTTGGAAGTTCTCTTTTTATTAGGCACGCTCTTTATACAAAAAAAGAAAAAAAAGTGCACTGCACGGCACAGCAAAGTAACAAAATCTACACGAAACTACTATTCAAGTATTCACAGACCTGCAATAACACATTTAACTTTGCGGTAGTTAGCGACAGTGATTCGATCGCCACGGTCTCTCGCAGGTTCCTTCTGCAGCGAGCTGCTCCACGCACGAGCTGCGGTGCTATAACACCGATACCGCCCACACCGCTCATTTTAAGATACATGCGCTGTCCCTTGTGACCTTTTACAATAACTCTACCATAAAGAAACATGCACCAGCAAGTTTTCGGCAATCCGAAACTGTATAACCAAAAGTATAGCAGCCCGTCTTTGCCTTTCGTCACTCGACCGGGAACTCAAAGAACTTGGCAGAGATGTTGCCACTGGAATTAGAGCACCACTGAGTCGAGCAATAGACAAGGTTTCGTTTCCTCCGTGTTTTGGTAGAAGAAATAGACCGATAACTAGTAGGTCAACGCCACTGCCCGCTGCTGCAAACGAAAACCACCACCGCACCGTTGGCACACGCGCCGTCAAGCAGCCGACGCGCAACTGTCCTCAACGGTCAAAATACAAAAGAAAAAAAAAAAAAAAAAACGGCCAATGAGAGCAAAGTATGAGGGCAGAACTTTAGCTAACCAAAATATTTGTTTCATTTTACCAGGATAATTTTTGAAATCTGTAAGCAGCAACAATAACATGTATCTCATCCTATTAAATAAACTTTCCGGCGTAAACCGGAAAGACTTAAAAGAATACCAACGAATAAGAGATGGCGCTCAAATAGCTAAACGGAAGTCGCTCGAAGTGTCCGCCGGTTGCGTTGGTCTTCTCGCGGCCTCGCGCCTCGCTTTGACGTCCTCGGTGTTGAACCTCAAGATAAAAAGGCCGATCTGTTTCCGAAATGGTGAGTTCCTCCGCGTGTAAATATTGGTTTTGTACGTGAGGTACGGGTCCACCTTTCTGAAACTCGCGTTCCCATAGGGGTGAAACAAAACCACGGAGTCTTGCAGCCGAGATGTTTTGTATTTAATGACAACGGTCACACTTGTCAGTTCCCGTTCGCGTTTGACGTTCTTACGAAACCTGATTTAAGCCCTTGTGTTGTATTTCGTCGCAAGCCAACTGATAGCGCGGCCCGTCACTCAGAGAGCTCAAGAGAGCGCCTCTCGCGTATTCATGCCGCTAGAGGCTCAGCTGGCGCTAGTGTGCTGTTGCAAATTGAAGCAGACAGCAAGCAGTCAGAAATTGACTTCCGGTAATGCATTTGTATGGGTAAAAGCGAGTGCATTTTCTCTCTGCGCTCGATTATAAGAGCAAATATCACGAATAATTTGTACGTACTAGGCACATTGGAACGTTTCTCAGTCACGCAGACGACATAATTGGTCAGTTACAGCATTTTTATTTGAAATTCGTGGCATTAAAAACGGTGTTAAAACCGCTTCGTACGTGTATTTATGTGCACTGTCGGACACTGTTAGCGCGAGCACGGCGATGACGCTTTCCAGCATTGGGGATATACGTGCCAAACGAACGAACGACATGTGGAAAACCAAGAGAGACGGCAAAAACTACGCAGTAACACTGGGTAAGCAACTCCTTGTGCTTGTAGACGATCAAAATAAGTTGAAAGTCACGTAATATAGTCCGATTTGCAATAAATAAGTACTGCTTTATTTTTTCTACTCATGAATATGTGCGAAGATGCGTGTTCTGTGTTCAAATCATCACCCGCACGCTCCAAATCTTTGCAAATAGGGAGAAGCCAGAGGACAGGTGCGCGACAAAAACTGCCCAACATAGGAAATAATAAGGAAACACACCTTTCGTAGCCCACATACTTTATTCTTTACGTTTCGAACGTTTCTTTTAACCGCTCGTAGAGATACACGACGGGGTCATTTTCATATAGTGAGAGGACAGGCATATTAGCAATGTATAAGCACCAACGGAATGCTGGCTAACTTTGAACACACTCTACATTCCTTTCGATCGTTATTTTGCTTAGAATCATCGCTCGTTTCTACATACCTGCCATGGAACAGAGGTTTGGGACTGAAATATAGCGAAGTTTAGAATCGTTCAGTGGTAAAGGAAAAATGCTGTAACTAAAGCAATTACATTTTCACAATATCAATAAAGGTACATACTACCCAATACAAACGAAGTAACAAAAGTTATTAATGTTATTTTCCGGCCCCGAGACAAAATTCACGCGGGTTTTCCCATAGGAATACACAGGAAGACTGGAAAAGTAGACTGCATGCTGTCTGCTTCAATTTGCAACCGGAAGTCCCATAGACACTAGCGCCAGCTGAGCCTCTAGCGTTTATTGTAATAACTCTATGCCCGAAGCCCGCGCGCGCGAAGTCTTCTCCGGCAGTCATTCGAGTCGCTCTTCAGCAGAAGAGTGTTATTGCGCAAACTCCATCGCTCGCCGCAAGGCGCTGCTGTCAGCCCAGTCATAACAGAGCCGTATATGGGGAGAGTTTGGTCAGTCTATGATCTCGCGGCCGTAACGCTCTCCTCCCAAGTGAGCCAATCAGCACGCCGCGTAGAGCGAGAGGCAAGAGTGCATGCGCGTGAACTCCCGGCTGCTCCCACCTGAGTGGGGAGGGCCACCATCTTCGATCATTCTCCCGGCGGAATGCGTGGGGTCGGCATCTAAATCTCGATTATTGCCTTTTATATCGCTGGCTCTGGCAAGAAAGTGACATTCTGTTATTCCTCGGTGGGTTAAAAAGCTAATGTAGCTAAAGTAGCCAGAAAACACACCTCCTTATATCGAAAGGTTGCGATTCCTCCGCGTAATAGCGAGGCAAAACTTAGAATATTCCCCGACCTGCAGCCGCGAGCGGCGGCCATGAGAAACACGGCGTGACGTCAATGGGGGAATCTTGTAGAAAGATAGCAAGTTGTGCGAATATCTGCTCGATAAAAGGTAACTTTTCTATAAATCTTGTTCCAACATATATATAAATATGTCAAAAACCTGGTTTCATCGACAAAACTTTTATTATACGGAGGTTTAGTGGCGCCATCTATCCTAGGTCCACAAAACCGTCAGCACTCTCTGCTATCGCGAACAGCCGCCAGAAGCCAAAGGGGGAGGGGGACAGGGCCGGACGGGTATGACCGGACCCGGATGAGACTTTCCTCCTTTCACCATAATATTTGCACGGCGCCTAACAGCACGTGGTCACGCGGTCGTGAGCGGATGAGTTCTTGCTGCTCACTGATGGCTCTAAAGAGAGAACTTTTCCGGAACCCCGCGCCTGCCCCATCAACGTCACTGCGCGACCCGGAAGACGACATACGAGTTGAGAGGCGGCAAAATCCAGGATCTTTTTCATTTTTTAAAATGAAAACTAGGGTATCCAGGCAAAATCCGTTTTCTGTAGTTCACTTCAGAAGTGTCAGCCATCAACTTCCATAATAATTTAAGCAGAGCCCTGAAATTGTTGCACAGCTCCTTTAAGAAAGGGTTATTGATGCGGTCTGCAAATTTCCAGTCAAATCGAAGTCTATCAGAAATCGGTGGAGTTCCCCTTTGACCATAGCTATCTGTTTTTCTTCCATCCCCTCTGCCGCCCCCGCTCCGTTCTTTCCTTCCAAATTGCTCCCCGCAACCCGAGTCCTCTACAGCCAACGAGCCCTCGCCGCTCAAACCGACCATCTCTTCTCCTCGTCCTCAGTTCTACCCGTCGCCCAAATGTAAACACCAGCCAAGTCAACTTTGCTCGACAGCCCCGGCAGCCGACTTCTTCGCCGCAGCTGTAACCTTACGCCTCACCTCACAAACTAGCTCCGCTCTCGCCCTCGCCTCTGCTGGCTGACATCGCCTCTTCGCCTCAGTATCCTCCAAGCCAATGTTCCTAGTTGCTTTTGCCCATCCTACTGACTCAGACAGACAGTTCCTTTTCTGTAAAAAAAAACAGTTATATTTAACTTTAAACTTGTTCCTTCTTCCTGGGCCCTCACACTATCCATGCGTTGGCAGGTCGGCAGAAAGGATTGCCACAACAGCGATGCCACCGTGTCGTTTTTTCAACCCTAACAGAAGATAAGACTTTTGTTCCAGGATGCTTCAGATGGTCCACTATTCTCGAAAATTCCAAATGCAACTGCCTGCATGATCTTCAACGAGGTAACCTACAAGGAAAGTATGTATCGTCCTTTCATGCAGCAGCGTGGGCAAAGTTTCATGTTGAAGACCCCACCTTCAGACATAAGAATATCAGCTCATTCCACCGTGACGTCATGCGATCACTGTTGACAGGAGCACCCTTATTGAATAGGAGCGTGGTGACGTTTTGATGGGATTTAAGGTAACATTGAATTTATTTAGAGGTTGAAGTCTTTTCGCATAACTCGTCCGACAGACATAATGTCAGGGAAGGGACCGCAGTCAATCCTTGATGGAACGTTTCTTGAGCCCACTGAAGACTCCTCTTCGTCTGGAATCACTACCTTCAAGGCGAAGTGCAAAGTTTCCGGGCGAGTAATTTCGGGAACAAAAACTTCCGCTTCAAACTTCATCTTAGTTGGCGTCTGAAACAAATTTGAAAAATGTATTGCAGTACCAGTATTTCAGTATTTGTATTTCTGCCGTCCCTAAAATTTCTGTATTTGTATTTCTAAAGAGTTTTAGGGGCGACGCTCCTTAGGGTTTAGCCTTGTCCATCTGTTTGGCATCCGTGCTCACATCGATTGCACTGCCTCCAAAATCAACCCACTTAGAAAAAAAAAAAAAAAAAAAGAAAAAGAACTTAGGATTGGTTGTTTACGAGGCAGACATCTTAACCACTACGGTACACTCTTTTTTTTTCCTTTATTGAACCACTACGCTACACTCCAACGTTGCATGTAGCCGCTCAACGAGGAGAGGGCGCTGCGGTCAAATGTGTGTATAATCGCGTTAAACTTTGCATGCATTGGCTCAACGTTTATAGACGAGAGGGCGCTGCAGTCAAATGCTCAACTGCGTATATAACCACAATCCATATTACACATTCTCTTTCTGACATGGACCGCCGATTTAAGCGGTCGAGATGCGTAAAATAAAATCAGTATCATCAGCACCACCAGAGCTTCGCCCCAATCAACATCATTCACCACGTGGAGATGCGGCCTCTTTTTGCATATTTTTATGTGTATTTCTGACATGTATCGCAATACGATTTTACAGATATATTTTAGTATCAGTATTTTAGCTACTATTCTCATGAATCCTAGTATTTGTATTTCCAAATACATTTTTGAGTATTTCTGCCCAACCTTGCCTTATCTCGGCCAGGGATGTCTTTTGCTGCATCTGTGGCGGACTGCGGCTCCACGGCGATGGGCACGACCGGTCTCTGTTCCACCGGAGCCGGGCCAATGGCAAGAACGGTGACGTCAGCAGGCCCCGGCGCGTGGACGACCCGGCGGAACATCGAGACGCCATCCGGTGCTTCGGCACTCTGCTGGCCCAGGCCCTGTGTTTGCTGCCGCCGCCCTGGCAGCAGCTGGACTTCAAGGGGCGGCTGCTTCGGCCCCGGCAACTTGCCACCGAGACCGCCAACGTTGCCCACTGAAGACCAGGTCGGACCCAATGGACTCCAAGACCTGATCGACGTGGACATGGACTATTGACCTTGATCTGCTGTGGCCTGTAGACCGCTGGGCAGGGACGACGACTTCGAGCCCCTTCGGGCTCGGGTAAGCCTGCTGTTCCTTTTTTTTTATGAGTGTCGGTGGATTTGTTTTTGTATGTCCGGTAGGCCAACCAAGTGTTTTAAGGAGGGGGCGATGTGGGGACCATTGGTGGCCCTTCCCCGATGACCGGTATAACGGCCGTGGTTCGGAACGCTCTGCTCGGCTGCCGTGAGCCCCAACCTGTTAGTGAAGCGTAGGAGAGCCGCCTGGGCCTAGGGGGCTTTCCTCTTCACTCTCTGCAGGAGGAACCATTTTCCATCCCCCCCGCTCATCCAGGAACGTAGTTATTTTGGGTGAGGATGACACCCGCGGGAGGAGGAGGTTGACGCGTGATTAGGGAACGCAGTCTCCTCTTTCGGAAGCGATGGAGATCGGACGTGTGGAGAAGGAGTTTCTTGGCTCGCGATGGACAAAAGCACTGCACGGGCCCGGGCCAGCCCGAATGCCAGAGCCCAGGCCGGGCTCGGGATCGAACAAAACAATTTTTGGGCCGAGTTGGCCCGGACCATGACTGGGTCAGTTATGTGCCGCAAATTCTATTTTGTTAATAACAAAAAGTGTGCTCATTGATCTTTTAGGTTCAATTAAAAACAAATAAGCAAAATGCAAAATCACTACGACACCGTTAGAAAAATAAAAGACGTCTTGCACTTGGAAAGCTTTTACGTGGATTGAAGGAAACGTATATGATTCCACCAGGGTAGTGGGCGTGTCCAGTCAAGAAAACGAGGGACTTCAGTCGCAGGGTACAACATGAATTGTTTTTCCACTGACTTTCAAAATAAAAAAAAAACATGAGTGATTTTGGAATTTGTGGAGGGGGCATGCCACCAAAGATAAGCTAACTACCCTAGAGAATTCTATGCCTATAGAGTGTAGACCGCATATAACGTATGTCGCGGGAGTCGCGAAAATCCGCACTATAAGCAGTACCACGCTATAACCAAAACATCAGTTTTTCAGGCCAAAATACATGCCATCAGACAAATTACCTTTGTAAAAGAATTTATTTTATGCTAGATGAAAAATAAAGCTTAGTTTGAGGAAAGTCTTTATTTCACCAGGCTAGTACACTTCTCAAGTGTGTCACACATTTTGAAAGAAATGAACGACTTTTGCCTGGCACAGCCTTTTAATGGCGTCGTGGGTTGCGTACGGACGTTGCGAGCGTTCAGGATTGCTAACCCTAACCACTTTTCTCTGGCGATGAAAACGCGTGAAAATTCGCATCCTTTATACGGTACGCGCCAATAATACCTTCAACTTGAGCACAGGCATGAAATGCTCCAAATAAGAAAGCCGGGCGATGTTCGAAAACACAAATGCTTAGAAAGCACCACTGTAGTCGAAGTAAACAAACACGGACGTTTCTGCCGTCTTGAGAGTGCCGCCACAACATCGCCGCATGAGTAGGTGGATCTTCCCTTCTAGTACGTGCTGCTTTATCATAGCGACACACAACGTAAATTCACAGTCAAGGATAGCTAGCGCTTTTACGCGGAACGATGAGCTTCTACCACGCCGTCTACGTCGACGATCAAAACCGACGCCATGTTTGCGGATAGAAGCAGCCGGCCGGCCGGCCTGCGATCGGCATGCAATGCGTGCGAACACTTCTCCTCGACCTGCGATTGGTCTGTCGTTGCAGTTGTTTCCAACCAACGCAGCGGGGGGACGCACGCACGTGAACGACACGTGCATGCGTCCCTCCGTCGCTATGGCAACTGAAGCCTCTCTCTTCGCTTCTCCCCGCTTCTTCGAGCAACCTCCTTGCCCCGTAAGTGCCGCTTGCGGTTCGCGCCGTTATCTAGTGTCGCACAATGAAGCGTGCTTTCTGCGTCGGTCAGTTGGCACGGTTGCCGGGCTGTTTCGAAAACCGCACTATAACCGGTATTTCCCTTCGCGCGCCTGCATTTTAAGTGGTATGTAATTACATGGAGTTCTATGGGAGGCGAACCGGTGGTTTAAAAAAGCCGCGCTATACCCGGTCCTCCACTATAAGCGGTTACGTTGTAAGTGGTCTATACTGTACCACCTTTTGAAGATACACAAGCGTGATTGCGATTGTTTCTTCATAAAAATACATGTGGAAAGGAAAGTTCTCTATGAAACGAATTGAACAACGAAAAGTTCGATCTCTCTTCAAGAAATGCATACAGTAAAAAATATTGCCCACCTTTTTTTTTTGTCAGAATCACTTACGATGTGCATATTTCGCCCATATTCTCGAAAATACATTGTCGAAGTCAGGATATTTATCAAGTCGAAAAAAAAAAACTCTGTTAAAGTTTAAAATACATTTAAATCAAATATGCTCGCTTTATGCTTAGTGTTTTGGGCTCATGTATGTAACCTGTCTGGCCCAAGCTAGGCTCAGGCTTACATTTAAAAAATATTTTTTCAGGCTCGGGCAGTGTCCCTTCCGGGCCGCGCCGGGCCCGGGCCGGGCCTCTACCGTGCTGCGTCGGGCCGGGCCTGGAAATTTCGGCCCGTGCAGCGCTCTACTCTGGACTACGCTGTCGGAACGGTGTAGACAGGGTGAGCCTTTCATTTAACCTTTTCGGCGCTGGGGTTTGGGACAGTGTTTTTTTTTATAATAAACACTGTTGGACCCAGTCCTATTGTGGTACGTGTTGCTTCTTTTTAGAGAAGCGATCCTTTGTGCGGCTGACTTTCGGACCCGCCCATAGCGGTGTTCTCGGAGAGAAAGCTGCGGGGTGTGGGAGTAGGCTTGGCGCCTCCCGATTAGAGACGCCGCTGAAGTCGTCGGTTACCACCACCTGGACCATCTCATGTGTATGAAAACAAGTCTGTCAAGCAGACGACACGGAAGACTTGTTTCGTCGCGTGGTTACTAGCGGGATGCCGGGGTTAAACCATCTTCGTGCAGCATGGCAGACGAGAAAACCCGACTAACCTGGACACGCGCTAATAGTGGCAAAAAATTTTTTTTTGTTCTTTTTTTTTTTTTGTAGCGGCGGCGATAATGGACGAAGTAGAAATTTAAAATTGTTTTGCTGGCAAACTTATTTTGCCTTGATACTAGTACGCCGTAACGAGGGACTTGTCTCTTCGCTGAAGATGTGAAATTTAGCCAGTGCAGTGCAACTGCTAACCTGGGTTTTTTAACGTGAATTGCGTAGTAGCGATTACACGAGCGCGTGCCGTGACGAAACTCGTCCAGATTGGAACGGATACAAACCCATAAGATTCTGCAATGCAAGCCTTCTCTCTACGCTGCGGACTGAGGCCCATTAGACCACTCGGCCACCGATCCCCCTTCCGAAATCTCAGCAAGGTGTCGCCTGTAAAGTTACCGCTGTAAAGCAATTGTTGTCGATGGCTCTGGAGTAGAGTGCCTCAATGTTGCTTGCTGGCTTCGCCTCGCAAGAGTGGTGACATCCTTTGGGAGGGCAAGTGCCCCCTTTTCCCTACTGCGGCCACCAGTATGCCTCCTCCCTTCTGACAGACGCCGAAAGCAAACGCATACTTGATGGAATTTGTAACGCTGCGTGTTCTTGAGGTTACCCGGTGCCTTTTCTCGAGTGGTAATGTTCAATGACAATAACAGCGTAATGCGCTCATAAAAGACTGAAGACAAGATGGAGACTCCGTAAGCAGACGGAAGAGTTATTACCACTCTGTGAGGGCCACCCAGCAATATTTAGGCGTTCTACTGTGGAGCCACTACTGCCTTTTTAGCCTACACTGTTAGCAAGTCCCGTGTATATGGTAAACATTTGGGGTGAAAAGCACGCTGCTTACACAAATTACCATAAATTTACACGTTGAGTAATAGACAATTCGTTCAAAAATCATGCGAGGTTGTAAGAGACGTGTTTTGGTTTGGGCATACACGCCTAACCGTGTAGTCGACCTGGAAAACACGCGTCACCCCCAGCGACGACCGCAGCATTGCCGGCTATCGAAGCACCGGAATGCTTGGGGACACAGCTAGAAATGACCGTGGAGACAAATGCCACGAAAAGAAGCATGTCTCGGAGACAGACATGCACCAAAAGCAATTATGCCATGTAGCGGGGCAAAGCTCGCGCTCACCGAGCTTCTCGCCTCGCTGGCATTGATTATGGTCGATGGCACTGCGGCTTCCCTCATGTCGCCCATGTTTGTATTTATTTTAGGGTTCTGATAATAGTTTCCTATGCACCACAAATAAAGTTATGGGTCTAATTACTCGTTCTAAACAGTTAAAATGGATATAAAAAGCGTGTCCTCGATCTGAACACATGACATTGCAGTTGGTTTCGGTTTGGCTTTAACCCTTCAACTGCAAGCAAAATGGCCTTGTAACACCAGGAGGGGGGGAAGGTGCCGCCGCTTGCCATGCACCCTCCTCACAATTTAAGGCGCTCCGTAATGGTTGCCATATTAAAACTTTATACCAGTGTTGCTGCATCTGTAGGTCATCTTTAAAGGGGCACTGACACCCCAAAGGTCGTATTCTTTTTTATTGTCTAAAACGATGCAAGTTGTAGTCATAGACACGCAAAAAAAAAAAAACGCATCGCGAAAAAAAATTTTCCCGTGCGCGCGCGCCCTTTTATTTTTGGCGTTTATATCTCCCGCACTCACCTCCTTGCTTCTTTTGATTGGCGACGTCAAAAATCAGGAAATTTAGAAGCTTTGTAGGCGACATTTCTATAACATTTAATAACGGCAATCGTAAAACATGTTTTTTAATGCAATCGCGAACGCACAATGGCCTTTCTTTTTGAAATACCGAAAATCAGATTTCGGTGTGATGTCGCTTCCTGGATTTGTATCCTCCCTCGGAAAACTTGGCGACGCTTGAGCAAAGGATTATCGGCGAGTCGGGGAAGAAACCGGTTTTTTCCTGCGCCGGCACCCTTCTATCCCTCCCGCCTGCTCACCTCCTCCCCGCTTCAGGTCGCGGTAGCAACGGCGCTTTGCTTCATGGCGTGGAGCGGAGGTCCGAAAGAAAGTCGAGTCGCAGCAGACCGCAAAATTTGACTCACTGCACTGGCGCAGATCGCGCGGGAACTTCGAATTCAGCATTTGGAAATTGTTTTTTTTTTAAATTCAGAAATACTGAATTTCCAAGTTTTGAATTTCGAGGGTAATGTCATGGCATCATTTTCAATCGTTTCGGATAATAAAATAAATTATGATTTTGATGTGTCGGTGCCCCTTTAAGTTAGAGCTGACAGAGAAAATCTGATCACGGCAAACGCTGATGTGCGCTGGAAGGTAGAGCCGGTTTGCTCTCGTTGTTTTTGTTTGGCCGGGGAAAATCTGGCAACAACGCATGGCGCCGCCAGTGTTTTGCTTTGACGGGACGTGAGGAAGTTAGGAGCTTCGCAGTTTGCGAGCACATAGCGAAGACGTGACCGGAGAAGGGCCCCTGTGATGTTTCCGGAAGACGGAAAGCATCATTCGTAATCGTCGTGTGTGCTTTGAAATCGAAGGGAGTCGCAGGGTTCACGAGTGCGCAACCACAAGCCAAGGTTCACGACAGCGTTGCGTTGACTTCGGCGATCTCGTTCTGTTTGGTGCAACACGGCGATGCGACAAAGAGCCGAAACGTTCGTGGTATGTGATGCGGTGCTTGGAGGTAGAAACCTACACTAACACGCAGCTCAAATTGTTTGTTGTGGGGTTGAGGTTCAACGGGTTCAGTCCTGTCGTCATCAGCTGGTCTGGGAGGACACAGCGAGCGCTTTTAAAAGTAAATCTTCCTTTGTTCCGTTTCAAAATGGGGAAGATTCCTGACACATAGCGTGAGTAAAAAGCTGCGGGCGTTTTCAACAAAATTCCGTCGTTTTAATTGAACAATAGACTTCGGATTGTTGTCCTAAATCTACCGTTTTTATGCTTCGTGTTGTTGGACTGCGTTTGTACAGCGACGTGTTTGCACAGCAACGCACACCACTCGAGTAGATGATTTGGTCCTGCAAACGACTGGTTATACAGAATTTCAAGGAAACGTAAATTGCCACCGATATTTTCCTGTAAATCTCGTGTGAGCTTGTTGCGCTCATCATGCGGTGTGAATAAATTAGGGCAAGATTTTCTACTTGCCCACAGATGCATGAACTAAGACCATTTCTTTGTAGTGAACATAGTGCTTTTTTTTATTTTGGGAAGAGACGTTGGTGCATTTATTATGGTACAGTCACTTGAGAGTTGAGAAATTGGGGAGAGCGAGCAAGCTTTCCCAACTTTGTCCCTCTTCTCTCTGACACTGCCCCTTGTTTTAGTTTCAGTAGGCATGCCTACTAGCAGGTACAAACTGCTCTAAAACTGGTAAAAGACTGGTAAGACTGGAAGTCAGGACGGTGCGGACTCCGTGCTTCGCGATTTTTGCAAGGTGACTGGGTAAATGCTTTTGCGAGGTATGGAGAATATGCAAGATTTTGTTGTCAAAGTGTTGACGATGTCCAATGTGTACTGAGGGCAAAAACTAAGAGCGTTTTGCCTTGCTTTTACAATCGAAACCAGAGCAGCAAAATAACTGCCTTGCGTACACCAAAATGACGGAAGCAATAAGTTTGAACAGGTCCAGTACGTCGCCGCGGATGTAGGCGAGAAGGTGCACACTGTTTAAACGCTTGCAGTATCCACGAGTGCTACCAGAAAAACGGCGTCAACAGAGGAGGAGCTCGCGATTCAGCATAATGCAGTGCTACGGGCTCGTGAATTTTCAACGTTCGGGGAAATGGCGGTATAAAAATATTTAAAAATGCATCAGAGCCTCATTAGTGGTCACGAATAACACTGGTCCTAAACTCCCAAGCCCCGCCACTCCACTCGACACCGACACGACATACGACAACAAACTGCATCAAAACGCCCCAAAAGTGAAGGCGTCTGCTCCCGTACGCATACTGCAACTAACGGAAGTGAAGTGTTGGGCTGATGTCCTTCGCAAGAATATATAAAAAAATGCTTTGTGCAAGGATAATTTCCATTGATTATTGAATACATAATGATAAAATCTCAATAATTTGTTTCTCTGTCTGATTCAAGCTAGTCGGACCGCTCATAACACTGGTCGAGCATGAAAATAACGAAACTTTGAACTTTTTCGTGGCCGGTTTAAGATTTATCGTTAATACGTCGTTATTTTTCGCAACGAACTGACGTTGTAGATTTTGCCTCTATACTTTTTAAATGTAAACAGTTCTTACATACGGCTGTTAATTGTGCCATGTTTTGTGTCTTCTGCAAACCTGTAACAGTCAACGACCAAAGACCTCACCCGCACATGTCAAGCTTATATACGTCGCGGGGAGAAATGAATATCGAGTAGGAAGTGTCCGGCGCAGTGTCGTTTATAGTGTTTGTGTATATATCCATGTCAGTGCTGTGTAATATGTGGTGCTCGTGCTGTCTGCGATGCGATGTATCTAGGGTTGTGATCGTTCGCAGCATACAAACAGACGCGCTTATGTTTTTTATAGGCTGCTATAAATCTCCCTAGGTGGCGCAAGTTACCGCCCGACTCCAAATAGTTTTGCGCGAGTTATTTATCTATGTAAGTTCAGCATTCGTTTTTCGGTCTAGCACTTCCGTCGTAGCTAGCTACCGACGCCACTGACCGCTAACGACGCACGTACGTACCTTTGCACGTAGCTATGTCCGCCGCTTAAAGACAGTTTACTGTGTGTAAAAGACATTGAACGAGAACAAACGCGTCCTGTGTGCTTTCAATTCGGCTGGAAGGCGCGCGGCTCGCTGGGCTCGTCTCTTGCATGTTCTCGGCTGCTGGCCACCATGTTTCATAAGGAACACACTCGAAACGTGTTTCGCGGAAGGCAGACACAGTGTAGCGTGTTAAGTTTACACGGCACCTCTTGTGTAGACGAATAACACAGATGGCTGCGTGTAAAACGGACATGTTTTGACGTGTCCACTATGGGCGAACGGTTTACACGTCTGGGTGTATTTTTTTTGCTAACAGTGTAGTTGTCACGTTGTCGAGGACTGGAGCTATCAACCGGCAGAAGTAGACACCTAAGGTTATTCCTCTAGCTAGAAGGCACCACAATTTATTAATCTCATACATGATGTGTCTCTTTAACAGTCGGCCAAGGCAGTGCGGAATGACGAAGAAAAGAAGATTCACACTGCAGACATCGAAATCTCAACTACTTCTAAGAAAAAGAAAACGCTGGGATGACTGACACCCGACGACTGAAATGCAGCTATAATTCGTTTCATCTTCATGCACCTCAGTTCCTAACCAAGTTTTAATACTCATCCTGTTTTTGGAATAAGGCATGCCAAATTCACCTGAACAGGATTGCGATCACAGCATAATATAGCATGGGTTGAAGTGGACGATATATCTCATGTAGAGATTCGCTAGGTTGGCTCTGAACATGACCTGGTTGGGGTGATCAGTGCATAGTCATCTCATTCAAATCTAAAGCTTAAATTTACTCTTTCATGCATCACTTGACATACCTGTTTCTTTTTTCTTTTTTTTTATAATTTGGCACCCAATTTCAGTATTGCTTAACATGCGTAGTGAAAGGTACAAATAAGTATTGCCGCTTTCTGTTCTTTACTGTTTATTAACCGTCGTCTTTCGAAACCTTGCAGGACAAACTAGGCAGGAATTTTGACGCAGATGCGAACGACACTTCGCTGCTTTGCAAAGGTTGCCTGTCACCCGCCTAGTCCCCTTTCAGCGGTGCAAGGCCTTCACACAAATGCCACAAAGCCAGATCAAATGAGATGACTACAGTTGAGCCAGCTGCGCGCAAACTTTTCATTGTCTGCCTTACATTACTTTGCCGGCCAACCGCCCCTTCCCCCTCTTTCTGAGCCTATTGGAGGCTTTCATACATTTATTTATGGAAACTGTATAATCCTACTAGGTATGTCTTAACGCGGAGCAACTGAATAGTGTCTCTTACTTTTGTTTTATTATGTCAAAATGTCTGGAGGTGGAGTCTTATGTCTAAAACACTTAAACATGTGCCATATGTTTGTTTGTTTCATTCTATATTGAAAAATAGTGTGAATAACACACAGACATTAGAAAGTTGGGCATAGTTGGTCTTAATCCATATTGAAAAACAGCACGAATAACACACAGACAAAGAGAACACACAGGACGAGGCACTGCCTCATCCTGTGTGTTCTCTTCTCTTTGTCCGTGTGTTATTCGCGCTGTTTTTCAATATGGATTAGCCTCGTCCTGTGTGTTCTCTTCTCTTTGTCCGTGTGTTATTCGCACTGTTTTTCAATATGGATTATGACCTACTAGCCCAACTTTCTATTACAGCAGGTTTGATTTATTGTTTGCTCAAGTAAAGGCAGTTATATACACATTTCTTCCTGCCATGCTTACTGCCGCAGATGCTGAAAACACTGGCGACAACTTATGACCGGCAGCACAGCGGCCAGTCCCCTTACAGTGATGATCTTTGACATTTTATTGAAAATGTGTTGACTTCTTGTTGACTTTGATTCTTTTTTTTGACATTCTGTTGTCACGGTAAACAGAAAGTTTTTTCCTTTTGTGCTGAAACTTTTCTGGTGATTTTCTTCAGTCCGAGTCAAACGAAAAGCTGTTGGCTTTCTAATTAACTTTACGCTGATTTTTTTCTGCTGACTTCCTATTGACAGTGTCATCAGAATGGCTGGAGTTACGTTTACTCCGTATTGAAAATGTGCCGTTCACTCCCTGTAGCCAGTCTCTGGACTTTTTATTTGAACATAGTATATCTTGACTAGCTATGTCAAAAGTTTCTTTCTAAATAGTCTCCGACAAGGTGACAACGGCAGGAAGCAACGTCAGTGTTGCCGCCTCCAGCGCGAGCATCCTACCCTTGACAACGCGTTGGCGTTCGTGCACCTTGAATGCGCGCATGCAGTGAAAGCACGATGAAAGGCGTGGGGCGTGTGCTGGAGGCCAGGCGTTCGAAAGGCATGCCCTGCCATTAGGACTTTGTAAGTGACTAGTGACTTTAATGACCATATTAAAGGGGTACGGAAATGAAAATTGAAACATACAAATTTCGTTCTGAAATGGAGTCCAGCTAATGGATAATGAACGTGAATGATAATCCCACATCTGTATTTTGAATATACCTCGGCATACCTCCGTTTGCTGTTGGTGGCATTGTGGCGGCATCAATGTGCTACAACCGAGCCGTTCGAAGTACCCGTGGGGTGACGAGCGTTTCACGTGTGAGATCAGTCGTGCGCGTCGTGTTCGTGTGGCCCATTCTCAGAAGGCTAGCCACTCGCTCAAAACTCGGACAAAAATTGCTTCCTTCTAAGCTTACAGTGAGGTGGAAGCTATAAGCTTGGCAAATCAATCAGCCGCCTCCCTTTCATCACCTGCCGTATTCTCTGCGCGTGGGTCTGCGCGAGGGAGCGTGATAATGTGGCGAAAGTGTAGGTGGGGGTAATGATGCCGTAGCTTCTACGGCACTGTCAGCTTAGGGGTGAACGGGGAAGGGAAAGCAACTTTTGTCTGAGTTTTGAGCGACGGGCTAATTGGGAGAATGGGCCACACGAACACAACGGTAATTTTTACACGACGCGCACGACGTTCGTCACCCCACAGGTACTTCGAACGACTCGGATGTAACGCGTTGACGCCACTACAACGCCACCAACGGCAATGCTTGTAACCACTCCGGCCTTTCTACATCACAAATGCTGTGAATATATATTTATGTATTTTGTGCCGGATATTTAATAATGCATCGCGTCCTCCGTTTGGGACGAAAAATATAGCCAGTCGTTCAAAATACAAACGTGCGATTATCATGTACGGTTACTATCCGTCATGTTTCACTCATTTACGAACGAAATTTGTATATTTCAATTTTCGTTTCTGTGCCCCTTTAAAGTAGTAAACTGGTAAAGAAAACCAATATAACTATTTTAAAGTGGAGCAACTGCCTTTACTCCCTTCGTCCCGAGTGGTGCTAAGCAGGGAAGCAATAACATTTGTTCTAGGAGCTGTTTTTAAGGATGTTGTTTTTGCGACTGTGCCAAATTATTATTAGTTGTACCAATACCTTTTAGAAAGAGATAAAGACCACAAACTTTATAACACTGTTTTCCCTTTGACAGACTCCCGAAAAGGATATCGGACACTTGGAACCTTAATAAGTGCTGAGGTGGTCACCGGCAAAATGATTAGCTTCAATATATAGGCTATATAAGGCTCTGGAGCAGTTAACGAGACTGTGTATCTGGTGTTGAGTGCTTCTTGGTTTTGTGTTTGTTTCTAATGTGTATTTGTGGGATATGTAAAGTGCGTTCAGATGTCACAGGGACATTGTTTCCTAACAAAATCCAAAATATATATTTAGGAAATTATCGAGTCTCTTCTTTTTTAATGTTATTCTGCCATAGAATGCATGCCTTTTACCCTTGTTGGTGTTAGACTGGTGGCAGCTGATAAAAACTGTTTGCTCTACTGATGTCTAACCCCTGGTTAGCTCATTTCGTAGAGTTCTCCACTGAAAATGGAGAGGTCCCGGGTTCGATACCCGGACCAGGCGAATTTTTTCGGTCGCGCACCAGTCACCTAGTTGTGCTTGGAGATTTGTGTTTGTCCTTTGACCCTCTTCTTTCCTTCTCCAGGGATTATTTTCACCAGTTTTAATCAGGAAGTAAGTGAGTTGTCAAAATAAACTCTGGGAAACCTCAACAAAGTTTTAAACAAGTTTCAATACGATTCCAAAAAACGCTTAACAGAAGTTCAGAAGAATTTAACTACAGATTTTTGTCAGGGTCATCAGCAGTCACAAGTTGCTTCACGAGCAACCCCGGTCGTAAGCAGTCAAGTGTGTGAACTGCCAAAATTGGTTCCTTTATGACAGTACTCTCATATTGGGCCTACCAAAACTATCTACAGACGTGTTTGAAGCGCACACATATGTGCGCTTCGAACACGTTTGCATTCAGTTTGGTAGGCCTAATATGAGAAAGCACGAGAAAGAAACGTGCCTCGGACGGTGTTTGTGCACTGCCTTTTGCTTCTTGTATGAGTAGTGTGACTGGAACTTTACGGAGCGAGTCAAGAAAACGTCAGCAGATGGTTAGTCTGCTAACGTAAGTGAACAACGGAGTTTGTCTGCTATAAAGCGTCATTCGCAGACAAAAAGAAAACAAGGGAATACTTTCAAGTCTTTGGTTAACGGACCGAAATAAAGGCAGCCGTCTGCTAAAAGCCGAGTGCCACGATGAAGTGATACGGGACGTGAGCTAAAACTATAATGGCCTGCTATACTTCCCTTTCGGTGCAATCGACAGCGAGTGCTCTCTATGCAAATCTCAAGCTCTGCTGCAGTATATAGCTGAAATTCTCGTTTGTATGTAGCACACTTGGGACAAATGCATCAATTACCGCGAAACCCCTCTCACCGTTTGTGAGTTAGAAGTTCTCACCAGAAAGACTCATGAATCAACTAAAGATGTATCATTGGTCGATAACTCTCGCACACCAAAACGCTGGGATGTCGCATCCAATCACTGACTGGGAACGTGATCGCTCTCACCAGGGACAAAACACCGACCTTTAAAACTCGTTTTGAAAAGAAAGGACGTTATCTTGTGGCCTAGCTGGCGAAAAAGGCCTCAACAAGATCTGTAATAAGTGCCATGTTCCAGCCTGAACGATACCCTCAGGGTTCGGGACAATGTTACAGAGGTGGTGGAGAGAAGGTGTTGAAAATGCGTAAACAAAACCACAAACAAACTAATGAAGGATTAGAAAAGTGTTCAGCGATGGCGGTCTTGGAAATGAGACGTCTTTAAAGTGAAGCTGAAGCGTTTTTGTAGTTGAGGAAACACACTTAAATCGTCTTAATTTGGTCTTTAGGAACCCCAATGTCGAAAGTATTTTTTAATTTCGTTGTTTTCGAAGTACCGCTCAAGCCCCCCCTTCTCGGAGTGTGCTGTCATAAAAAGGGTTTTCAAAATCTCCTCTCTCGCGCATCTTCAGCGCCTATCGGAGTTATGCATGCACATTTTTGTTATTTTTACGAAAAGGTCAGTAAAAGACATCACGACTGGTGCCAGTGCCGGGTAGTGGTGAGATTGCAATTGCACGCGCTGCCTCACGATCGACACAAGCTTGCAGGCCGAAAGATACTCCTATGATGTAACGACTGGTCGGAGGTTTTTCGTGTTTCCTCGCGTTTAGTTATATCTTTGGGGAAAACAAACAGAAAATTCAGATTTGCGGGTTAGAACTACGCTAGAATCAACCCCTATCTAACTTTTTGGAAGAATTGTTCCAGCTTCCCTTTAATGGGGACGGAGGAGAGGGGATTGCCACTCTAAGCTTGTGCTTAGTCGGAAGAGAAAAAAAAACAAAAAAACATTGTAGAAGGGATGGTATATTTACACTGGTGATCAATGGTGATAAATTTATACTTGTGATCAATTAACTAAATTATAATGTTTTGTAGTCAACTTCTGTATAATCAAAAGGACTCTTTAACCATTAGAATCTCGGGGAAACTCGTCAACGTGAACCAAGTATCTCAGCTAAAACCAATTCTTCCTCAGTGAGCCCCGCTTATGAATTTTTGGCAAAACGCGAGATTGACTGATGGATCTACACTGAATATCATTTTATGTATGATAGCATCAGTCACATGGATGCAGCACTGACGGAACCGGCACACATTTCCCTTCTGCACTGCAGATGCGTGTTTTCTCGTTTGTTACCTTCTTTTTCTCGTCTCTACGTCGTAATTCGCAATCATTTAGTGCGCAGATTAATCAAGTAATGAATAGCCAACTAGACCAATTCCCAGCAATGGTACCCTTCAGTTTTCGTTTTGCTCATTGAATGCGATGATATTTGAGGTCAGGTAAAGTAACCTTGAGTTGGGGACTGTTTATTAACACTTATTGTTATAAACTTTGCAGGCTGAACTATCTGCAAATCCTCTTAACGCAAGTGTGAACAACCCTTCGCTGCCTGGGAAAGAGGGCCAGCCATCAGCCAGGTCAACCTATGGCAGTGCCAGATCTTTTGACTACATTTTTCCCCTGATGAATGGGATCGACTAGTCGGATCAAATAGGGAATGGCCACACCTCAGCTAACTACATGCAACATTTCCATTACCTTCCCTACTTTTGGTGGCCGACACGGCATGTCCATTTTGTTGATCTGTAATTCTCAAAACCTATGGCAGTGATACACCGTATAGTTTTTGCTTTTCAAGCATGCCTGCCTTTTTTCAGCACTACGAAGCAGGAGCGTTCTACTTAAACCACGCTCTTTGATCATACCCAGTTGTGTCTTCCTCGATTCGTGTGGGTCTCTATGGACGTAGTCCTTTACCACATGTCTAAAGGTGAAGTAAAACCTTCGAAGCACCTGCTTAATAGAGAATGATCGCTTTTATGTTTGGTTTTCAAACATAAAGAGAGAAATTAACTTTTTCAAGATATATTTAGTATCTAGTTAGGATGCTTGTTTTTTTTTGTGATGTGATTATTTTAGCTTTTGAATATTACACCGCAATACGAATGTAAACCCCTGAATTTCTCTACATTATCTGCACGATGTGTCGCTGTTTGCTTGTTCCTTGAGTTTGTGCTGGTTGGGCTTCTCTGTTGGTGTACTATATACGAAAAGAGAGCAACTAAGCAAAATTTAATCTCCATGCCTAATAAAAATTGTCCACGCAGCGTTCGACTACGAATGGCAGAGAACGGACTGCGAGAACAAGGGGGCGGAGCTCTCCTTCCTAGGAGCCGAATTGCAGAAGCAACCATGGAAGATGGACCAGGATAGGAGGACAGATGGCGGTGAGACTTCTGCCCCCAATCTTATGGTGCCCACAGAACTAAGAATACCAGGTATGAGAAGACGCACACTGGACAATACTCATCCAGCTTCATACTTTCTTAGTACACTCTCAAGGATTCGTGAGCGGTCCCACACGGATAGGAAACTTTTCTAGGCTAGGCTTCCCAGGAGGTTGAAAATGTGAGGAGTCTGATGTGGTACACAAGGGTTCCCTCACGTGGACAGTTCATTAAGTTTTAATTAGCAGCCCGCACCAGACAGAAAAGTTGTACTACAACAAAATTCAAAGTTATTTTTCTTAGGAAAGGTTGAAGGGGGGGGGGGGGGGATGAAGGGGTTATATTCCAAAGTACGAGAACTGCGACTCAAGTGAAAGTAAACAAACAAACTGGGTTCTACTGAAGGAACATTCACTTTGAGCACACAATCTCAATAGTTACATATTATTTGATATCAATGAAATGTACTGTGCCTCCTTGGTTATTTATATTACAAAACTGTCTTTTTTCCTTTAGTTTCGGTTGACCGAGTTGCTCTCACAAATACTATGAATTCTTTTTGACACGTGAAATAGCCCAAAAAATGTTTGGCTGTTCCAAATGACTGAAGCTTTTCTCACAACAATATTTGTGTCGCCGAAGTTTAGCTTTAGACTGGCAAATATCAATGTCGATTTAAAACATTGTTTTCTCTGTTTCAGATTATTTTACTAGCCTTTTGAATGCTATATTGTTTAATCTAATACCGTATTTGCACGAATATAACGCGACCACGAATATAACGCGAGGGCAGGTTTTGATGCTTCCCAAAAGAAAAAAAAAATATTATTACTATCATAACGCGAACCGAAGCAGCATCAATTTCTCGCACTCGGGGGCATAGCAGAAGTGAAAAGTCAATGGAAATAAAAGAATTATCAGTTTATGTTTTGACTGCACTCATCCTCACTGCTCAGGTCCTTCCGTTTACAATTTGCTTGGCCACTACGCAGCTTGTTTGGTAGTTACTTTTTCTTCCGTGCGAGCTCCTCGGCAGCCCACAATCCAAAAAGGCACAAAGCAGAAGCACCAACACACAAACACTAAAGGACTAGACCACCCTGGAGCAGAAACTAAACAATGCTCAGGCAGGAAAAAGACTGCTGAACCGATACACCATCACACTTCTTGTTCTGGTGCCTCTGCATAAACAAATGCCTCGTGTTGCACGATTGCGTAAACGCGGTCGGTGGTCTTGGCTTGGCTTGTGTTGACTTGACTTGGCCCGGCTTGGCTTGGCTTGAGTTGGCCAGCGCCCGCACTCCTGCATGGCGGGCGTGCGCTGAGTTTCTGCGGCGTGCGTGCGTTGTACAAACACAAAAGCGATAAAAATGCTTTTTTTATGTTTTCTATTCGCCCCTTCACGTAGCCCAATAGCTAATACATTCCCTTCCACACCCCCCCTTCTTTTCCCACCGGATCTTTTGCATTGAGCCGGAAGAATGGCTTTCTCCTCTGGCTTTCTCTAGACTCGCGTGCCTCGACTCCGGATATAACGCGAGGTGTGTTTTGGAGCACGTAATTTCGAAAAAAAAACTTGCGTTATATTCGTGAAAATACGGTAATCTGCACCCTAAAAGAAGCCAGTGTGACTACTTTCCTGTACAGCACTCGGAGAGCCAATCCCCACAACTTACAGGGGCAACTCGGCGAATGACAATGGCGAAACACAGGTTTAGACCAAAATACGCTGTCACAGTTGTGACATCAAGCATTGCAAAACGTCACGCTTGCATTGGTCAATGTCACAACTCAGACTGCGTATTTTAGTCTAAACATATGTTTCGGCACCGTCATTTGCTGAGCTGCCTCCGTAAGTTGCGGTGATTGGCTCTCCGAGTGTTGTGCGAGAAAGAAGATGCACGGGCTTTTCTTAGAGTGTGTGGTTGTAAGGAAGACTCTTCCAGTGTAACTTAATATACAGACGCAAACATTAAGAATGTCAACACGCTATCACCAAGAGCTCCGTACTGCCAGCGTTATGCAGATGCAGTAGGGAGTTTTAGTAGGCCGTTTCTGCAGCCCGCTAAGCACCCGCATAGCGCTCCGTAATCTGCCGCATGACCTTGAACTGTGTAAACAATGTTGCCGGCGCGCATGCGCAGTGGCGGTGTTTTCTTTACGGATACCGTAGCGGAGGAGAAAAACAATGTTTTACAACTCTCTAGTGTTCTAGGTGTTACCGTAAAAAAGTAATGGAACACGTTACTTGTTACTTGCAAAATAGAGGAACGCGTTATTGTTACCGTTATTGACAGAAAGTAATGCACATTGCTTTTGCATTACTTTTTATTTATAAATTGACAATAACAGCGTTTTTTGTTTTCTTTTTTTTGTGAGAGCATTTTTTGACAGTGGGATAACGGGAGCGGGTGTTGAGGTTTTTCTAAAGTGGAACTTTTTGCTTGGGGAACGGACAGCAAAATTTTGAAAATATGTAGAATGAGTACAATAATTAATGATTTGGATCATATTCTACGTTCCAGCTTAACTCCAGACGCAGCTAATGGGACCAGTAAAGCAGTGGCAAAATCGCAAGTCGCTGGGTCTTGTTTGTTTATGATTGATTCAGCGATGATAGAACACGTCCAGAGACACGGCGAGTGCCATGATGGCGCCCTTTTCACTCTTTCTCATTGGCCCCGTGAGCTTGTAACGTCAGCTGCGTATGGACTTAAAGGGGCCCTGCATTCCTCATTAAGCCTTTTTTGAGGTTTTCACGTCTCTTGTGGTTCGGGCAACCCAGCGGGCGCGGAGAGAGTAACTAAAGATGAGTGCGTTCTATTTTAACTGGACGTCGTGGAGGTCTTCTCCACCTACAGGGGTGCCCCATGGTGCTGAGCACGCTCAACATGTGACGACATCGTGACGTTTCAGGTCCTGGTTAGCTTCTGCCTTACGACTAATGAAAGCCGCTAAAAGCTTTATTATTATTTTTTTTGTCGAAATATAAAATATAAGTGGCGCAAACTGTTTCGATTATTTATGAAAGTAGTTTTTGTTCAGTATCTTAGATCAGAAGAGAAACAAAGGCAGTTTATAAAGTATGGAAACAACAAATGACCTGTCGACATAACCGCCACCATACGGTGGAAAAGGCGGCGCATACTGGGAAGGTGCAGTGGAATCGGGTGCCGACGCGTGCGGCGCACTGCTGTGAAGCGGCAAGCGTAGAAATGTCCTGCATGTAAGTGGCGGCGCTACAGAACTGTCCTTTACCTTGTGTTTGCGGTCGCTTGTGGCCAATGAAGTGTCATGCCGCCGCCTGCTTCATCCAGCCGATCCAGCACATGCTTTAGTGGCGCCCTATTGAGCCGTAGGCACGGAGTGCGGCGGCCGTGAGAGCTCGTTCAGCTCACTACCCCTCCTCTAGTTCACGGCCACCCAAGCCAGGACCAGGGACGTCATGAAGGAAGTTACTATGTTCAGTGTGCTCATGTTTGGTGCAAATTAAAAACCAGTCAAGAGGTCGTTGCAGGGCCCCTTTAAAGGGATACTTCAACAAAATTTGAAATATATCCGTCGTGTTCAAAAATACGTTGAATATAATCCACAATATCCGTAAATGACAATCGCACATTTGTATTTTGAGCCTGTTGGCTCTATTTTTTGTTATAAATGGCCCATTCTGGCAAGCGCTCGGAGAAGGCCCAGCTTAGAGCACGTGACATCCGACGCAATCGTGACGTAGGTCGTCTCGGGATGAGCAAAGCTACCGCGAGGCTGACGTCGAGAGGATGGCCTAGTCGTCCCAGCCACCGAAGCAGCTGCTTTTGTAAGAATTTTGAGTGATGGGTTAATCTCTTATAATCTTGTAGAGGGACAATAGCGACTTCTGGGACACACAAAAGGAATTCTCGGGAAGAAGTGAGTTCCTCCTTCCCCTCTTCTCTCGTCGTGGCCGGAGGCGAGACAATAACCGTCACTACCTCTCAAGGGTCCTAGATGGGCATTACAAACGAGGCGTTAGCGACAGCCACCAGGCGCTCTTTGCTAATCGTTTAATTTGTTTTAAAATTCCTTTTCGTGATTTTTTTAACAAGATATCGGTGTGTTTGATGTGATACTGCTCCTTTGAACACATATAGACCATAAAATAAGCGCTGAAATTTCGTTGTAGTACCCCTCCAAGGTAAAACCAAATATAGAAAGGCGCAAAAAATATAAGTACTTTTTTCAGGTTTTCGGAAGAATATGTATCGGGTAACGTCACTACGTTATCCGTTACTTGAAATAAGTAACGTAAATATGTTACCTGTTAGTGTTTTGGAAAAGTAACGATTACATTGCAAGGTTACTGAAAAAAGAAAGGTGTTAACGGTAACGACGTTACTTTTAACACGTTACCGCCAAGTATGGAAGGGAACTGAAGCCGCGGCCCCCCCCCAGCTTGAGTTCCCTTCCGTACTTGGTTAGCAGAACGCAGAAGCCACCACAGCTTTTGCACCATGGAGCTGCCAGATTAGTCTTTAATGATCGCCTGTAGACCTTTACAAGCATTACGAATGAACCTTTTTAACATCTGAAATGAAAAAATACCTTATTTAGACAGCACTGGCATGACGTAGGCATTCATTACTATGTTCATCTAGGTACTCAAAATTCATGTTCAAAGCGATAAAAACAGCTCCGACCTTTCTTGCTTTGTCGTGTCATCCCAACAGACTGGATCGAAGCATACTATGGCGACAAAGTGGATACCTTTGACTGTGACAGCTGCAGGGGCGACACCTTTCCCCCCACCAACTGGTCGGGCCCACAGAAGCCGCAAATGCACCGACAACTGGACAAGCACCCGTGCGGCTTCTGTCCTCACTCAAGCGATTCCGCAACGGCTGTCGGCATCCACGAGAGGACACACACTAACGAGAGGCCCTTCAGTTGCGGTGTTTGCGAGAAAACGTTTGCGCGTAAGGATTGCTTGACAGCTCACGTTAGAATTCACACCGGAGAGAAGCCGTTCAAGTGCAACACGTGCAGCAAGGTGTTTACTCTGAAACGCACCTTGGCAGATCACGAAAGAATTCATACAGGAGAGAAGCCGTTCAAGTGCAACACGTGCAGCAAGGCGTTTACTCTGAAATGCACCTTGGCGGATCACGAAAGAATTCATACAGGAGAGAAGCCATTCAAGTGCAACACGTGCAGCAGGGCGTTTACTGAGAAAGGCACCTTGGCAGATCATGAGATAACTCACACGGGAGAGAAACCGTACAGGTGCGAGACCTGCGGTAAAGCGTTTACGGCTAAGAGCGGTTTGCACAGTCATCAAAAGATACATCACAAGTGACCAAAACCCTCACGTGCATCATAGTTGTGGAGCGGGTTTAAACGAAATACTCGAGAACCGACTTGTGTTCATTTCGTTTGGCGATAGACCTGCAGGGGTTCTACTTGCGAGCAGTGCAGGTTTTGCATGGTTAAAAATTTTTCAGCCTGTCGTTTATTGTGTAAACACAAATAAAGATATGATTTACCTTAAAAGTGACCAGGGTTCTTTATTGTATACGAAAAATAAAAATACCGGAAGCATAGTATTTTTTATTCATTTAGTCATTAATCAAGGTGCTGCAACTGCAGTCTCTGGGTTGTCTGTAGGATCATTTATGTCCTACAGACAACCCACCTACAGTCGGCCTACTCATACACAAAGGGTATGAAATAATAAAATAACTAAGGTTTTTCAATAGCAATAATCTTGGACCATGTAAAAGTTAAGAAAGTAAGAAAAACCGAGTAATGTGGAGAGGCCAACACATTCTTAAGATATAAACAAAATGATATTGAAAACTGATTAACACACCGATCTGGAAACTAACGCTTTGCGCATAGTACTGGAATAGAGTATACAAGGCTCGAAGAATTTTTAACGCAATGTTATTTCCTATTTTATTTCTTAATAAATATTCTTCGTCCTTTTTTTTTCTTTTCGACCGGTTTGAATTGCTGAATTGCGATAACATTATTATAGGCACGTAGCCAAGATTTTGTTTCGGGGGTGAAGGGGTGGGGTGGGAAGGGCTTGCTTATGACAATGCTCTATGAGGGGGAGGGAGCAGAGGAGGTCCCAGCAAAATGGAAGATTCGGGGGGGAGGCCGGGCCCCATGGCCCCCCACCCCCTGGCTGCGTGCCTGCATCATTCAATGTGCTTGCTACATGATATACTTGTATGTATGGCTTTCTTTTGCATAATTTTACTCTTTTTTTTCACATTCACTAAGACAGTCCTTGATCATTTAGGATATTCATACTTTTAGTGCTATTCATTTGGTATTCATCAAGTTTCACTTGTATTCGTCAGGCCTTTCTTTGCTCGAAGTTCCTCTTCTAGTTGATGGGTCAAATATATTTGTTTTACTAAAGGCATAATTTACTTCATTGTGTATATCCATGGATGTAAAAACTGTATAGGCATAATCCATTTAAATACGTCTTAATCTACGCTGACTGTACATTGGTTTTCACTATTGTGTGGTGCGGCAGAGTTGCTGCGGGTGGAGTTATATTTCCAAGTGTATAAAATATTTGTTTTCACATATACAGGGTGTCTGCTCAAAAACGGGCAAAATTGCTACTGCAAAAAACTAAACATCACAGAAAAAAGCTTGATGCCATAGTGGTCTGTGTCAAAGGAAAATTGTTGGTGTTCAATATAATTGGATAATTAATAAGTACCTAAATTTTTTTATACCGTATTTATTAGAATATAAGTCTACCTTTTTTTTTTTTTCGAAAATGCCAAAAGTTAAGAGGTCGACTTATAATCGTGACCAAAGAATTTCGACCTGCATATGCGAACAAATTTTGCGACTCTACCGAGGGCTTGGAGCTATCGAGTCACTGAGCTGGCACTGCCATAGAGCCGCGCCGCTTCTTGCTTCAAAAAGCTTTTGATGCACGAACACAACCGATAGAGCAGCAACCGACAGCCCCCCCCCCCCCCCCCCCCCCCCCCCCACTGTGGCCGCCGCTCGCGCATATCGCTTGGGCGTCGGATTTCGCCATCGCGCCTGTAGCGTTCCCCTCGCTAAGCAAGGGGGAAGGGGAGGGAGAGGAACATAATGGGCAACGCACCTTGCCTACATTCCTCTCCTTCGCAAATGCGCACAAAAAAAGAAAAAAAATGGAGGTTACTTTAGCTTGTTGCTCGCGGCGCCTCGCGGCGTTGCTAGCTTCTTTGAATTTGGTCTTTCGTCGGTTCGCCCGTCTCCACCCTTCTTGTCGTCATTTTACAACAGTGTCAGTGAGGTATTGCTGCGAATTTGCGAGGATGTCTACCAAGCTGACGAAGCTTCGGACGACGATGACGTGTCCGGAAGTTCTGACAATGATTAAGTTTTTGGCATCGCCCTGTGATTTAGCTGAGAGGGCTGTAAATAAAGGTTTGTTTCTTTCTTTTGTCCTAATTTCCCCTGTTTCTAAAAAAAAAAAACACCTATATTTGAATTATAATCTTTTATTCTCGGTAGGTTCAATAAGTTGGGGTCGACCTATTTTCGTGTTTCGTGGTTGACCTATTTTCGGGTAAAACGGTAATAGTTTTAAAGGTGTGGTTTCAATTATAATTTTTCTCGGCATCTTCGAAAACTACTAATCACACACACATTACAATGGTATAAGGCCCGCGCAGCATTTTACGGCGTTCCGAGAAAATGCTCATATGGAACACGTTTCTTGGTTTCGGTTTCTTATCGGGGCGCATCTCCGCGTGGGCAATCTCGCCCCCCCCCTCGCAACGTGCGTCCGTTGCTACGCATTGCACGTGAGGTGCGTCTTAACTCTGCCACCGATGTCAAAAAGGCAGACCTCACTTGACAGTCCGGAGGCTTTCCTATATAGACTTCTCTATGTGCGATGCATGGCGCCACACACGTGCATCCTATGGTGAATTCCACTTGTAGATCCGGATCGCTTTCCAAATTCTGCAAAAGAGGCAAAATTCTGCTCCGTGGGACCCGCTCCTAAACGACGAGGGGAAGAGGAACTCGTGTTTTTGGAGCGACCTCCCCCACCCAACCCCCCCCCCCCCCCCCCCCCTCCCCGCCTGAACTTAACAAGCCCACCATCGCCTCAGCCGACTGATCTTTCCGACGACCAGTGACAGCTGTCAGTGCTTAGCTGCAGAAATAAAACACACGACACAGGCCGGGCAAAATTATACGTACCACCCAAGGAGCCCATGTCAAAAACAATGAGAAAGACGTCCGCGTTCGCCACGGTCGCATTCCTTTCGGCTGCCTCGAACCGGTGGGGCACGCACACCGATTGCCATTGGTAAAGTTAAAATTTCTGGTACGACTTTATTAAACACGGAGGTAACAAACCATCACTTGCACGGTTGTCGCCTAATCAGTTTTTGGTTTATTGCACGAAAAAATGCGGGGGCATGCAGTGTAAAAAAGTAAACAATCGGTGGCGGCAAAATGAACCGGCCTAACCTTGGATCCACCTCCTTCAGATTTTCGGCCTTTCTTTTTCTCATTGTTCCTCTCACGATCACAGATGACAGCGCTTGTGATTTGCCCCGCTTTAGTCCCGGCTTTGCATTTGTTATCTACGCAAGGTAGATAGGCTCGGGCCGTCACAATCCCGCATAAAACGACCGACGCATCCAAGTAGATCCAGCTCGACCGACTCAATGCTGTTGGCGGTGCGGCTGGTCGGCTCACCCCCCCCCCCCCCCCCCCCCCCCCCCCCCTGACCTCTTCACGCATGTGCCACGGCCAAATTAAAGGATATGATATGGTGCGTTCTGCCAACTTCAGCAAAGTTCCCTGAAATCCCACGGAGCAAGTTCTGCGGGGTTGGAGACGCTGCATGGAGCGGGCGCTGCCAGAGATGTTCGAGTGAAAGATGACCAACTCGAGCCAGATCTGCGAGCAGAATATGCGAGCTCCAAATGGAGCGGTTTTGGAGCGCTCGAGATCTGCGAGCGGAATTCACCATTAGACACGAGGGCGGGATTGTTTGCGAGGAGATGCGCTCCGATAAAAAACCGACACCATTTCTTCGGAACGCCGTAAAATGCTGCGCATGCCTTTTACCATTGTAACGTATGTAGTAGTTTTCGATGATGCTCACTAAGATTCTATTAGTAACCATGCCTTTAAAATCAGTCATTAACAATTTAATTACTTGGAATTACCCAATTATGCTGGCAGTAGTTTTTCGTGATGGCACGTGCAAAGGGCCTAAGCTGGCGGGGTGATGGTAGCTACGAGCCCATTGGAACACTCGTATCTCGATTTTTCACCGCATGCCCGCGCACCCACCCACATCCACGTAGAGATCGTGGTCGGGCGATGAAGGGGAAGTGGTTAGCTTCAAGGTGCATGCCACGATGTAGGGTATTGGGCTTTCTGGCACCAGTGGGACCCAAGCAGTGGTGCAGCCATTACAGAAGATAGTAACAAAATAGTGTCACTCTTCAGATCGTCAAAAATTAACGGGTTAGTGAGATTCGTTACCGTCGTACGAACGTCAAGATATACCGTTACAGTAATTTTCAAAACCTAAGGAACTTTATTTTTGCGTTAATTTGAATTGCATTATTATTTGGCAGCGAAAGGGCGATGAGATGAACTTAGACAACAGTTCAGCTACTACAGAGCAGTGTTGCGGAATGGGCACCCCCATTCCATTCCAATTCCCTTCCGGGGAGTTAGAGCCTTCGATAATTCAATTCCTTTCAACTCCTAGGAATGGGGACACTGGGCCCATTCCCACTCCTGGAACGGCTGAATCGTTCCATTCCATTCCTCTAATTCCTGAACGTAAAAATTGGCACTTGACAGCTGCATTGCTTTGCAGGGTTGGGCAGAAATAGTCAGAAATGTATTTGAAAATACAAATGTTGGGTTAGATGAAAATAGTAGCTAAAATACTGATACTCAAATATATCTGTTCAAATGTATCGCGATACTTATCGGAAATACATTTTCAAAAAAGTCTTTGGAAAATCAAATACAGGAACACAATTTAAGGAGGGCAGAAATATAAATACTGATAATGCAATACATTTTTCAAAATTTTTTGAGACGCCAACTGAGATGAGACTAAGCTTGAAGTGGAAGTTTTTTTTTTGTTTTTTTATCCCGAAATTACTTTCTCGCAGGCTTGGCGCTTCGCCTTAAAGGTATGGTTCCGGACGAAGAGAAGTCTTCAATGGGTTAAAAAAAAAAGTTTCATCAAGGATTGACCGCGGTTCCTTCCCTGGCATCCTGTCTGTCTAACCGGTGATGCGAAGTAAGGGCGCCCCTGTCAACACTGATCACAATACGTCACGGCGGAATGAACTAGTATTCTTGTATTTGTAGGTGTTACCTTGAACACGAAACTTTACCCACGCTGCTGTATGAAAGGACAATACATACTTTCGTTGTAGGTGACCTCGTTGAAGACCATGCAGGGAGTTGCATTTGGAATTTTCGAGAATAGGAGCACATGTCTTCTGTTACGGTTGAAAAATCGATACGGTGGCATCCCTGTTGTGACGGTCCCTACCTGCCGACCTTCCCCCTCCAACGCATGAATGGCAGTCTTCAAGTTTCGGCTAGCATCATCCAAACAGAGAGAGACCTGTGGATCGCGACTTGAGATGGCCGGCACAGGTGTGAGCTCTTCGAGAAACAGCGCGCTCGAGACGAGTCGCAGGAGTACGAAGTCTGGGTCGGCACAGCGAGGCCACGTCTGGCCTCCTTCCTGGGTATCGGATCACCAGAGCAGCGGGTCAAGTTGACGTCGACTGAGGATGACGTACCCTTGAGCCGTGCAACAGGCGCAAACACATTCGGATTTGTGTTGAACTTCACGGGTGAAAGGCGCCACCGCCACCCCCCTTCCCTCCCCCTTTGTCTGTGCTTTGACGCTTGTTTTTGTATTGCATATATATATATATATATATATATATATATATATATATATATATATATATATATATATATATATATATATATATATATATATATATATATATATATATATATTTATATTATATATTTATTTCTTTTTTATTTTTTGCATATAAGTCTGTTAGGGCTCCACACGGGTCTGCAGCTTCCCGATCATTTTATTTCTGAACTGACTCGCTGACTAACGCGGTAGAGCTAACCTAAAAAAATGAAATGAATAAAAAAAATATATAAAGAACCGGGGCCATTCCATTCCCATTCCATTCCGGGCAAAAGGCATCTAATTCCATTCCCATTTCATATCCCCTCAATGTTGCAACTATTCCATTCCCATTCCATTCCGGGGTCGCGAAAATGTGGAATGATTCCGGAATCATTCCAACTCCGGAGTGGCAACTCCGCAACACTGCTACAGAGTAAGTCGACGAAACAGTGCACGCGCTGTTGGGCACGCGCAGAGTGGAGATCGCGAGCCTATTCGCCAATTCTTTGAATACGTTTGTTCGGAATGAGTGCTCTTAAAACGGTGTTGTTAAACGTGTGCAACGAAGCAGTTCTGACATGAAGATATTGATAAAAAGCGGAAAAGTATTTAAAAGGACAAAGTAACTAGGTATATGCGGTGGAGAAATGTTAGGGCCGAGTTTAGTGTAATGAACAGTAAAAAAGGCGACGCTCGTATGGGTGAAAAAAAAAGTATATTTCTAATAATGATAAGTCAAATCCACGCTGTAGGCAAAGCAAAATAATAATCGAAACATTAGGCTAACGACTGTGACATAAAACGGCAATGATAGTATACGAAGGTCAAGGAAAGAGTATGTGTCGAGGTGAGCGGCCTAGTTTCCAGGAGTCCTCCCCCATCTTCAAATTCTCCGACACTTGCGGAAAGTGTTTCTCGGCAGCTCGCTCGGTGGTTCCCTTCCTTTGCCCGCCCAGGCTCGGTGGGGGGACGTAGTAGCCCCGGTACTTGACTGCCCTGCCCAAGCCCCGGGTTACTCCCAAAGCAATGGGCCACAGACGGCCGTGTCTGTGGTGGCCAGTCATAAATATTACGAGGCACGCTTTTTTGTTACTCTGCCCAAAATCAAACTGAACACAAAAACATACAAAGAGACCTTAGAACCTAGCAGGGTTGTTTCACTGGAAACAGCGGGGAATGTTTTGGCTTTGGAAGGCCAACTGTTTTCAAGGCCATAGGGTAGATCCGCAGGGCAATGGCCGTCCGGGAGAGGGAAATTTCTGCACTTGGTGTGCGACCCTGGGTTTGAGTCTGAGGAACAAAGGGCAGTGTGAGAAGACGCTGAGGAAACCGACGCATCGTGTCGTCGAGCGGGGCGACGAGACCATTGTCGACGGCCCCATGCCACGTACAGCTCGGAGTTCTATCGGGTGTGTGCGTGCCACCTCGAGAAGTGGGTGCGAGGCAGACATGTATGTAAAGCATTAAAAGTAACGAGTTAGTTCTACCTAGTTACTATTTTTGGTAACGAGTAACGTATTTAGTGACTTTTCTTAGAAAAGGAACGAGTAACATACCTACTTCTGAGGACAAGTAACAAGTAACCGTATCTCGTTACTTTTGTGGAGTAACGTGTACAACACCGCTTAAACGGCCTTGTTTTTATTCTAACCTCAGTATGCGTCTATTGCGAGAACAGTAGGTGGGCAACCTGAAAAACAACTTCACCGTATGACAGTACAGCAACGTATATCGCTGGACACGTCAGTCGAACAGTTTGGCTGACGTGTCCAGCAATAAATAAACCTTGCTGTACTCAACTTTACAGCTGGGAATGTCCTTCACCCAGCGAACGCAATAAGGTTTGTTGGTTGAACCTTCTAGAACAGGGAACGCACCGAATGTAAACCCCGAGGTTGCGAACACGGGAAAGCACAGAACCCATTACCCGCTGTCCTGAAGGCGCAGTTCCCGAAGACCCACCACCAGCTCTTCTTGAAGCACAACGCTTCCGTTCCTTCGAACGTGTCAATAGAATGACTCTTCAGCGTCGCCGGAGATGTATTTTCAAGGAAGTAGAGAAACATAACTGATGAAAACTTTAAGAGGCAGCTACTGGTTACATGCAACGACTACTTAAAAAAAAAAAAGAAGAATGAACAAAAAACATGAAACCAAAAAAAGTTGTGTATTTGACCGTCAAAGTAACTCGTTACTTTTGAGGTAACTTACGCGCTCCTTTTTAGAGTCGGTAACGAGTAACGTATTTAGTCACTTTTTCAACGAGTAACGGTATATAGTAGTGATGGGACGAATCCCTGGAGATACGGATTCGGACAGATTCGGAAATTTCCGAACTTCCCGCGACAAATAGTCGGAGATTCGTTGCTGGTTGCAGACGGTAGCGTGAACCTTGTCGTAAACCTCACAAATGCGGTTAGTTGTGTTTTTTTAGGTACTGTTACTGCATATAACCAGATTTCGTCTGGTTTATTTCAACGTGTGGTATATACTGTACCGTAATTCTAAACCCTGGCACGCGCCCAGGTCCAGCGGGTCCAGCCGATCTGATTGATCAGTGTGGTTGATGGAGGCCTAACCAATGCACGGTCTTGGTGTCTGTGCGGTTTCGCGGTGATCGTTAAAATGTAGTGAAATGCTGTGTATTATACGTAATGTGGCACAACGCACAATAAATATATATTCAGGCAAGAAAGTGATTCATCTCCTTCTCTTGAGCTGCGTATGTCTACTAGCTGTAAGGCGCGAGAGCAAGATGAACTTCGACCGTATACAGGCATCGGTGCGTTTCTCCGTTCTCGGCAGCAAGTCGGCCATGAAACGTTACGCGTTTCATTTGATGAAAAAGAAACAACACAGGGGTGTCCAACGCAACTTTACTGTTCGGAAACAAACACTGCAACTAAATCGGATATCAATAACTAGGCAAGATACTCACTTGTGCGTATCTTTCCTGGTACGTAACAGCACGTATGTCATCAATCTCTTGCAGCGATGAAAACAAGCGCTTGTATTTCCACGTGCACTAAGCATGCCTATTTTGGTCGTAATCTGGAACCGAAACCAATTTTCCCGCAAAACAGTTCTCGACAAATATCTAAAATAATATAAACAAAGCGGAAACATTTTATTTATTACTACTATTATATTATATTACAACATTATTTTGTGCACTCTGTAAAATATAGTGAATTTAATATGAAAAGTTGAAACACCAACGTGATCTGGCAACCATGGAAACGCTTCGAATCTTTCCCAACTTTTCCGAATCGCTTGAGATTCGGCTACTCTTCCGAATCTTTCCGAATCTTCAGATTCGGCTCCAAATCCCGATTTGGATAAAGATTCGTCCCATCACTAGTATTTAGTTATTTTTTTTGGGTAACGTGTACAGTAACACCTCTTTATAACAAAATGGGTTATAACAAACTAATGGATGTAACAAAGCAATCATAATTCCTCTTGCTTTCTAATAGTCGGAAGAAATGGACAGTGGCTATAACAAACTAATGGTTATAACGAAATAATTACGACCGCTCCTTCAACTTTGTTATTAACAAGGTTTTACTGTAGATGTCTGGTGCGAGGCCAGGGAGCCCCGCCCAAAAGAGTGAGCCAGCCAAATACCGGAACTGCTCCACCTTGGATGGACCGCGCAAAGAGACGTCGTCTACCATCGACCCACCAGATGAGAATTTTGGCACTCGCCGTAACTTTTTGGAATTAGCATATTTTGAGTCGGTTAATCGTAGTAAATTTATCAGTTTGAAAAATGTGTCTGTGAACACAGATTTGTGACCCATGTTTTTGTAAGATTTATATTTAATATTACAAAAATGATTTGTGCAAGGTGTATGCAGTGTAACTTTCCGACTACCACCAAATTAAAATTTCTTTCTGCTTTTGTCTTAATTCTCCGTCTATGTCTTTTCATTGGTCAGACTTTCTACCAGTGCAGGGCGTTAAAGATAAGGATAAAGAGACGTGGGCGGAATCCGAGCAGCATATTATTAAACTTTTCCAAACAAAAAAAGAAACCGTGCTGTCATTGTTAAATTTTGTTCTTTTGAAAAAAAAAAAAAAAAGAAGACGCCGTGATGTCATCCGCACATAAACTGAAGGGCTCTGCATCTGCTGTAAGTGAAGACTTTGCGCCAGAAATTCGGCTTGCTCGTAGGAAACTGTTAGACTTTGGTAAAGCTCAGGAGGGCTCTTTTAAACTACGGTACGATAAGCTGTGTATTGGTGACCGTACATTTATTTATGATCGAGCTTCGCAAAAGGTAAAACAGAAGAGCTGGGACCAAGCACGTTCCTCTGCTGAGAGTACTGCAGAATGAAATAAGGCAGCAGCTACAAAAGTAAATAGCCGTGAAAAGCAAATTCGAATTTCGGTTGTGAACTGCCACAGCTTTAAAAGTAAAGACTGAATTATGTTGCCTTATTCAAGGAACTGGCGTATTTTCATGATTATATAGCAACTCTGCTATTTAAATAGCCAACAGCAAAAATAATTTTGGCGATTTGTGAAGAGAAATAAGAAGGCTGACACTACCATACCGGCACTCCTTTTCGAAGGCGCTGATGTCACTGACGACACTGCGAAAGTGAACTGTTAAATGAGTACTTTAAATTCATTTTCAACGTCAAGATTCCAGCTGGAGAGACGTCACGTTTGGTAAATCTAGGATATGATCCAATGTCGTCGCCTATAATTAAATACAAAAGAATCGAAAAGCCGCTGCTTAATTTTGACACGTCGAAAGCAACCGGGCCTGACGGCATTCCTGCTGTCGTGCTTGAAAGCTGCGGATATATCCTGTTGTGCTATCTACACATCATTTTTACAAAAAGCTCATCTGAGCACAAGCTTCCAGAGGATTGGAAAACTATAAATGTGGTGCCCATCCACAAAAGCGGTAGCAAAAATGTTTCTAGTAATTTTTTTTACATACCATCGTTGACATCGATGGTATGTAAAATTCTAGAGCATATTGTTTAAAGCAGCGTAATTGCACATATAGAGAAGCAGGACTACTTTACAAAGGAGCAATATGGTTTCCGGTCCGGTGCATCATCTACAACATTGTTAGCTGAATTTGATCATGAAATCGCACTTGCAATTGAGTCCGGAAAGAGGTAGATTGTATTTTTTTTTATATGTCTAAGGCATCTGACAAAGTGGATCATTTTCTGTTACTGAGTAAGTTAGAGTGTTTTAATATAATTTTCAATGTTTTAGCCTGGATTGGTAACTACTTGAGTGATAGAAAACAATGTGTGCTTTTGAATGGTTGTTCATCCAATAGTGTGACTGTGACATCTGGTGTTCCCCAGGGTTTGGTATTGAGACCTCTGCTCTTACTGACATATATTAATGATATCTGTTCAACTACTTCATCACGCTGTAAGCTTTTTTGCTTGTGATTGCTTCATATACAAAACCATTGAGGATGACGAAGATTATTTAAACTACAACTAGACTTGGACCGTGTGTCAAATTGGTTCAGCGATTGGCAAATGGAGCTGAATATAACAAAAATGTAAAATAGCTAGATTTTTTAGAAAAAAAGCAAGATAGAGAAAGTAGGGGCTATGCCATTGCCAATCAACAACTTGATAAAACAGATGCGATTCGTTATCTCGGTGTTAGGTTTTAAAGCGACTTACTATAAAATAGTCGTATTAATTTTATAATGAATTATAAAATTAGGTTTTTTAGGTCGTAATTTTCGTCACTGACCAAAAGAACTGAAGAAAACTTTAATTTTCTTTTGTTTGTTAAGTTCTGGAATATGTTTGCAAAGTCTGGGAACCTTAAACTAAAAGACTATGGGATAAATTAGAACAAGTTAAAAAGTCAGTGCGCCAGATTTGTCTTGAATAAATATACATTCAAAGCAAGCGTCACGGCTATGAAAGAACATATACACTGGCAACTGCTCCTATGCAGAGAGCAACTGCTCCCATGCAGACAGAAAATGCGATGTTATCCCGTTTGTTGCCTTCTTTTTTTTTCTAGTTTTTGTGTCATAATTCATAATCATTTACTCTGCAGTTTGATCAAGTAATGAATAGCCAACCATACCAATTCCCAGCACTGGTATCTTTCAGTTTTAGTTTTGCTCATCAAATTTGAGGACGTTTGAGCGCAGGTAAAGTAACTTTGTGTTGGCGACTGTTTATTAACCCTCATCCTTCTAAACTTTGCAGGCTGAAATATCCGGAAATCCTCTTAAAGCAAGTGTGAGCGATCCTTCGCTGCCTGGGAAAGAGTGCCAGCCACCAGCCAGACCAACCTATGGGAGAGCCAGACCTTTGGACTACATTTTCCCCCAGATAAATGGGACCAACCAGTCGGATCAAATAGGGAATGGCCACAGCTCAGCCAGCTACATGCAACATTTCCATTCCCATCCCTACCTTTGTTCGCCGACACACCATGTCCATTTTGTTCACGTGTAATTCTCAAAACCTATGGCGGTGATACTTTGTAGGGTGTTTGCTTTTGTAGCATGACTGCCTTTTTCAGCACTAAAAAGCAGGAGCGCTGAGACTAAACCACGCTCCTTGATTATATCCAGATGTGTCTTTCATGATTTGTGTGGTTCTGTATCAAAGTAATCTTTTACCGTATGTTTAAAGGTGAAGTAAAACCTTTGAAGCACGTATTAATAGAGAAGGATTGCTTTTATGTTTGATTCACATGCATTTTTTACAATTGACGTTTTCGGGATGCTCACTATCCAGTTATGATGCGCGTGTTTTTTCGTGATATAATTATTTTACATTTGGGATTACACCACAATACGAATGTAAACTGAATTCCTCTACTTTATCTCCATGATGCATCCCCTGTTTGCTAGTTCCTTGAGTTCGTTCTGGTTGGGCTTCTGTATTGGTGTGGTATAAATAAAAAGAAAGGAACTAAAGAAAATTTCATCTTCACTCCTTACAGAAATTTCCCAGGCAGCATTCGACTACGAATGGCACGGAACGAACTGTGAGGACACGGGGGTGGCGCTCTCGTTCCAAGGAGCCGAATCGCAGTGGCAACCATTGAAGATGGACCAGGAGGGGAGGGCAGATGGCAGTGAGACTTCTGCCCCCAATCTTATGGTGCCCACAAAAATAACAGCACCAGGTATGAAAAGACACAAATGGGACAATACTCATCCAGCTTCACAGCTTCTTAAAACACCCTTAGTATTTGTGAACGGTCCCACACGGATAGAAAAACTTTTTGTATGCTAGGTTTTCCAGAAGGTGGAAAATCTGAGGAGCCTGATATGGTACACAAAGTTTCTCCCACATGGAAACGTCTTTCAGGTTTAGTTAGCGCCCTGCAACAAGCAGATGAGCATACCACATTGAAATAGTTCTTTTCCTTAGGAAGAGGGGGAAAGGGGGAATAAAGGAGTTACAGTCCGAAGTCCAAAAATGACAACTCGGATGAAAGCAAACAATCAAGCTGGGCTCTACTGAAAGAATGTTTAGTCTGAGCACTTGAAGTTTAGCTTCAGATTGGCACTTGAAGAAGTCCGAGCACTGTCACACACACTATAAATTATTTTTAACGGATGAAATAGCCCAAAAAATTTCGCTGTTTCATGTGATTGAAGATTTTCTCCTAACGTTATTTGTGCCGCCGAAGTTGAGCTTTACTGGCAAATGTCCATACCAATACAGATTTGAAACAGCGTTTTTCGCTGTTTCGAATAGCTTGTTAAATACTTGTCGTGTACCTTAGCCAATTTTTATATTTTCTAAGGTACAAAACAATTGTTCTACAAGCCTTTTGGATGCAATTTTGTGCAATCTAGTAATCTGTGGGTCTGTGGAAGACCCTTCCAGCGTTACTTAATACACAGCGCTCGGTACTTGCCGAGTTTTGCAGCCGCAGTGTTTTAGGCATTACCGATAAAAGTAACGATATACATTACTTGTTACTGTCAAAATGAAGGAACGCGTTACCGACCTATGTTAGTTAAAAATAAAAGGAACGCACTACTGTCACCGACAGAAAGTAAAGCACGTTACTTTCGCAGCATTTCTTATTTATAAAGCAGCGATAACAGTGTTTCTTTGTGTGTGTGTGTGTGTCTGTCTCTTTTTTTCTTTTTTTTGCGACAGCGTTTCTTGACACTGGGATAACTGGTGCGGGCGTTGGGATTTTTCTAAAGTGGAACATTTTGCGTAGGGAAAGGGCAGGAAAAATGTTTGAAAATATGTAGAATCAGTGCAATAATTAATGACTTGGATCACATGCTACATTTCAGCTTAACTCCACATGCAGCCAGCTCTCGGAGCTAATGGGACTAATCAAGCAGCGTCAAAAGCGCAAGTCACTGGGCCTTTTTTGTTTTTAAAATGAAGTATAAAAACGCGGAAAAAAATATGTACTTTTTTTCTGGTTTTCAGAAGCATACCAAGTAACATAATTACGTTACCCGTTACTTAAAATAAGGAGCCTAAGTACATTACTTGTTACTGTCTTGGAAAAGTAACAACTACGTTATTACGTTACTGAAAAAGTAACGCCTTACCGGTATACGACGTTACTTGTAACATCTTACCACCAACGCTGTGCAGCAGCGACCACGGCGGCTTGAGTTTCCTTCTACACTTGTTCAGCAGAACGTGCAAGCCACCACAGCTGCCGCACCATGCCAGAGTCGAGTCTTTAACGATCGCCTGTAGACCTTTACAAGCATTGCGATTGAGCCTTAACATCTGAAACGAATGAATACCTACTTTAAACTGCAATGCATATAATGTAGGTATACAGGGCCATGATCATCGAGGTACTCGAAATTCATGTTCAGAACTATAAAAAAAGCTCTGACCTTTCTTTTTTTGTCGTGTCATCCAACAGGTTGGATCGAAGCATACCATAAGGATGAAGTGGATATCTTTGACCGTGACAGCCGCAGGGGTGACACCTCTCCCCAGACCAAGTGGTCGGACCCACTCAAGCCGCAAACGCACCGACAATCGGACAAGCACCAGTGCAGCTTCTGTCCTCACTCAAGCTATTCCGCAACGGCTGTAGCCATCCACGAGAAGACTCACATTGGCGAGAGGTCCTCAAGTTGCGGCGTCTGCAGGAAAACGTTCACGAATAAGAGTAACTTGGTAGCTCACGTTAGAATTCACACCGGAGAGAAGCCGTTCAAGTGCAACACGTGCAGCAGGGCTTTTACTCAGAAATGCAACTTGGTGGATCATGAAAAAATTCATACAGGTGAGAAGCCGTTCAAGTGCAACACGTGCAGCAGGGCGTTTATTCAGAAAAGCAAATTGGCGAATCATGAGAGGACTCACACCAGAGAGAAGCCGTACAGGTGTGAGACCTGCAGCAGAGCGTTTGCGTCTAATAGCTATTTACACAATCATCGGAAGATACATAGCAAGTGATTGAAGCCATCACGTGTGTTATAGCTGTGGAGGGGTTTAAACGAAATACTCTAGCTCCTACGTGTGTTCACTTCGTTTTGCGATAGACCTGCAAAGGTTCTGCGCGTGAGCAGTGCAGGTTTTTGCTTGGCTCAAAATTTTTCAGCTTGTTATTTATTGTGTAATCACAAATAAAAATGTCAATTTTCCTTAGAAGAAGAGAGCAAGGTTCTTTTTTTGTACAAAAAAGGAAAACTACTGGAAGCACTTTTTTTGTTATTAATTTAGAGTTCTTAATCACATGCTACACCTGCAGTCTCTGGGTTGTCTGTAGGTTCACTTATGTTGCTTACAGGTTGGCCTGCTAATAAACAAAAATATACGAAAAATTAAAATAACTTAGGTCTTTCAATAGCAACAGGCTTTAATTATGTAAAAGTTTAAAAGGTATAAGAAAGACCGAGTAATGCCAACACAATTCTAAGATACAAGAAAAATTATATAATGAAAACTAATTGACACACCAAGCTGGAAACAATGCTTTGCGCATAGTAGTACTGGAACACAATATACAACACTCGAAGTATTAGGAATGCAATGTCTTGTTTCCTTATACTATTACTGAAATTTTCCGTGCTAAATTTAGCGGAAGAAATTCCTCGCTAAATTTAGCGGGAAAATGTTTCCGGCTAAATTTAGCGGAAAATTTTTCCCGTTAAATTTAGCGGGAAATTTTCCCCTAAATGGAAGGCAAGCAGGAGAGGAGGAGGGGAGGGTACTGATAAGGAGGAGGTGCATACCCTCCCCTTTGTACCTTCCCCTCGTTCTCCTCAAGAGCTGCGCTTTAATTCGGCGTTACAGGGGATTGTAAATGTCTCATTTTTTTCATTATCCTTTTATTGATTTGTATGCCTTTGTGGGCTTTACTGTAGAAAAGAGGAGTGTAAAAAGAAACAAGATATGGAAATACAGGGTGAGCTCCCAAAACGGATTCTGAAGAGGTAGGAGACTGGTAAATAACTTAATCGTCCCCACTCAATGTACAGAAATAGTAATGAAGAACGAACCTCCTCTATGGTTAGCTTTTTTGGACATAAATGAAGTATACGAAAATGTAAGCCAGGAAAAGTTCTGGGGTCAGCTGAGGGACTACAACTTAGATGCAAATTTGGTTAGGTTTCTTCCTCAGGTGTACACAGACAATAAAGTAGTTACAACATTGGAAGCAGAAACTACACAACCCGCAGCAATAAAAACGGCTCAGGCAGGGCTGTCTACTGTCATCTCTTCTCTTCATGATACATCTCAGTGAAATTGAAAATAAATTAACTTAGGTTCTGACGTGAGTTATATGGAAGTAGGGAGAAATGTAATAGAGGTAATGCCAGGACTGATGTATGCGGACGACACTCATGGCAGTTGTCCAGGAATGTTACAGGAACGAGCTGGAATATATGGAGAGGAAGGGGACACATGGGGCGTGAGTTTTAGCAATGACAAGTCTGCAGTAATGGTGTTTATTGACGAGAAGAGGGAACCCCTGAGAATACAAGACATTGTAATAAACCATGTAGAAAAATACAAATATCTGGGAGTTTCGCTCAGTGAGGGAAGAAAACATGAGGAGAGTATAATTAGAAAAGGAAAAAAAAATTCATATGTTATGAAATAAAGACACTGTAGAACTAAATAGTGGTCAGCGGTATATGAAAAGGAGTGATGGTACCAGGACCATATTTCGGCAATACGGTAGTGTGCATGAAATCAAAGGTTCAATCAGGATTGGAGGTTTGACAAGCGTAGGCAGATTGGAACTGGGAGCACATGGAACGACACCAAATGAGGGGAAGTATACAGGGGGACATGTGTTGGTCGTCTTTTGAGAGTAGGGAGGCAATTAGTAAGTTGAAATTTTAACAAAGGTGGACCGAAATGGGTGTGGGAATGGGTCATGAAAAGATTTTACACAAAATGGACAAACCGAACCCGAAAGCTTACGTTAAACTACCTACACACTTTTGATGGGGCTGAGCAGACTACCCCGGTAAAGAAGGGAGTGAAAGAGGCAGAAAGGAAAATGTGGGAGGTAAGAATACACGAAAAAATCAGTCACAAAAACAGGACAGAAGAAAGGGAAATGTGTTTGACAATTCAACGGGAATTTCTTTACGGTTCGAGGCCTGAACGTGAGTGTTGAGGACGAAGACGTTTAGGGATAAATTTCAGGAGAAAGACACTTTATGGCCCGCCTACCATAATGAGGACGAGACGCTAGAGCACTTGGTTTTGGAGTGCACGGGGCTTCGCCCTGCCCTTCCTGAAGGAATAACGGATTTGACCTAGCTCTGGGTTTTGCTGCGAAAATGAAATGACGGAAGAGAAAAGGGGGGGGGGGGGGGGGGGTTAGAGTCACAAAGAGGTGATTTGAAGATTGGTGGAAACTATAAAAAAAAAACTTGAATGATACACAACTAAATAGCACAGCTGGGAACAGGCGGAAAAGAGGAAAATTGGGACTCCCTCTCGCGTGGCTCCGGCCCAAAGTCTCAACCCTGTCTCCCAGCTGGTCACGATGCTAGGGCAATGCCGACGAGGTTTGACCAGAGGAAAATTGCCGACTTCCTCCCCGGGGTGCAGGTGTTAATTTTTTGCGGATCCCCCAATGGTCATCCTGGGGCGCTATGTTGCATGTTTTGGATTCAGATTCAAAAGGCGTTTTTATTGCCACAAATATAGGGTGAGGGTGAGGGGAGTATGCCGAGTGACATCTTCGTCTGGGCATGTGGCGCTAGGAAAGAGTATGAAGGAGAAAAGAATCTACACATATACGTCCAGCTTCGCTTCTAGCACGAAGTTTAGGAGACTAAGCTGGCCGTTTTCTTTGTCTGATGGCTTCTTTGGGTGAACCCAGTCATCCAGGTTCTGGGCATATATGGGTTTGAACTTGGTCCGAATTTGTTGATAGTAGGGGCATTCCCATAAGAGATGAGTCATGCCTCCTTTTATGTTGTTCGTGCATTTGCTGCACGTGCTGGAGCGTCTTCCTTTGCTCCAAGCGGCCATGCGTGCCGGAGAGCGGGTATCGCCTGCCATGATGCGGGTGAGGAGGACCTTGTCCCTTCTTCCGATCCCTCTCGGTAGAAGGTCGGGCGTCTGGGGCAGGCGTTCCCACAATCTTGTCCTGTACCTCTCCTTGATTAGGATCCTCTCCTCGTCAGGATCATACTCTTCGTCATCACATAACGTCTTCCCATTACCGAAGAGTATGAAGAGTATCCGTGGTCGTGTGGTTGTGAGGATGTGGGTGCTCCCCTTCGCTCGCGGAAAGAAACGAGCGCCGCGCGAGCGAGTTGATGCACCTTTTCGTTGCCGGGGATCCCTGCATGGCCCGGGAGCCAGGAGACTAGGCAGAAGGAAGTGACGTCAACAATGCAGCAAATGCAGATTGTATGTTGATTTCATTTTCTTCTGTCAACATCCAATCTGCATTTGCTCTAGTCGTTGACGTCACTTCCTTCTCCCAAGTCTCCTGGGAGTCCAAAACGTGCAACATAGCCCCCCTGGTGATATCCAACACTGCATGGTGATAGTGAGGGTGATCACTCTTTCATATCTTTAGACTTAGGCTAGGGGGCGCTAGCTACTGCCCGTTACATCCATCCATCCAGAAATTGTCTGGCAGCTGACCAGTCAGAAAATTTTCATAAAGCTCTGTTTTCTGTCTGTTTAATTTTTCTGTTACTTAACATATATTTTCAGTTTATCACTAACATATATTTATGTAAATTCACAAGTTCTGTTAAACCAATCGCAGTTAAAATTCGGTACAAAAAATATGCAAAATAACAATTTCCGTTATATCAAGTTCAGAAAAATGTGAGGGAAGATAATTTCTGCAATATTACACGTTTCGTTGAAGCAATTGATTATATGCGAAATGTAGAGCGCCATTTAGTAGCGCGACGAGTGCTACGTCCGCCATCTTGGTAGCGGCGAGAAAATGAAACCAGTGACCCGACCGGCAAAGTCCCGACGTAAACAAGCGAACGCGCTTCGTGCGAGAGATGCGATGCCAACAAGGAAGATAGAAGAGTAGGAGAGGGCATGACGCAGCCTCCACAAGCCATGCTCCCTTGACGCCTCGCCTCTTTCTCATTTTTCCCCTTTCCTCACTTATCAGGCCAACGTGACCACATCACGTGACCGTAGCTAGCCTTCGATCTGCTGATAAAACCTACCGGACGGAGCACGCGCAAGCCTGCAAGGAATCCTCTACAATCAACCATCCATCTCGCACGTGAAATGTCACGAGCACCAATGCACCCCAAGGTTCTGCCCTCGCGCCCATTCTCTTTAATATTGCATTCATCCAACTCGCATGGAAATTGGCACAACACAAACACCTCAAGTTTCTAATCTACGCTGACGATGTGACGCTCTGGGCCACCCATCTGGACCACACTCAACATCAAGATATACTTCAACGAGGGCTGAACACTCTCCACCAGTACACCCAAGCCATTGGCCTGGAATTATCCCCATCTAAATCTTGCTACATGCGCGTCTGCAATAATGCTGCCGGCAAGAAGCTAGGGAAAGACGACCTGGATCTGAAGGTGGGTCAACAAACACTCCCCAAAGTTGAAACTATGAGAATTCTCGGCCTCCGAATCCACAAGACCGGCAGTGCCAAAGAGTGGCTCGTATCCATAAAGAAATCAGCCCACTCTATGCTCCACCTTATCAACCGCATCTCCCAGAGACGTGGAGGTGCTTGTTCTGCGATTGCCACGTACCTCGTGAAGGCCATTTTACAGCCTAGGATAATCTACCAAGCACAATTTCAGAACCTGACAGAGACGCAATGGAACTCGCTGGAAACTGTCGACCGGGCAGCGATGCGCAGCATTACCGGCCTCCCGATGCATACGCCTATTAAGCTGTTACAGTAGCATGCTCACCTGAATACACTACGACAATTATGTGATCAACGCACACAAGCCCGGGTTGCCAAACATCAACTGTACGCTTCAGAATGTCATAAGGAAACGTCATACATTGAGAAGATACAGCAGCTTCCCCCCTGGAGTTTCTCCTGCCTTACCACCAATAAGACCTCCCGCCGTAAGGCACGTCAAAATCCCAAGGCCTATAATCCAAACCCTTCTTCTCCGGATCACTGTATCCTGTACACGGATGCTGCATGTACGCAAAACGGAGGAGCTACTGCAATCGTCAGTCGCACTCATCCCCACCTTGACGACCAGAAGAAGTTTGCTACATCGGACGCATCTCCTTTGCTGCTTGAGCTACAAGCCATCTATGAAGCGCTTCTCGCAGCCTCCAAAGATCACTCCATTAATCAAATGACCATCTTCACTGACTCCGCACAGGCCATTAGGCACCTGAAACAGACCAAACAAGCCATGAACATTGTTCAAAAGATCCATCGTTTACGACACCATTTCGCGGTCATGGTCGTCATCGACTGGGTGCAGGGCCACGGCCCTGCAGAGGGCAACACAGCGGCTCATGAGGCGGCCAAACGGGCAGCCCAATCAGAGGACCTGCAGAGCCACACCTTCCCCATGGACATCGTGGCGACACTTCTGGCCACTAAGACCAGGATCCGGGCAAGCACGCGAGCTCTCATACCACCGTGCACCGCCCGGGTTCCCCCTGGTCTGTCCCGGCTCCAGGAGGGGTTGCTCCGGCGCATTCGCACTGGATGCGCTATCACACCGGCAGTCCTCTCATCCTGGCGAGGAGACCACAGCCGCATCCCTCCCGCCTGCCCCCACTGCCCCGCTCCGGCGGAATGGGTGGATGTTCGCCATCTCATCTGGACCTGCCCGGGGATACGGACGGATCGGGAGCACTACGTCCTCCAGGCGGGGATACGGTGGGACGATCCGGAGGCCTACAAGACCTGGACGACCAACAACGCCTGCGCTCGAAGCCTTCTAGACTTCGTCCTTACCGCCGGCCTCCCCGCTTTCCTTTAATTCCTTTCCCACTTAGGCCTGCGGGCCTTTCCTCTGGGCAATAAACAACAACAACAACACTGACCAATGGGCCTTTGGATGGATGGAAGGATGAATATGGCTGAGCCCTTTGGATCGGGCGGTAGCTTACGCCACCTAGCCATTTTGTTTTACCATTTAAGTTTAGAATATTTAAATGTGAAATCTATATTCACTCCGCACTGCAAAGAAAGTGAGGCTATGAAACCCCCTTGCCATCAGTGAATAAGAAAATATCTAGTTTTTTCTCGATTTCTGCCACCATTCACTTAATCTTTGCTTGGTAATCTCTACAGTCTTGAAATCCACTCTCCCTTCGCTGTCTCTAAAACCCAATGACTTTATTAAATCTATGTTGTCTTCGGTAGGCATAGGGTAAAGCTCTTTACAGTAGAGTAACAAGTGCTCAGCCGTCTCGTCCTCCTCTCCACAAGCAGTGCACACTGCATTCATTTCCTGGTACTTCACTCTGTACGTTCTGGTTCGCAGAACACCCGTCCTCGCCTCAAACAGCAATGAGCTACCCCTAGATTTGTCATAAATGCTTCCTTTGGCAATAACTGTTTTGTTTAATCTATAGCTTTCCAGAGCCGTCTTTGTCTGCATTCCCTCTAGCCACCGATCTCTTTCTGTGGCCTTAAAGGGATACTGAACCAAAGAATTTAGTGCCCATAATAAGTGGCGCACGTTCTTTCCACCAGCCAGCAGCCGCCGGTGTGCGCGGGTACACGCAACAAAAATGACGTCACGGACCTCCATTCGCGGTTGAGATGACAGTGAAATGCATGGGCTTCGGACTAAAGGTAGAATAAAGACAGGCTTTTCATCTCTACAAGTGAAAGCTACGTGCTTGTTAGACCAATTCATCGCTTACTTTTTACACCAGGCACCACTGTGTAGATGAAAAACTTGTCTTTATTCTCCTTTGGTCCGAAGCCCATACATTTCACTGTCATCTCAACCACGAATGGAGGTCACTGACGTCATTTTTGTTGCCTGTGCTCGCGCACACCGGCGGCTGCTGGCTCGTGGAAAGAACGTGCGCCACTTATTATGGACACCAAATTCCTTGGTTCAGTATCCCTTCTTTCTTCTTAACTGAGGCTTGCTCTTCCGTATCTTCGCTATAGCCCAAAAACTTTCCTCTTAATTTCCTAGTGCGCTGTCTCCACTTTGTGTCTACACTCCTCGTGTATAAATACCTAAAAACCTTTCGTGCCCATTGCTCCCCATCCATTTGCCTCAACCTATCCTCAAATTCTATTTTGCTCACCGCTTCCCTGCTCTCAAATGACGCCCATCCCATGTCTCCTTGTACTCCCTGGTTTGGCGTTTTGCAATGTGCCCCCAAAGCCAGTCTACCTACTCCGCGCTGTTTTATTTCTAGTCTCGCATGCACTTCGGATTTCATGCATAGCACTGCGTTTCCAAAAAGCCAGGCGCCATGACCCCTTTCCAAATCTCCCTCACCACATCATACCTGTTGTAATTCCAAAGTGCTCTATTTTTCATTACAGCTGCATTTCTGTTGCCCTTGCCTATTATATACTTTTCATGCTCTCTGAGATATTCTGCACCGTCACATATCCATACTCCTAGATACTTGTATTTACTAGCTCTCAACTTTTCCGTAAATGTTGAGCGCCATCTATCGGCAAGCAGGAGAGGCGTTTTTGATGGCCTGCCTTGCTTCCGGTTCTGCCCTCTCCAAGCTATGTTGGCTGTCTGAACGCGGTCGGGAAATGCGCTCACTGCTCATCGTCTTTTTTCCTCTATCCAACACAAGCGACGAGCAGATTTGTTTTCAATTAATGCGTTAACTACGAACGACTTCGTCCGTTTGTACTTTTTGTTTCCGAATGAATGGACGACTGACTTCGCCGTGGCACCCGTTGTGACTGACGACACCGTTGAAGCTCTCTTCGACCTATGAGAAAGTATAAACGGTTACATTAAACTAGGATTCATGTCATATGCAGTACCGGCAGTAAATTCAGAAAATATTTGAGACGAAGTTACAGTTAAGGAAAGCCTTTTTTTGAATTGTAAGCTATTTGTTTAATTTGCTCGAAAAGTTTAATTGGCAAGATGTATTCTCATAAATGTGAAAGCTTACTCTAAACCAACGTTACTAAAACACTCAGTTGGGAAACTCGCCGTCGAAACTTGGGCCGCTGGCGTCCACCGAGACCGAGCTAAATGCGACAACAGCGCCACTCTTTGTCACTTGTGTGTACTGTGGTCACCTTGAGCTTTTTGAAAGCCTGTTTTTGCGTAAAAACAAACAGAAAAGACTCTTTTTGTATGAAATTTATTGGAGTTTAGTACAAAAAGAGGGTCGCGTTATGTTTTTAAAATCTTTAGTTTGCAGGGTTTTGCGGCACAATTAATATTGTTTTCATACAACCATGCCTCAGCGCTCTTTCAGGTAGCGCGTCCTAACCTAGGTGCTTTTTACTTCGGCAGGTCGATGCGGCGCGTCCGCCGGGGAGACGGAGGTGGCACCCCTGTAACCTCTTCCGCTGTATCTGTTCTTAAAGCCAAAATAGAGGTCACGTACAGTTCCTCGAGTGGCCGCTGCGGGAGAAATGGTGGCATTGTGTTCGTCATTAGTTCGGTGCTCGGAGACAGATTGGGGCCACTTTTTCAAAGCTGTCTCTATGGGAGTTTCCCAACAGAGTGTTTTAGTAACGTTGCTCTAAACCGTCCGAAAAACACCGGCGCCTGAACGTACAAATGTAATTCTCATCAAAGGTGCATTTTAGTGGTGGGTTTCACCTTATGAAATTTCAACGCGTAGTTCCATTTATATTTTAAAATAAGACCAATAAACTTGGCCGGGTCAACGGCGGACTTGTTCAGCGACTATACAAAATATCGTTTGCGAGCGCCGCTGACCCTGGCGAGTTTGTTGGTCTCGTTTTTTACTGGAAAAAAGCACCACTTTGAAATTTCACAAGGTCAAATTCACTACTAAAATACATGTTTAGTAAATATCTAAGATTAATACGTACAGGCACGTATTAATCGTGTGACTGTAGGTCCTGAAGAAAAAACACAAAATCGGCCACACCTGTTTTCGTTTTGTTTTTTTTTTTCTTTATTTTTAGTTTAGCGCCTGTAGACAATGTTGCAAACTTATTTTTTTGTTTACTCGATACATACACGAGGACAACACATCAAGATGATTGTTTCCTCTTTCTTATCTAACCACAGACCAGCGAATGCGGTCGTGGTAGCGATAGGTCTGCCCCCATTTCACTTTCTGGGTGTGCACGTAGGAACAAACTGTGCAGCATAACCACTTTACCTCAATGATTTATAATTATTTGAAAACTGTGGGTTATTCCAATGTTTACAACAACCAAAAAGCAGACAGGCAGTATGCGTAGCAACGCGAGACCGTCGCATTGGTAAACAAAAAAGTGTGCCAGTGAAACGCACTATCCCAGAAACGCCAACTCCGAGGTGCTCGCTCTGCGTGGCACATGAGCGACACGACAGCATACCTAACCAATCTGCTGACTTGTATTCACACACAAATAAAAAAAACGAAGAAACAAAAACATGAACCTTCCTTGAAGTTGCAACTGCAAACGCGGGAGTGCTTCGAAGCCTGCTTTTACGAGCCGTCCGCATTGTATCGCTGGATCGCCCGAATCCAGAGCTGCCGCTTCGTCGAGTGCGAAGCCGGAGCTTCGCACTCGACGAAGCGGCTGTCGTGTCTGCAGCCAACAACGAAACAGCGCTAAGGCCTGTCGGAGAGCTTCGAAACGCGAGACCACCGCTGCCTCCTGCAGCCCCGAGCCGGACGTACCACGCCACCAAAAACGGCGGACGCCTGTCTGCTGCTGCCGCGCATGCGAATCCCGGAGAAAAGCTCACCGGAGAAAAGCTCACCGGAGAAAAGCTCACCGGAGATAAGCTCACAGGAGAAAAGCTCACCGCAAAACCGGCGGATCCGGAGAAAAGCTCACCGGCCATTGAGCGTATGCGCAGAAAGGCTCACCGATATTTTTTCTTCTTTTTATGTGGAGGCTGTTGGATCGTGCGTAACATATATCAATTTATTATCATTAAAATTCGTCAGCTTTGTAAAAAATAAAATTTCCTCTTTTGTAATATTTGTTAAGCTTAATGGGTATATTGCTCACAAATTAATAATCGCGGGTCAGTGTTTTTTGTGGCTTACTCTCTAGGCAACGAAAGCCTAACTAAAATGTTTGTGAACTTGAAGAACAGGAAGGAGTTAAAAAGAAGGTAATGATGACTGCCTAAAACCGAAAAATCAAAGGTGTAAATGCCGAAAATTCAAAGGTGCACGCGCAACACCGCGGTGCCTGAAATTCTCTTTGAAGCTTTCGTTAACATTTGAAAACAGGATAAAACTGTCAATAGGATATCGAGGCTTCTTTCTTCCACGGACATGCACGTTTTCTAGCCGTTCGTGCTGGTGTTTCCACAAGTTTCCTTTGTGTGATAGTGCCCTTCTACGGTGAGCCACTCATGACCTTCAGAGCGGCACACTGTCACCGTTGTTACCCGCGACCTATATACGAAGTAGTCTTCTGTAAGGTAGCGAAGTGGGTGAGTTGGTAAACGTTATGCATGATAAAAACTGCTCAAACGACGACGACGGAGTGAAGACAACAAACAAGACCGGACGAACCTGTTCTCGCAACTAAAGTTTTGTTAGTGAAATTAACATAAAGAATGCAGCGTAGCCGACACTGATTACATTAACAAACATCTACTTATCTATTAGGCACTACACAATATTTGGACCTCAAGCGATTCACACACCGCTATTCATATTAGCTCGCAAAAAACAAACCTCTTTATGTGACAGAGCTACCGACGGCGCACCCTCAGCTGTCAATAAACTGTTGCCTTTTTTACCGGTGTACGATGTTCTGATTTTATACTTGCGGCTTCATTAATTTACAGAATGGGTGATTACTAATTTCTGAGGAATTAGTAAATATGCCCAATGAACCTCAAGAATATTACAAAAACGAGGAGATATTTTTAGTGAAGTAACGAATGCGAATTGTGTTAAATTTCCACGTTTTACGCAGAATCAAGCTAAACTAAAAAAATATTGGTGAGCTTTTCTCCGCCTCTGCCGGTTTTGCGGTGAGCTTTTCTCCGGTGAGCTTATCTCCGGTGAGCTTTTCTCCGGTGAGCTTTTCTCCGCCGCCCCGCGCATGCGCCGTGGAAACCCCGGAAAAGGCCCATTGCCGGAGAGACCTACGGTCACGTTGGCCACAACATCGTTTAAACTTTTTACGACTAGGCTTCACCACTATTGCAATGTGCCCCCTCCTAACCTCCTTGGATGCCAATGCATTGCTGCGTTTCACTGGGGATGCAGCGATTAACCTTCGCTTCGTGCGTGGCGGGAACGCAAACGTAGACGGGGTTCACAATATTTTCTTATTTTTATTTGTTGCTGAGACGCATCTTTTGACAAAAACAATCGGTGACAACACGAGGAAACATTCAGACGTTATCGCGCGACGTGAAGCCATTTACAACTACTGAACGGGGTCACTGGGCCCTAATCGTTTCACGAAATGGTACAAACTTGTTTCAAAAGTTTTGTTTTTTTATGCGCGTTTTACTGACGGCCTGCGTTATTATTCCCCCCCCCCCCCCCCCCCCTCTGGTGTGCGAACAGCTAGCTCAATACATGCGGACGAGACTATGGCTGTTAAAGGGACCCCAAAGGTCTTATATTATTTTATTGTGTAAAACGATGCAAGTTGCAGTCATAGACACGCAAAAAAACCGTATCGCAAAAAAAAAAAAAAAAATTTCCTGCGCGCGCGCGCGCCTTTTTATTTTTGGTGTTTGATTCTCCCGCCTCCCGCCTCTCGCCTCCTCGCTTCTTTTGATTCGTGACGTCAAGAATCATGAAATTTAGAAGCTTTGTAGGTGACATTTCTGTGACATTTAATAACGGCAATCGTATAACATGTTTTTTTTTTTTTTTTAACGCAATTGCGAACGCACTACGGCCCTTCTTTTTGACATACCAAAAATCGGAGTCCGTTGTGGTGCCGTCTCCTGGATTTGTATCCTCCCACGGAAAACAGGCGACACCGCTCAAAACCGGTCCGACGGCGCTCGCTCCTTTCCTCCTCGCTTTGGATCGCGCTGGCAACAGCAGGGAGTCGTGAAAGAAAGTGAACTCTCAGGACTCCTCAATATTTAACGTCAACGCACCGGCGCGGATCGCGCGGGAACTTCGAATTCGGCATTTGGAAATTGTTTTCTTACTTCACAAATACTGAATTCCCAAATTTTGAATTTTGAGGATAATGTCCCGGCATCGTTTTGAATCGTTTCGGATAATAAAAAAATATACATATATAATTTTGATGTGTCAGTGCCCCTTTAAGCGAGGCAAAAAGAACACAGTTTTATTAATCACCTCCACCAGCCATATTTGAAAATGCATATAGTTAACAGTGAACCACAAAAGTTGAAAGCACAAGAGAGCCCTCATTTTATCTTTATATTAAAAAAAAAAAGTGAAAGCCGTTTACAGCTCCCTGTAACGCCGAATTAGAGCGCAGCTCTTGAGGAGCAGGAGGGAAGGGTACTGGGGGGGGGGGGGGTCAAGTGACCTTGGGTGGGGGTCACGTGACCTAGGTGGGTCACGTGACGATGACGATGCCGATGACGTCATCAGTAACGATGACGATGCGGACACCGATGACGTCATCAGTGATGATGACAATGGCGATGCGGATGCCGGTGACGTCATCAGTGATGATGACGATGCGGATGCCGGTGACGTCATCAGTGATGATGACGATGACGATGTGAATGCCGGTGACGTCATCAGTGACATCACTGATGACGTCATTAGTGATGACAATGACGATGCGGATGCCGGTGACGTCATCAGTGATGATGACGATGACGATGCGGATGCCGGTGACGTCATCAGTGACGTCACTGATGACGTCATCAGTGATGATGGCAATGACGATGCGGATGCCGGTGACGTCATCAGCGATGATGACGATGACGATCCGGATGCCGGTGGCGTCATTAGTGATGATGACGATGACGATGCGGATGCCGGTGACGTCATTAGTGATTATGACGATGCGGATGCCAGTGACGTCATCAGTGACGTCACTGATGACGTCATCAGTGATGATGACAATGACGATGCGGACGCCGGTGACGTCATTAGTGATGATGACGATGACAATGCGGATGCCGGTGACGTTATCAGTGACGTCACTGATGACGTCATCGGGGGTCACGTGTCCCCGGGGTCACGTGACCTGGGGAGCCACGTGACTTTGGATGTCACGTGACCCTGGGGAAGGGGTCACGTGACCTTGGGAGTCACGTGACCCCCGATGACCCTTGGGGAGGGGTCACGTGACCTTGGGGTGACCTTGGGGTCACGTGACCTTGGGATGACCTTGGGGGTCAAGTGACCTTGGGATGACCTTGGTTACGCCGACGGCGACGGCGACGCCGCTCAAGCCGGGAACGGGCCCCTAAGAGCTGCGCTCTAAAATAAAAAAAAATAATTATTTTGGAAAGCCACAAAGCCATCTCATTGATTTGCAGCAATTTCATAACTCTTGATTTGGCGTCGGTAGGCTTATAAAACACCTCTTAAACTAAACAGGAGAGTCTGTTGATAAAATATTCTTCAATATTCAAAGCGCAGTCATGAAGAATAAAAAACAAAACAGACACGAACGACGCGTCTGTTTGCTCAACACTCACAGAGGCGGGATTTTGCTACAATTTTTTTGTCAAACGCCACGTTCGATTACATCGAACGTAAAGTTCTACTTCGGTTCATGGCAGTGACTAAAACAAATACCACCTGTCGGCGGCGGTGAAAACTTGCGTTGCTGACGTTGAGTGGAGCAATACGGGCAATGCCAACTTCATTTCACACACAATCTCCATTTTTTTTTTGCTGCAGTTGAGGTAAAAATTTTGTTTAGTGCAAAGAAGCTTGGGGATAGTTTTGAGAAAGTCAAAGCAGTTATTCTGCCAGGGTTGACGCAACATCCGACAACTGAGCATTAGGTCAATGCTATCTGAAACAAATTTGAGTTCTTTCTAACGCCCGAAGAAAAATGTTGCCCACGACAGTTTCCTTTAGAACAACACAGCACTTTCCACCCAAAAATACTTTAGCCAATAATAAAACAAAAAACAAACAAAACAACAAAAAATGAAAGCCGCTTACAACTCCCTGTAACGCCGAATTAGAGCGCAGCTCTTGAGGAGGAGGAGGGAAGGGCACTGGGGGGGGGGGGTTAAACTAACCAGGGGGGGTCACGTTACCTTGGGGGTCACGTGACCCCCAATGCCGATGATGTCATCACTGACGTCACTGATGACGTCATCAGTGACGATGACGATGCGGGTACCGATGACGTCATTAGTGACCTCACTGCTGACTTCACCAGTGATGATGACGATGACGATGCGAATGTCGGTGACGTCATCAGTGACGTCGCTGATGACGTCATCAGTGATGATGACGATGACGATGCGGATGCCGGTGACGACATCAGTGACGTCACTGATGACGTCATCAGTGATGATGACGATGACAATGCGGATGTCGGTGACGACATCAGTGATGATGACGATGACGATGTGGATGCCGGTGACGTCATCAGTGATGATGACGATGACGATGTGGATGCCGGTGACGTCATCAGTGATGATGACGATGACGATGTGGATGCCGGTGACGTCATCAGTGATGATGACGATGACGATGCGGATGCCGGTGACGTCATCTGTGATGATGACGATGACGATGTGGATGCCGGTGACGTCATCAGTGATGATGACGATGACGATGTGGATGCCGGTGACGTCATCAGTGATGATGACGATGACGATGCGGATGCCGGTGACGTCATCAGTGATGACGATGACGATGTGGATGCCGGTGACGTCATCAGTGATGATGACGATGACGATGTGGATGCCGGTGACGTCATCAGTGATGATGACGATGACGATGTGGATGCCGGTGACGTCATCAGTGGCGATGACGTCATCGGGGGGTCACGCGACATCGGCGGGGGTCACGTGACCTCGAGGAGGGGGCCACGTGACCCCCACGAGGTCACGTGACCTTGGTGGGGGGCTCGCGCGGTGCATTATGGGACATTTCCCATGATGCATCGCGCGGTTACGCCGACGCCGACGGCGACGGCGACGGCGACGCCGACGCCGACGGCGACGCCGCTCAAGCCGGAAACGGGCCCCTAAGAGCTGCGCTCTAAAAAAAACCTTGAGTTGCATGTATTGTCGTGGAGCAGTTTATCGCTAAACAGTACGACTTCATGCGGATACGCGTCGATAAAAGATTTGAAAGTGTCCTCAGATGAAAGGCATGACGGTCTAGTCCCTTGTGCACGTTGGGTGATCGGAAGGCAGAAGACTATAACGTTTCCGTACTAAACTCCGTGGCACTGCGTCCATGCCCTGGAAGTGCTGAGAAATCGAAACTCAAGATACTTGACGCTACAAAAATACAAAAACGGCGGCGAGCACAGTGCTGCCAGACCACCAAGCAGTTTCGCATATCGTCTATTACTGTGAAAGCCCAAGAGCACCGTTACGTAATTTTACATTTTCTCTCCTTTCTCTCTTTTACAATTATTAGATGCAATATTCGAAGATGAAACCGAGCGTAGGCAAACTATGATTTCACTGCTGATATATTGCCACGCGACATCTGTGCTACTAGGTACCGGATCTAGTGACGTACGTATAGTAGCGAACGTAATTAGGTGTATCTTAATATAGTTGCTGCTATGTACGCTTTACTACATAGGTGCCTATGTACGCATATGTCGCGTAGAAATATACCGGGTGATTTGTTTCAAATTCAAACATATTTATTACAAAAAAAAAAGTCCGTATGCGGTTTGTGCGGGGGACATTATGTGGGTGGCTAATCTTTGCGACAGTCGGCTAATTAATTAAAATTCGTTAATTAACTTTTTAATTAGTGAAAATAAACATATGGTTCCAATTAGAAACTTAGAGAGCGTCATGAAGAACCACTAAATCAACTCTCTTTAGAACGACTTGAAACTCGGGCGCGCCAGAGTTACCACTCGTGAAGCAGGCGCAAAGCTAGCGGTTGCGGAATGCGATAATGATCTAATTATGTACAGGGGGAACAGCGCACCCGCAAAACAGTCACTCAAGTCTACACACACACAAAAGAAAGAGACACTTACGCAGCGCTGACTGACAACCCTCTCGGGTGTATTTACACTTTTTTATTTTCTTCTTTTTGTATTACAGGCTAAGCTCAGGGAGAATATAACTGGTCTTTTTTCTTTACTTTCGATATGAAGCTATATATAAAGCTACCTAGATTGAAATTAATATAAAGCTAGGTAGTCTAACTTTTTTTTTTTTTGCAATAAGGTAAAAGACGGAGAACTAACACATTTGTCGTTATGTTTTGCGATATTCTCTGCCTCGATAATTTCTCTTGTGAGCTAGTTGTGGTGCTTGCCAAGCGCGGCGCAGTTACTCAGCAGTACTGAGCAGCCACAGTCTCGACAGTGAATGATTAAATGTCCCGAGCTTTTGTTAGTGAATGTGTTCTTAAGCTCACGAAGGCGATAGCTAAGACACTTTCCGGTCTGACCTATGTAGAGTTTTTCACAAAAGAGGGGAAAAGAGTACACCACATTCTGTGTACAAGGGACAAAGGTGTTCTTATGCTTCTGTTTGCAGCCGACAGTTGTAATTGGTGGGGTATTTACTTTTTTTGCACAAGCTGCGGAGTTTGTTAAGAGCTGAGAAGATGACTTCCAAGTTTACTCGGTTAGCTATTTTCTTCAGTCCGTGAAAAAAAATTATGAATATATGGCACAATGATGGGTTTCTTTGTTGTTTCTTTATAATTTGTTCTTATAATTCGTAATTTTTTCTCGCGGATTGAAGAAAATAGCTCACCGAGTAAACTGGGAAGTCATCTTCTCAGGTCCTACCAAACTTCGCAGGCTGACTTCCAGGCGGCGCAGCCTGTACAGCGAGCCACGCGCTCCTCTGTTCGTTTTTCATTTTCCCTCGATAGTACATACGCATCTATGCGGTAAAGTGTATATAGTAGCAAAAAGTATTAAAATTCACCTAATTACCTTTGCTACATACATACTTCACTACCTCTGATGCCCAGTAGCACGGATGTCGCGTGGCAGTATATCAGCAGTGAGGTCATATATTTTGCCTATTCCCTGTTTCATCTTCGAATATTGTATCTAATATTTGTAAAAGAAAGAAACGAGAGAAAATGTAAATTTACGTAACTAAAACAGGATATCTGCTCTTAGGCTTTCACAATAATTGGTTCTATAAAACTTGTAACGTTGCAGAAATTATCTTCCACCTTAGTTTTCTTTGCGTGATTTAACGGAACTTGTGATTTTACATACATTTTCTGTGCTGGGATTTTTTTGTAACTGCTTTTACAGAACTTGTGATTTTACATAAATTGTCGTTTAGTGAGAAACAGAAAATGAATGTCAAATAACAAAAAAAAATTAAAAACATAAAACAGTTTTACAGAAATTTTCTAGCAAAAAAGCTGCCAGACAAATTCTGTTTTTTTTTTTTTGTTTTTTTTTTTACACTTGTTTTTACAGCGTGGCGGAGGACGGCGTACAAATCGTTAAAATAAAAAAAAAAAGTCCAAGACCGAGTGGCGCCTAAATCCTATCGGGTCATCTCTGAGAGCGGCAGAACGCAACGAAGGAACAGACGGCCCCTCCTTACTACCCCCGAGGACTTCAACAAAGGAGAAAGGGACACTACGCGTGTGACCAAGTTTTTTACCAACAGCCGTGACTATTGTTTCAGCCTTACCGGGGGTGCAACGGCAGAGCCTGCTGGTTGGTCTGGCAACCCAGGCACCAATCATATAGCATGTTGAAATACGGTCCTCGTGGGCGCCATTAAATACGTTCGTTGTTCGTTGGAACGTTGCTCGTCTGAGCCTCACCGCTTCGCGACGCTACAGTGATCCTCTTCCCGGCGCCCTCACAACCTCCGGTATAGACAAGTGACTGCTTCGACTCTTCACCCCAGATGATGCATTATTTATTTCAGAGCATGAAAAACAAGCAGGCCTCTCGCTCCGCTACGAATAGACCCTTCCGGAAATTCCTAAAATGCGTCACTCGGACCCCACGTGACCTCGCATGGCTCACGGAATTGGGGGGGCATTCTGATGTACCGCCCGTGTGACAGCACGGACGAGTGCTCAGCCTGAGTTGATAATACTCTGTTTCACCTTATGATGTACCGCAGGAAAGGCTAGAAGCGCGAGCTCCTTGCTCTAGGGCACATCTCGGCTTCAAGCCTTGTCTGCGGTACAACATAAGGTGAAACGGAGTATAGTACCTTCGTGTGTCCACAAAACGACCACGCTCGGCTGTGAAGATTAGAGATCCAAAAGTAAGTTTGTATTTCTCACTTGGAGCGTTGTGAATCACCAATGCTTCGCCCGTATCACTTCATTGACAAGTTTTCATCGACCCGCGACTTATCGACAACATTTCCCCGCTGCTCGTTAAATCGACTACTACTACGACGCCCGATTGGGCGTCGAAGGCATAGTCGTGCGCCCGTCATGCAACGTGAAGGCAACTTCGGCTTCGCTCAGGGAGTTTTAATTTAATCTCAGGCTCGAGTAGGCACCCCACCTGGTGGAACCGCCGATCGTTAAGTAAGGCTTTGCAATGGGGAGAATGTGCCACCGCTGCGTTGATGAGGCTCCTGAAGCCCTCTTCACAAGTCTGCGACATAAATGCCACAAAAAAGTCGATTTCTAAGGCTCTGTCGGGAAAAAGACTCTGCCGATGAAACGATCTGTCACTACCGACAAGACGGATGGCAGTTTTGAAAAGCGCGGATCTTTACTAGCTTCAGCATATAGAGCTCACACAAACTAACCCTCTTGAGCGCCAACTACCATCGACTTCTGATCGTTTCGTTGTCCCTGCTTCAAGGGACTTGCAACTCGCCGACGACAGCACCGACCTGAGCCGCAAGCGTAGCAACGTGTCCTTTTTTTTTTTCTTTTCAGAAGGGTTTTCTTGTCACAATGTTTTCTTTTATAAGATTTACGAGCTTGTTTAGTCCTTTTTTTATTATTTGGGTCAACTAATAGCTCGTGGGGAAGAGGCCACAATGCTGTTCACGTTCGCAGATTACGTATTTGGTCCCTGAGAGATAATCCACAAAAATACGCGAAAACACAAATAATAAAAAGAAAAGCACTCAAGTTATTTTCTTCTCGCAATTTGTTGCTTTTCTTGTCATTACTCTGTGTGTCAGTGGAGGTTCTCTAATAGACCCTTTCCGAAATTCACTCTGGCCACTGTGATCACTATCATCATCATTTGAAAAATGGCATATGTGTCATACCAATGGCGGCTTTCTAATTACTGGTGAAGGAACATGTTGAAGATACTCCTAAGCTGAGGATTCGAGGCCTATATATTCTAGACGTTAGCATGTTGCGAAACCGGAATTGAATGCAAGCGCTGCGTAAGTGTTCATTTCTCTAATTCGAGCCCAGTGCACCTGTTAGTGACACAAAATCGACTTCGAAACCCCTTGACTTTTACAACTTTATCAAGGCGTCTGTCTGGGTTGGCGCTTCGTTCTGACTGGTTGCATCGTTGTGGGAATCGACACTGGAAGAGATGGTCCAGAAAAACCTGTATAGCGAAAAGTTTATTCTCGTCTGCCGTTGACATGCAAAAGTGACGGTGCCCGATAAAATACTGCAGGCTACGGGTTCATTGCCGCCATTCGTATGGCAAAAGTAAACCGCCATTTCAGCCACCAGATGGCACCGAATTTCGGAAAGGGTCTATCCCAGCTTCGTGCGCCTCCAATTTTTGTTGAAGGTTAGTGTTGGCTGTAATATAATACGTTACACCCCCTTTTCTTTGGAACAGCCATAGGTACTCCCAAAGGTGTATCCGTTCAGAAAAAGGGGGGGGGGGGGTGATTTGTAGACACGTGGTGACGTTTTTGTTCAAACCAGTGTTTTATTCAATTGAAGTGTATTGATAGCAAAAAATTACTGAATTATTTGCGAAAGAAAGAGAAAATGAGAGAGCACAGTCTATAAAACCAGATTTCAAAATAATAAACCATATGCAACAAATCTTACAAACTAATAACGCAAAGAAATTACTCCGTAGAAGCTGAACTGTTCTCGAAGTTCATATCCTCGGCCTTTCGCTGTCAAGTTATAATGCAATTCAAATTGGCGCCAAAGTGACGTTCGTTCTCTTTTGAAAGTAACCGTAACGGTATATAGCGACATTTCTAGGACGATAACGAATCTTATTAACCCATTAATTTTTGCTATTTCGTTGATTTTTTTTTTTAACGGGCACATTGGTGCTTGGGCCCCACAGGTGCCAGAAAGCCCGATACCCAATATCGTTGCTCCGCCCCTTGAAGCTGACAGAGCGGTGCGAGCTACACGTTTGCCGGACCAGACAACCGCCTCCATTTCATCGCCTGACAGCGCCCTCTGCGTGGGTATGGCTGGCAGAGTGGGCATGCGGCGAAAGATCGACGTTTGAGTGGTCCAACGGGCTCGTAGCTTCCACCACCCTGCCAGCTTTGGCCCTTTGCACCTGCCATCAAAGAAACATTTTTAGCGTTCAATCTATTTGGGTAAGTAATTTTGAATGAATAAATAGCTAATTACTGATCTTAAAGGCATAATTTAAAATGCCTCATACTATTGTAACGTGGGTGTATTAAATAGTTCACGATGATGCCGAGCAAAACTATAATGGAAACCATGCCTTTAAAACTATTATTTAATATTTTAAGAACTCGGAATTCATTAATTACCCAATTATATTGAACTCTAACAATTTCACTTTGACACAGACCACTACGGCATCAGGCTTCTTTATTGTGCGATGAGTAGTTTTTGCAGTAACGAGTTTGCCCGTTTCCCCGGAAACACGCTCTTTATGTCAAAACAAATATTTTATACATTTTGGAATAGAACTCCACTTGCAGCGATTCTGGCGCATCAGGATGTAGTGACAACCACTGTACAGTCAGCGTAGATTAAGACATATTTAGATGAATTACGCCGATACAGTGTTTAAATACATGATTATACACAGTGGAGTTAATTACGCCTTTAGTAAAACAAATATATATGATCCGTCTACTACAAAAAGAACCTCAAATAAATAAGGGCCTGATGAATCCCAGTGAAATTACATGAATACCAAATAAATAGCACTAAAAGTACGAATATCCTAAATCATCAAAACCGTTTTCATGAACGTGAAAAAACAAACAGAATAATAAAATCACGCAAAAGAAAGACATACATACAAGTATTTCATGTAGCAGGCACATTGATTGATGTCATGGGAATTCAGCAACTGGCACCGGTCAAAATGAAAAAAAGGACGAAGAATATTAAGAAATGAGATAGGAAATAGCACTGCATTTCTAAATCTTGGAGTCATGTATATTCTGTTGCTGTCCTATGAGTAAAGCAATATTTTCCAGCTTGGTGTGTTAAATAGTTTGGAATATAATTTTATTTTTACATCTTAAAATTCTGTTGACCCCTCCGCATTACTAAGTTTTTCTTATAGTTTCTTAACTTTTGCAATATCCAAAATTGCTGCTATTGAAAGTCGTTAGTTATTTTAATAATTTGTGCATTTAATATTCATGGTCATGAGTAGGCCGACTGGTTAGGAAAATAAGTGGCCCTACAGACAACCCAGAGACTCCAGGTGCAGCACGAGATTAATGACTCTAAATGAATAAAAAATACTAGGCTTCATGTAATTATTTTTTCATGTACAAAAAAAAAAAAACAGGGTCACTTCATCTCAGGTAAATTCAATATCTAATCTGTGTTTACATGATACATAATAGGCTGAAATATTTTCGAACCATTCGAAACCTGCACTGCTCGCAAGTAGAACTCCTGCAGGTCTATCGCCAAACGAAACGAACATACGTCGGTGCTCGAGTATTTCGCTTGAATCCCCTCCACAACTATGATGCACGTTGCTGTTTCGATCACTTGCGATGTATCTTCCGATGAGTGTGTAAATTGCTATAAGCCGCAAAGGCTCTACCGCAGGTCTCGCACTTGAACGGCTTCTCTCCGGTGTGAATTCTCTCATGATTCGCCAAGTTGGTTTTCTGAGTGAACGCCCTGCTGCACGTGTTGCACCTGTACGGCTTCTCTCCGGTGTGAGTCCTCACATGAATCGTCAAATCGGATTTCTGAGTAAACGCTCTGCTGCACGTGCTGCACTTAAACGGCTTCTCTCCGGTGTGAATTCTAACGTGATTCGCCAAGGTACGTTTCAGAGTAAACGCCTTGCTGCACGTGTTGCACCTGTACGGCTTCTCTCCTGTATGAATTCTTTCGTGATTCGCCAAGGTACGTTTCAGAGTAAACGCCTTGCTGCACGTGTTGCACCTGTACGGCTTCTCTCCTGTATGAATTCCTTCGTGATTCGCCAAGCTCCATTTATGACTAAACGCCCTGCTGCACGTGTTGCACTTGAACGGCTTCTCTCCGGTGTGAATTCTAACATGAGCTGTCAAGTAATCCGTACGCGCAAACGTTTTCTCGCAAACACCGCAACTGAAGGGCCTCTCTCCAGTGTGTGTCCTCTCGTGGATGGCGACAGCCGTTGCGGAATTGCTTGAGTGAGGACAGAAGCGGCACGGGTGCTTGTCCAGTTGTCGGTGCATTTGCGGCTTCTGTGGGCCCGACAAGCTGGTCTCGGGAGAATTGTCACCCCTGTGGCTGTCACGGTCGATGGTATCCACTTTGTCGCCAGAGTATGCTTCAATCAAGTCTGTTGGGATGACAACAGAGCAAGAAAGGTCGGTGCATTTTTTATTGTTTTAAACATGGTCCAGTATACCTACATTATGCCGGTGCGGCCTACAGTCCGTATTCATTCATTTGAGATGTTAAAAAGGTTCATTCGCAAAGCTAATAAATGTCTACAGGCGATCGTTAAAGACTCGACTCTGGCAGCCCCATGGTGCGGCAGCTGTGGTGGCTTGCACGTTCTGCTAACCAAGTGCGGAAGGGAAGTCAAGCCGCCGCGGCCGCTGCTGCACAGTGTTGGCGGTAACGTGTTACAAGTGACGTTGTTACCGGTAGCGCCTTTCTTCTTTCAGTAACGTAGTGACGTATTCATTACTTTTCTAAATCTACATATTTTCTAAATTTTGCCTGTCTTTTTCCCACTCAAAAATTTCCGCTTTAGAAAAACCCCAACCCCCGCCTGTCATCTTAAAGTCGAAACACGCTGTCGCCAAAATAAACCAAAAGCGCTGTTACCGTCAATTTATAAATAAAAAGTAACGCAAAAGTAACGTGCGTTACTTTCTGTCGGCGACAGTATCGCGTTCTTTTATTTCTCAAGTAACGTAGTCCTTTACTTTTTTACGGTAACGGCTACAACACTGCGGCTGCATAACGCTGCCAGTACGGAGCGCTGGGTGATATGTTGACATTCATGATGATTGCGATTGTGTTAAATAACGCTGGAAGGGTCTTCCACACACTTACAGATGATTAGGTTACACAAAATACCATTCAATAGGCTCGTAGAATAATCGTTGTGTGCCTTAGAAACTTCGAAAATAGCTAAGGTACATAGCGATTATTTTACGAGCGATTTGAAACAGCGAAAAACGCGGTTCTATATCGACAATGATGTGGACATTTGCTACTCTAAAGCTGAACTTCGGCGACACAAATAATGTTGAGCAAAATTTCAATCATTTGAACCAGCGAAACATTTTTGGGCTATTTCATGCGTCGAAAATAATTTATAGCATTTGTTGTGAGAGCTACTCGATGAACCGGAACTAAAGGAGAAAATATAATTTTGTAATAGAAGTAAGCAGCTCAGTATGGTACATTTCTCTGATATCACATATTATGTATGCGGTATAATTTTTCGGTTTGGTGCAGGCCGCTAATTAAAACCTAATGAAGTTTCCACGTGGGGAAATGTTTCTGTACCACATCAGACTCCTCACGCTTTCCATTTTCTGGAAAACTGAGCCTACAAAAAGGTTTTCTATCCGTGTGGGACCGTTCATGAATCTGTGAGGGTGTGGTAAGAGGGTGCGAGGCTGGATGAGTGTTATCCCGTGTGCTTCTTCTCGTACCTGGTGTTGTTAGTTCCGTGGGCACCATAAGATTGGGGGCAGAAGTCGCACCGCCGTCTGTCCTCCCCTCCTGGTCCATCTTCAATGGTTGCCTCTGCAATTCGGCTCCCTGGAACGAGAGCTCCGTTCCCTTGTCCTCGCAGTCCGTTCTCTGCCATTCGGAGTCGAATGCTGCGTGGGCAATTTCTGTTAGGAGTGAAGATCAAATTTTCTTTAGTTCCTTTGTTTTATACTATACCAATACAGAAGCCCAATCAGAACGAACTTAACGAACAAGCAAACATAGACACATCATGCTGAAGAAGTAGACAAATTTAGGGGTTTACATTGATGTTGAGGTGTAATTCAAAAAAAGTAAAATAATCATATCACGATCAAACACGTGCACCATAACTGGATACTGAATACGCCCAAAACGTCGATTGTAAAAATACACGCGAATCAAACATAAAAGCGATCCTTCTCTATTAAGCACGAGATTCAAAGGTTTTACTTCACCTTTAAATACGTGTTAAAGGATTACGTCGATACAGTCCTACACAAATCGACAAAGACACAACTGGGTACGATGAAGGGGAGTGGTTTAGTTACATTGCTCCTGCTCTGTAGTGCTGAAAAAGGCAGGCATGCCACAAAACCAACAACTGCACGGTATATCGCAGCCACAGGTTTTGTGAATTACGCGTTAACTAAACGGACAGAGTTTGTCGGCGACCGCAGGTAGGAAAGGGAATAAAAATGTTGCATGTAGTTGGCTGAGCTGTGGCTATTCCCTATTTGATCCAACTAGTCGGTTCCATTCATCTGGGGGAAAATGTAGCCCACAGGTTTGGCACTGCCAAAGTTGAACTGGCTGGTGGCTGGGCCGTCCTTCCTAGGCAGCTAAGGGTCGATCACATTTGCGTTAAGAGCATTTCCGGTTAGCTCGGCCTGCAAAGTATAAAAGAATGAGTATTAATAAACAGTCGCCAACACAGTTACTTTACCTGCCATCAAATATCGTGACATTCGATGAGCAAATCTAAAACTGAAGGATACCAGTGCCTGGAATTGGTCCAGTTGGCTATTCATTACTTGATTAAACGGCGGAGTAAATGATTACGAATTACGACGCAGAAACGAGAAAAAGAATGCGACAAATGGGAAAACGCGCATTTGCAGTACAGTTCAATAAGGTAAAGGACTGAAGGCCACTTTCGAAATTAAACAGGGCATGGATAACAACACCATTTATCAGTAGGAGGGTACCTGCGAGACATTTCAAACTTAAGAACACGAAAAAATTAAGTCCTTTGGGCCTATACCATTTCCAAGTGTGTATGTTTTACCCAAATACTAATGACATATTTTGATTATAACGAGAGATGTTTCTTTATATATGCAACGTTTAACCACTAGGGAGAAGGAAAATGGTAACCGGTGGCGTCAGTGCTGCATCCACGCGCCTAATGCTATCATTTATAAAATGAAATGCAGTGTAGATTAATCAATCAGACTCACGTTTTGCCAAAAACTAACAGAAGCGGGGCTCACTGAGGAAGAATTGGGTTTAGCTGAGATACTTGGTTGACGTTCACGAGTTCCTTAGAGACCCGTATAGGCTCCTTGCATTGACGTCACATCGCCCACATTTGCACACCAAGTAAAAGGAGGAGAGGGAAGCTGCTTTTGTAAGAATTTTGAGTGACGGGTTAATCTTCTATAATCTTCTGGGAGGAGAATAGCGACGCCTGTGCAAATCCGGAAGGCACAAAGGAGGGTCCTGATAAGAGGGGAGCTCCTTCTCCCCCTCTTCTCTGGAGGGTATCGGAAATGACGTCATGTGCAAGGAGCCTATTGCTAAAGAGCACTTTAGATCACCCAGAAGTTTATTACAAATAGTTACAATTTGGTTGATTGATCACCAGTATAAATTGATTACCATTCATCACCAGTAAATAGTTTACAGTCCCTATTGCAAGAAAATATCTTTTTTATTATTTTTTCAGACTCAAGACGAGCTTAAAGTGGCATTCCCCTTTCCTTCGTCCCCATTAAAGGAAGCCGAAACACTTATTTAAAAAAAATGAGATACAGGTTAATTCTAGCGTAGTTTTATTTAGTAAAACTGAATATTCCGTTCGTTTTCTCCGAAAATGTAACCAAACGCGAGGAAACACGCAAAGGCTCCGACTAGGATCTTTCGGCAGCCAAGCGCGTGTCGCTCGTATGACAGCGCGTGCAATCGCAACCTTGCCAGTCCCCCGCTCTGGCACCAGTCGTGACATATTTTTATTAAGTTCTTAAAAATAGCAAGTGTGCGCGTGCTTAGCTTAGATAGGAACTGAAGATGCGCGAAAGCGGAGATTGAGAAAGCTCCTTTTATGACGGCACGCTCCGAAAAGGATGGCCTTCAGCAGTACTTTCAAAATGATTTTCTGCCACCCGGAATTCCCGGAAGCCAAATTAAGACGATTTAAGTTTGCTTCCTCACGTACAAAACCGCTTCAGCTTCCTTTTACAGGCGTGTCATCTTCAAGACCGCCATAGCTGAACAGTTTTTTAATCCTTCGTTAGTTCGTTCGTGCTTTTGTTTGTGCATTTTCAACACCCTATATCCACCTCCTCTGTAACGTCCTCCCGGACCGTGCTGAGGCAATGGTTCAGGCTGGAACATGGCGATTATTACAGATTTTGTTCAGGCCTGTTTTACCAGCTAGGTTACAAGATAACATCTTTCTTTTCAAAACCAGTTTTAGCGGTCGGTGCTTGGTCCATGGCGAGAGCGATAACATTCTGGGGTACTGATTGAACGTGATGTCCTAGAGTTTTACTGGGCGAGAGTTATCGGCCAATGATATATCTTTAGTTGGTTTCAGAGTTCTTTTGGTGATAACTACTCACTAACACACGGATGGTGACAGGAGTCTCGCGGTAATATTTCTCCCGAGTGTACTACATGCATAGGAGAATTTGTGCTATATGCGGCAGCAGAGCATGAGATTTTCAGAGGGAGCCCTCGTTGTCGATTGCATCAAACGGGAATTATAGATGACCTTTATAGTTTCAGCTGGCGTTTCGTATCACTTCGTCGCGGCACTCGGCTTTCAGCAGATGGCTGCCTTTATTCCGGTCCGGTAACCGGAGACGTGTAAGTATTTACTTGTTTACCGTTTGTCTGCGAAGGACGCTTCGTAGCAGACGAATTATATTGTTCACTTACGTTAGCAGACTAATCATCTCCTGACGTTTTCGTGACTCATTCCGTGAAGTCCCGGTAACACTGCTCGTACACCAAGCAAAAGGCATGCAGTGTGCAAACACCATCTGAGGCGCGTTTCTTTCTCGTGTCTTCTAATATTGGGCCTACCAAAACTGTTTGTGGGCGTGTTGAAAGCATTTGTACATGTGCGCTTCTAACACATCTGCGGAGAGTTTTGGTTGGCCCAATATGAGAGTACTGAGATAAAGGAACCAATTTTGGCAGTTGACACACTTGCAACTGCTTACGACCGGAAGGGCTTGTGAATCATATCTTGTGACTGCCGATGGCCGGCCGCTCCTCTGCCGGTTATATGTAGTCGCCAATGTTTTAAGCACCTGTGGTTTGTAAGCATGGCAGTAAGAAATGTGTAGATCTGCCATTACTTCAGCAAACAATAAACATAACGCGCACATAGCACACATTGTTTCATAGTTTTAGAAATAGGACCACCTCCAGACATTTTGACATAGTAAAACAAAAGTAAGACACTATTCAGTTTGTCCGCATTAAGGCATACTTAGAGGGATTATACAGTTTAAATAAATAAATGGATGAAAGCCTCCGCTAGGCTTTGAGAAGGGGGAGCGGTGAGGGCGGTTGGTCGGTACAGTAAGGTAAGACAGACAATGAAAAGTTCGCGCGCAGCAGGCTCAACTGTAGCCGTCTCATTTGATCTGGCCCTGTCGCATTTGTTTAAAGACAAAATGGAGCACAAAGGCTTTGCACCGCCGAAGGGGGATTCGGCTGGTGACAGGCCACCTTTGCAAAGCAGCGAAGTGCCGTTCACATCTGTGTCGAAATCCTTGCCTAGTTTGATCTGCAAGATTCAGAAAGACGACGATTAATAAACAGTAAAGAACGGAAAGCGACAATAGTTGTTTGTACCCTTCAATACCCATATTCAGCAATACTGAAACTGGGTGCGAAATTTGGAAACCTATGTCAAATGAGGCATAAAGAGTACAATTAAGCTTTACATTTGAATTATATGATTATGCACTCATCACCCCAAACAGGTTATGTTAAGAGACCGCCCAGCGAATCGGTAAACGAGATTTACCGTCCAATTCAACCGATGCTATTTTATGCTGTGATTGAAATCCTGTTCATGTGATTTTGACACGCCTTATTTCGAAAACGGGATCAGTATTTAAACTTGGTTAGGGGCTGAGGCGTATAAAGATGGGACCAATCAGGTCTCAGATTAATGAAGGTGCACAGAGTACAGCTGCATGTGCGTCTCCGGGTGTCAGCCATCCCAGCTTTTCTAATTCTTGGAAGTAGTTGAGATTTCGAATGTCTGCAGTGTCAATCTTCTTTCCTTCGTCATTCTGCACTGCCTTGGCCGACTGTTAAAGAGACACATCACGTATGAGATTAATATATTGTAGTGTTTTCAAGCTGAGGAACAACCTTAGGTGTCTACATCTGCCGGTTTATAGCTCCACTCCTGAACAAGACAGCAAGGCTGAAGAGGCAGCGGTGGCTCCAGAGTAGAATGCCTGAATGTTGCTGGACGGCCCTTGCAGAGTGGCGGTAACACTTGCGTCTGCTAACGGAGCCGCCACCTTGTCTTCAATCTTTTATGAGGTCATCACGCTGTTATTTTCATTGAACATTGCAACTTGTGAAAAGGCACCGGGTAACCCAAAGAACACACAGCGTTAGTTTCAAATTTGAGTGGTAGGTTTGTTGGTCAACAAACATTCCTGCACAAAAATAGTTAAGATGTTGGAAGATCAGCTGTTATTTGCAAAGAGGAGGAAGCATGTTGCGTAGGCAAGGGTTGGGAGGGGAGAGTGGTTGTTGAGGGTCCGAGACCCTCTAACATCTTGACGAGCCCCCCCTGCAACAATCCTGCTATGAAGCGCGGAGAGCGAACAGACACGTCGCAACTGTGGCCCAGTAAATGCGGGATTAGCGCCGAAGAGTGGCCTTTTTTTTTTTGTGTCCCGAAGCTCAAGGAGATTTGCCGTATTTAAAGAAACGGTTTGTCCCAGCTTCTCCCCAACGTATAGGAACTCTCACGCACCACACGAGGTGTAGAAACTGCTGCCTCCTCCAAAGGGGTCAACGAAAGGCAGCAGCCGCTCTGAAGCCCATTCGGTGCTCCCGTAGTTTGTGCTGTACTTGAAGGATAGTGTGCTAAAGGGCAACGCAAAGATGACCACTTTGCATTGCCTTTCCTCCCAAAACTCAGAATATGCAGGTCTGTGATGATTCGAATATCGTTCGAGAAGCTTAATAATTCCCCCAACGAAATTGAAAAAAGAAAAGGAAAACTGATCTGGGAGGTATTTAAAGAACTTGGCATTTAAAGTACTATTTCAAGTAGAATTAGAAAACTTGTACTTTACTTTAAGTAGATTTTCTAAACACGAACTTTTACTTTACTACAATATTTTTTTCTGGTAATTTCTGAAGAAAGTAAAATTCCCGACTTTAAAGTACATTCCCCAAATATGGAAACAAATAATGGCGTATCGTCATGTGAAAACGCGCTATTGTCTTTCGAGACGTCATCTGGCAATCACTCTGGGTGAGATAACGGCAGCTATAAGACCGATAAAATTAAGTGCCTTGTGATAAATAGTTTGTCAGCGAGAGTAAAACAACTACTTCGTGGCGACTTGACTTTACGCAATATTTGCCGCTGTTTCCTAAAAAAATAAAATAATAATAATATGATGCTCCTTCAATTATCTTTGGAGCAGTGCATACCAGATAAAATATAGTAAGAAAAATACGGTATGAAAAGGCGTCATAAAAGATTGTGTTAAAAATTATTTGTACTTTAAAAGAATTTTTATTTATAGTACTTTACTTCAAGCACATCGCACCCGGTGTACTTACGATACTTGAAGTACATAACCTCCGATTGACTTTGTACTTCACTTGAAATACTTTTTCGATATACTTTACGCAACGCTGTAAACAAGCAAACACTGTCTGCAAAATCAAGCTCGGGCAGCGCTAAACCTCAGAGCAGAAATGATGCATCCGCAGTACATCATTGCCCTTACGGGTCTCTGCTTGAAGCGTGGAGCGAAATCTTGCACTGCATTATCTCCTAAGTTCGATCCCCCCCCATAGAGTTATTATAATGTACGCTAGAGGTTCAACTGGCGCTAGTGTCTATGCGACTTCCGTGACGCAAATTGAAGCAGACAGCAACCAGTCTACTTTTCCAGTCTTCCCGTGTATTCCTATGGGAAAGCGCGCGTGCATTTTGTCTCTTCGCCGGAAAATAACACGGAACACTTTGGTTATTTGGGTCGTACCGAATAGTATGTACCGTGATTAACACTGTAAAAGTGCAGTTGCTTTAGTTAGCGCATTTTTCTTCATCAGTGACCGATGTTTAACTTCGCTACATTTCAGTCCCAAACGTGTGTTCCGCAGCAGGTGTGTAGAAACAAGCGACGATTTGAAGCAAAATTACAATCGAAAGGAATGTAGAGTGTGTTCAAGGCTCGCCAGCAATCCGGTGACGCTTATATATTGATAATATGCCAGTCCTGTCACTATATAAAGATGACCCCGTCGTGCATGAGCGGATAAAAACATTCAAAACGTAGAGAATAAAAACCGTGGGCTATAAAAGTTGTCTCTTCGTATTGTTTTCTCTGCCGGGCAGCTTTTATCGGGCACTTGTTCTCAAAGATTTCGAGCGTGCGAGAAATATTTTGAACGTAGAACAGCAGCTTCGCTCATAGCAGAAAGAATAAAACGGTACTTACTTATTTAAAATAGGAATAGATTACGTCGCCTTGAATTAATTTTGATCGTATATGTACGTGTAGTTACTGATCCGGTGTTACTGCGCAGTTCTTGCCGTCTTTCTTAACTTCCAGTTGTTCTTCGTTCGTTTGGCAGGTATATCCCCCACGCTGAAAAGCTCCGACGTCGTGTTCGCGCTAACAGTGTCCGACAGTGCACATAAATACACGTACGAAGCCGTTTTAGCACCGTTTTTAATGCGATGAATTTGAAAAAAAAAACACCGTAACTGACCAATTATTTCGTCGGCCTGACTGAGAAATGTTCCAAGCTACCTAGTACGTACGAATTATTCGGGATATTTGCTCTTATGATCGAGCGCAGAGAGAAAATGCACTCACTTTTTCCCATAGAAATGCATTACCGGAAGTCAATTTTCGACTGGTTGCTGTCTGCTTCAATTTGCGTCAGCACACTAGCGCCACTTGAACCTCTAGCGTGCATTATAATAACTCTATGCCCCCCCCCCCCCCCTCTCCCCCCTTCCCAGTTTGATCTGGTTGTGTTTCGGCGCGTGGAGCAAAAGCTTACGCTGCAGAATCTCCTGGGCTCGATATCCCCCCCCCCCCCCCCCCGCGTTCGTGTAATCACTACTGCGTGACAAACGTTGAAAAGCCCCAGGTTAGCGGTTAATAATTGTACTGCACTTGCTAAATTTCCCATCTTAAGCCAAGAGACAAGTCACTCCTTGAGGCGTACTAGCATCAAGTCTGCATACACATTCAAGCAACAGAGTTTTTAGATTTTTGCATCGTCCGTTGTCATCGCCGCTAAAGACAAACACATTCTGTCCGCTATTCGCGCAAGGCCAGGGAAGTCGGGTTTTCCCGTCGGCCGCGCTGCACGGAGATGCGGAGACTGATAATTTTTGTAAGGGGAGGACCGCGACGAGTCCGCGACGTGCCTGCAAAAGCAGCGCTTTTTCTCATGCAGCCTCGCGATCAGAGAAAGAGTGGAAGTCTCTGGGCACCGAAACGTTGGGAGGGTGGGATGAGGAATAAAATTTTCGAGAAGGAATGAAGGAGAGAGAGACGGTGCCTGGGGTATTGCAGCCGCCGCCGCACGAAGGAAATGGGGGGGGGGGGGGGGGGGGGGGGGGGCTACGCGGCCTGTTGCAAAACGTACAGCGCCACAACGGAAGGGAATTTGGGGAACCCTCGGTACAGATCACGCGCTTTCTCGTTGCGCCTCCGCGACTGCGCGCGCGTCCAGGCAGCTACAGCCAGCAGCCATCCGCCGAGTCGTACGTCGTTGGCGACGTACCGTATCTGTGGCAGCGTAAAGGCGTCGCGACAGGTGAACCTATTTGAGTACGTTGTTCGTCGTAACTGACCTTTTGCACCGCAACCGTGGCAGGTTTCGAACCAAGCGCACATGAAGGCTCCCTAGTTTCGACAAGGCGTTGGTGCAGCAGACGATAGAGCCGGTACAAAGGGAAGGACGAGAAAGGGGCAGCCGTTGGCTCGTCGCTCGTCCGACTCGGCTGCACAAAAGTTGTTGCCGTGGTAACCTGCGCCTGCTCGCGTATGCCACGTGGTAGCGGGACGAGAGACGGTGGGAGGGGCGGACCAACGATCTTGGGATTTTCAAAAAGAACCGATTTCCGTCGCAGTAATCGACATCGACTTGGGAAAATCCGCTTTTACCTGGCCTTGGCGGGAACTGTCACACGAGCTTGGAACGGACGAGCTTCAAACTTCAGCAACACGCAACGAAAAAAAAAAAAAAAGTTGCGGCCGATGCGATAGTTGAGAATTCACGCACTGGTGGTCGATAAAAATCATGTTGTAAATTACGTTCCTTTCTCCTTACGTGCAAGCGAAACTGAAGCTACCAGCCCGAGCATGAAAGCCTGAAACGGTGTCAGCACTGCTCGAGCCCGCGTGCAAATCATGGCCGCATAGAGCTTGGTGACTTCGCTCGCACCTAAAGTTAAAGGGCAACTCCGCTCAATTTCGAAAATTTCGAGATAGTGACTGATTTTGCTTTAAGAAGCACTCAAAAACAATCCCCGATCCTTTGTTTCGCGAAAAATAAAATATTTTTCGTGCAATTTTACTTTATCCATGATCGCAAACCGAAACCGAAACGGTGACGAAGCCGGACAACATTGTGTTTTCGACATCACTGAGCATGTACACCCACGTGATATACAAGGGGTCACGTGACCTATCACGCGGACAAGCGCTTCGCAGTCATCGTCGCGTCGTCTGCAAAGCACGTGCCGCCGCTACATCGTTTTGTCCGACAGATTTCGTGGAAAAAACACACCAAGAGGTAAGTTTCCCCGAAAGCATAATTTGTAGGAATTCGTGGAAGGCAAACTCTAGGAAAGCGCACGTAAATACGCTTTGTCGAGTCTGAGGTTCAGACGTGTCTTGCCACGGAAGACGGACGGCACGGCGTCCAGCTTCAACCTCGAGTGCTTCGTCGAGAGGCCACCGTCGGCTAACACGCGCAAATTCTTCTCGTAACACTTTGGTAAAAAATGATCCCAACAGACCAATATACGGGCCGTTGGAGATAAAGGCTTCGTGGAGCCCGATCCGTTTACGGCGTCAGTCCAAACTGTCCGACGCTCGCTGCCGGCGGGAGGAAACGCGTGGAAAAGAACTCCTGGGCTGCTCAACTGGTAATGCGAGCAGTCCTTGACACAACACCGAGAGCCGTTGCTTTTGCGTTTTTTACAGGCATCGCACGTCAACGATACGCACCGCACACACAAACCGCGCTCAACGAGGCGACGAGGCGTCGGCGGCAAGGAGGATAGAAGGGTAGGAGAGGGCATGACGTTAGCCGCGTAGCCTCTACAAGTCATGCTCCCTTGACGCCTCGCCTCTTTCTCATTTTCCTCCTTAGTCTCCTCACTCACCACGCCAACGTGACCACATCACGTGACCGTAGCTTTCAGGCAACATTTCATGGGCGCCGCCATCTTGACGTCACGTAACCCTGCCGCCATAGCCGCCCTTCAGTTTCTCGCCGTTCCTCCGCGTTGTGTGCTGCACCGGCCACTACCGGAGCTTTGTTTTCGCGTTCTTTTACGCTCCGCGTTGAAATCGTGTGGTTTCTTTAGGTCTTTTCTATATTTCGGGCTTTTATTTAATCATTTGATATCTATATTTCAACATAGCTCTTGTATTTTCTTACTTATGAAATGGAATCGGACAGCGAATGGATCGACGATGCAAGATTATGGCTTCAGAGACCATGTAAGTTCATCCCATCCTAACGTTTTTCTCGCTAATAAAGGGCAGTCAACAGCATTGCGACATATGCAAATTTCAACTGACTATCCAATCGTGCCTCTCGCTGCATGGCCAACCCGCATGTAAGCGATTTAGCATGCGACGAGACGAGCGACGGCGACAACGACGAGAGTCACCGACGAAGATTTCTCACTGCCGCCTGTTGCATCGCTCGGTTTTTTGGGTTTCTAGAAAACGTCGCTCACCGTCTTGGTTGCCTGCTCCCGCCGCTTCCATGCGGTTTGCCTCGTCGCGCGACTGCCCGAGCGACAGCGAAGCGGGTCACCGTCGCTTGCCTCTTTGCTCGCCGAATCGCTTGCATGCGGTTTATACTTAATATCGAGGCGCCAATGGTTCAATAGTGTGTGCATGGAAATTAATTGAGTATAAACCGCATGTAAGCGATTTGGCGAGCGACCAGATAAGCGACGGCGACCCGCTTCGCTGTCGCTCAGTCAGTCGCGCGACGAGGCAAACTGCATGGAAGCGACGGAGCGAGCGACCAAGACGGTGAGCCGCGTTTTCTAGAAATCCCCAAGCCGGGCGATGCGACGGGCGACGGTGAGAAATCTCCGTCGCTCGTCTCGACGCGCGCTAAATCGCTTACATGCAGGTTGGCTTTACGGAAACGAGCGCGCATATGCGGGGAGAACCACGACTGTCATAGCCTTACTGCCTCAGTTGCAATTTGCATATGTCGCAATAGTGTTGAGTGCCCTTTATTAGCGACAAAAACGGAAGAATGGGATGAACTTACATGGTCATTGAAGCCTCAAAATTTTGTATCGTCGACTCAATCGCTGTCCTATCCCATTTCATAAATAGGAAAATACAGGAGCTAATGTCGAAATATAAATATCAAATGATTAAATGAAAGTACTAAACATTCAGAAAGGCCTAAAGCAAATACAAGATTTTAACGCGCAACGTAAAAGAACACCAAAAATAAGCTCCGTTAGTGGCCTGTACTAGGGTGCCTACATGTTTCCGCTTCGCTTTAGGGTGGCGCCAACTTCTTGTTACCCTTTCCCAGATCCTCTCCTACCGCCATTTTGTCCCACTTCTTATTTCGCTAAACGTAAAACACGTTGAGTTTCTGTAGTGTCGACACACCGGCAACACTGGGAGGCCACTTCCGTTTCCGTTCATAAGAGGAGTCGAAGGCTCAGCGGGATGGCGGTCGTCGTAGCTGTCGCTCTCTTTATTCGGGTTTTTCATATTTTGAAGTTGCGATCAGGAAGTGTGCGTTGCTTTTATCGAAACGCGAGTTCCCGCGACAAAATGGAACGCAGCAGAGCGGCATTGAACGCCGAAACCTCGCCGTCGGAACGAGAGCGGTGAGCGCTCCCTAGCCCTAACGAGGATTAGCGGCGTAGTCCGAGCGCACGACCGGCGAGTGTGACAAAATGGTCGACGAAAACAGCGGAGGTTGCCATGGTAACGAGGTAGGCAACACTGGTTTGTCGTCAACAGGTATCACAAACGTTGTCGCCACCCTAAACAGCGGAGCGGCGGAAACATGTAGGCACGTACCCTAGCCTGTACGGCACACAACGCGGAGCAACGGCGAGAAACTGAAGGTCGGCTATGGCGGCCCGGAAAGCGCGCGAAGGGCGCGCCGACTGGTGGCCGCTCGAGTAACTGACTCGCTGAAAGCGTCTATACACTCCGTGCGGGAACTATAGGGGGCGCTTTGAAAAACGCGCGCAGCGCTGCTAGCGGAGGAGCTGGCGTTCGACTGTGAGGCGGGTTCAGCAGCCTGCGGCGCCTTTTCGCATGCCAAACTGTGGCGGCGGAAGCGCGCGCGGACGAAACATTTGCTTTTTGAGCCGATAAGTTGAGGGTGACGTTGCATGAGTGCTGGAGCAGAAGGGCATTTATCTGTTCTCCACTTCTTATATATTGAGTTTGAGTCGTTATTAGGGGTAATTTCTTTAGTTGCGGCCGGAAAAGGAGTTGGAGCAATTTTCCGTAAAACAAGACGGCCGCCACCATAATTGCTCTGAGTGGGAAATTGATTTCGCTCGTCGCTGTAAACCTAGGACTGCTGGAACGATGATATTTGGAGGCGAGCGAGATGTTCACTAAGTTTGTGCACGAAGAGTGCCAAGTTTCTTTAAGACAGCAGGTGTGAAAGTTATGTTTCTAACGAATAAAGAAATAAAGCTGTCAGGAATATCCAATATTGGACCCAAAATGTTCTGTTATAGCGGGCTGTGCAAAGTGCAGATTTGGGCAGACAGGTACTTGGACTTGACAGTAACATGACACAACACTTATTGTACAAAAATAAAAAGGTGGCATAGGGAAACCAGGTGAAAATTTGGTTTGGACGGCGTAACTCAATGGGAACCGGTTTTGACATGAAAAGGTTGTCAAGAGACTATCACTGATTGTGGGAGGTGGAGACTTTACAGGTAGGAAGGGACTGGTGGACTGTACTTCCAATTGAAACAACTTTACGAAAGGTGGTTCCAAAGCCGAGAAAACAAAGCTGTCGGTCAACACACGGTTTGGCCGCCAAGGGCTGTTGCGGTCAGCTGTTGTGTAATAACCTGTTGTGCGAGGTGCTGATTTTCTGGGCGCAGGTACTTTGACATGACCGTCTCTTGGCACAACACTTATTATAACAAAAAGAGTTGGCATAGCGAAACCAGGTGGAAATTTAGTTTTGGTGGCGTAACTAAATGGGAACCAGTTTTGACCGTCAAAGGCTGTCAAGATAAAACCACTCATCGTGGGAGGTGCACACTTTACAGGTAGGAAGGGACCAGTGGACGGTACTTCCAGTTCGAACCACTTTGCGATAGGAGGCTCTAAAGCCGAGAAAAAAATTGTTGTCTACAGAACTCAGGGTGTCAGCTTTTCCACATCCAAAAGGAGGCTGATCAAGAAAGAAAGCACACCACATAAACTTCCATACTCAAACGTCGATTCTCCAGTGATTCCGAGTTTCATTGTTGTTTTCTTTAGATTTATATTTGTCACTTTTTTACCGTTCGAATCTTTCTTCATGAAGTACAGATTGCGCGCCATACTTGTCCGGAAATATCAATGACACGTACGATGGGGACAAAACTTCTTTGGAGGGCATTCCTCCAACGAAATTGGCACTGCATACCCGCGAGTGTGGGATGGCATTTCAGTTCGTCCCATCGGCGCAGACACATGTAGGCGTTACTGGTACGAAAACGAACGCAGAGCGCAAAGCGGCAGTGTAGAATATGTCAGCCGTGATGACACAACGGCAGACATGATCGGGAGAACAAATTTCTCGCGTCGTACGGCACGGCTCCATCGTTGTCGCTGTCCCAGAAAACATCGGCGAGGTGAAAAACTGCGAAACTTTGTCTCCACGAGATACGACGCATAACTATTGAAGCACTTAATGACGCAGCAGAGGCTGCGTCATTAAGCTGTGAACCCAGCGCTGTGAACCCACCGCAACACCACCACTCCGACTTCAATGCGTACCAACGTACGCGGCGTGGTTTCGGTTTCGTTTTCTCCGGGGTTCTCACTACCTACCTTTGCTACCGGCCACGCGGCGGCGCGCCAGTCGCGTCGCACGGAGTGTATAGGGTACTAGAATAAACCGCAGTCTAGCCTTCGATCTCATAAAACCTACCGGACGGAGCGCGCGCAAGCCTGCAAGGAGCCCTTCTACAATAAACCATCCATCTCACACGTGACATGTCACGCGCACCAATCGCCAGAAAGATCTGCGGTCACGCTGGGCACAAAATCGTTTAAACTTTTTATGACTAGGCTTCACCAATATTGCAACGTGCCCTCTCCTGGTACTTATAACCTCCTTGGTCGGCGGCGTCGGCGCGTTGGCCTATCAGTAGGGAGCCGGCCGAGCGCGTCGTTCACGTTTCTCACGTCGCACGGCGCTGCGAGCGCTGCTCTCCCCGGGAAAGAAAACAAAATGAAAAAAACCTGTACATGCTTGATGACGTCACGGACGTGCCGGGAGGAGAAATTTGGAGGAAGCGGAAATGCAGCCGGGCAGTGTTGTCTAGTCCGCACGTCTCATCCAAAACCAGCAGATTCGTGCTTGTTGAACTTTGAAACCGATTTTAATAAACTTCTAGGCGGAATTTCACCCTAATATTTGCTTTGTGGGCTTTGTAGATGATAACAAAGAGAACTGTATTGTTTTGCACTACTAAAAAAAGAAGCGGAGTTGCCCTTTAAACAAAATATAAGAACAATAATAAGATAAAATACTATTCTAGTTTTACTTCAGGGTGAAATCTAGAAAGCTACTCTAGCCAAAAGCAAAAATTGTACATGAACAAAAAAAAAAGTTCAGAGAGACGGCAGTTTCGACTCAAAAATTGGCTTTCAACGTCGAGATAATCATGCTCGATGCAAACGACCAAACACCAAATAATAGTAGAAAATGGTTGCGCTTACCTGTACCAGGGGGCTAGGTGTCACAAGGCCTCTGGAGTACGAATGTAGGAGTGTATTGTGAACGTCCCTCAACTTGCGATCGCCGTTCACCATGATCACTTTCTTCTTCGGTCCCTGGATCACGAGGCACTCGACGCTCATTGTTAGCTTCAAATTCTTGAAAAAATCGCGAAGACGACGCGGATTTGAAGTAAAGAATACCCTCGCCTGGTTTGCAGTAAGAAAAAGAAGAAAAAGAAAAAGGAGTGGGAACTGTTTCTCTTATGGTGAATTTCGCTCGCAGATCTCGAGCGCCCCAAAAGCGCTCCATTTGGAGCGCGCATATTCCGCTCGCAGATCTGGCTCAAGTTGGTCATCTTTCGCTCGTAGATCTGTGGCAGCGCCCGCTCCACGGAGCGCCCCAAACTCCGCCGAACTTGCTCTGCGGGATTTCACAGATCTCTCCGGATGGATGGATGGTAATCAGAGCCGTATATATAGAGAGTTTGGTCAATGGGAGGCGCGGGCGGAGTCAGGGCGTGCGGCAGAGTCGGAAAGAGGGCTTGGCATGCTCTCTTGACCAACCAGAAGCCGAAAAGAATCCCCTAGCGGTGGTAGCGGCAAACAGTTCTGATCAAAAGTCTATGTTCGTATATGGTTTTAATAAGCGCGTAAGAGTGAAGTGTAGTAACTCTTCGTGGTTGAAAATAGGGTGCACGTGTTGTTTTGATCATGATCATGCAGGAAGATGTAAGAAACGAATGTGTCGCGCAACTCTGTTTTGCGCGGACAGAGTGTGACCGTTCGGACGACACATTCCCGGCCCTGGGCGCTTGGCGTACGGATCATGTCGATCGTTCCGCTAGTCGCACTCTTCCACCATCATTTTGGATTAACGTGATTGAAACATCACGTGTACCATATTTTCAGCAATTGAGAGTTACTCTAATGCAGTTATCAGGTTTGTATCTTGCGACCACCGCCAGGGTATTATTTCCGGCTTCTGGTTGGTCAGATTAAAATTTCTGAAGACGCCCTGGAACACGCCCAGCCCGCTTTCGGCCAATGGCGCCTCCTCATTTGTCTCGTATACTTCCCAACGAATGGCCAAACTCTCTACATTTATGGCTCTGATGGTAATGGCTATACCCTTTGTAACGAGCGGCAGCTTGCGCCACCTAGCCTAACATTTCGTCATCCCTTCTACTATTTTTTTTTTAAATTTGTATGAATTTTGTTATAACAGACCCCCCTCTCTTTTAAATTGAATTTATTGCCTATTTTTATATGTATTTTTTTATCCTTCCCTAGATCTCTTTCAACAATCTTCCGATCTCCTCTTAGTTACCGCAATTCTTCGCCATCCATTCGTCCATTCATGTCCGGAAAACCCAGCGCCCCCTCCAAATCCGTAGTCATCCCCCCCAAGAGGGTAGGACGAATCCCCGTGCACCTTAAAATTACATGTTCTATAGTTTCCCTTTCGCGGTTGCATACGTCACACAGAGTGTCTACTCCCTGAAATTTAGCCCTATACGTTTTCGTTCACAGCACCCCCGTTCTAGCCTCAAACAACAAAGAGCTCCCCACGAACTTATCATACAGCTGTTCCTTCTTTATTTCTTGTTTTTGTGCCCTGCATATTGCTAAAGTTGATTTCCCCTGCATTCTCTCTTCCCACAATTTCCTCTCTGTTTCCTTTACTCTCTTTTCTACTGATATGCTCTTATCGGCTCCATCTCGTTGAATGTATTTAAATCTCAGCTTGCGGGTTCGGTTTGTCCACCTAGTGTTTAAACTTTTCATATATAGATACTTGTGCACTTTCGCTGCCCACCGTGTATCCTCAATTTCAGCTAGTCTTTGTTCAAATTTTACTTTACTGATCGCTTCTCTACTTTCGAAAGATGCCCAACCCATATCCCACTGTAATCCCTCATTTGGTGTATTCCCATGTGCCCCCAAGACTAACCTATACCCACACTCCTTTGCTGTATATCTAAACCTGCCTGAATTTCTGACCTCATACACAATCCGCATTCCCAAATGACAGTCCTGGCACCATGACTCCCTTACATACACCCCTAACAACTTCATATCTATTATAGTTCCATAGTGCCTTGTGTTTCATGATAGCCGAATCTCGTTTCCCCTTCTTTATTACAATATCGTCATGGTCTCTTCGATACCGTCTTCCTTCACTTAACCATACTCCCAGATATTTGTACTTTTCTACGTGTTCTATTAATGTGTCCTGTATCTCCAGGGGCTCCCCCTTCTCGTCGTTGAAAACTATTATACCAGACTTGTACCTACTAAATTTTAGCCCTAAATTCTCCCCTTCCCTGCTGCAAATTTTAATCAGTTCCTGTATTGTTTCACGACTTTCTGATACGAGTACAATGTCGTCTGCATACATTAACCCTGGCAATACTTGATTTACTTCATGTCCTTCCTCCATGTAAGTCAGCTCAAAACCTAGGTTGCACCGTTCTAAACTTTTTTTCCATCTCACTGAGGTATATCATAAAGAGCAGGGGAGACAATGGGCAACCCTGTCTAAGACCTCTTTTTATTGCTGCTGGTCTTTTAGTTTTGGCTTCCCATGTTATAACCACCCTATTCTTCGTATAAACCCGTTCTAGAAACTTAACCATATGGTTCCCTCTAGCCCATATCCCTTCAGTTGGTTCCAGAGTTTTTCCTGATTCACATTGTCATATGCCCCTTTGATGTCTAAAAATGCTACTCATAATGGCCTTTGACTTGTCACTGCTATCTCTATGCACTGAGTGATTACGAATAAATTATCATCAAGTCGCGTCTATCTTTCCTGAAACCGTTTTTTACCTACCCCTAGGATCTGCTTTCTCTATGCCCATTCTTCCATTCTTCTTTTTACAATTTGCATAGCTAGCCCGTATATTACTGAAGTTATGATTTGATACTGTCTTTGTATAATAATCTCATCCTTCTCAATTCCCAGTCACTGCATGGGTACCTTCCCTCCCATAAGTATCTGGTCAATCACCTGCCTTAGTTTCAATTTGCTTGTTTTGCCTAGCACTTTTATCAATCTCATTGGTATGCCGTCTGGACCTGTCGCAGTTCCAGCCGGAACCCTTCCTTCTGCTTTTTCCCACTCCCCAGTGGTCATTTCCTCTTCTTCGCTATGATCCTCCTCTTGTGTTGTGTAGACGCTACCATTCCCTACGGCCTGATCTGATTCTAACTCCGAAAATGCTGCTTCGATTGTATGTCTAATGTAATCTCTTGCCTCTTCCCCCCCTACCTTTGTCCCTTCCTGTGTGGTTAGTGTCTGCTGGTACCCCTCGGTCTTTTTTCCCTGTGCACTGATGTGTTCCCAGAACCTTTTTGCCGCATTCCTATCCTTCTCGTTCATCTCTATCATCCACTGGACCCCTGCCCTTCCAATTTTGGCCTGTATTAATGCTGATGCCTCCCGCTTCCTTTCCTGAAATTCCTCCCATTTTGATGCTACTTCGTCTAGTGTGGCCCCCTTTTTCTTTGCCCATCTGTGTTCTTTAGATGCCGCCTGGTGTCTCGATATTGCTGCCTTAACCTCTTTATCCCACCAGCTTTTGAGCTTACGTTTTAGTTTTCTACCTCCTTGTTTGATTCGATATTTCTCTAACTCTTTTTTGAAAACACTAATGAAGTCTTCATATGTCCATTCTCTTACCGGTTGCTTGGATACTATGTTCTCGATTTGCTTAGATACCTCCTGTAGTTGTTTATCATTTAAGTTATTCCTACCTTCTCGTTTTTTTATTTTGCGTTTCTGATTTTACTGTGCCGAATATGATCTTGATTCACTTATGGTCGCTCCCCAGATTTTTGTGCCTTCCTCATCTGTTTCTATGCCTCCTAATCTGTTGTATATCTTACGCGACATTAAAGGGATACTACAACGAAATTTCGGCGCTCATTTTTTGGTCTAGATGTGTTCAAAAGAGCAGTATCATATGGAACATACCAATATCTTGTTAAAAAAGTCTCGAAAAGGAATTTTAAAACGAATTAAACGATTAGCAAAGTGCACCTGGTGGATGTCGCTAACGCCTCGCTCGTAATGCCCGTCTAGGAACCTTGACAGCTAGTGACGGAGGTTGTCTCGCCTCCGGCCACGACGAGAGAAGGGGGGAAGGAGGTACTCCCCTCTTCCCGAGAATCCCTTTTGTGTGTCGCACAAGTCGCTATTGTCCCCCTAGAAGATTATAATAGATTAACCCGTCCCTCAAAATCCGTACAAAAGCAGCCGCTTCGGTGGCTGGAACGACTAGGCCATCCTCTCGACGTCAGCCTCGCCGTAGCTTTGCTCGTCTTGAGACGACCTACGTCACGATTGCGTTGGATGTCACGTGCTCTAAGCTGGGCCTTCTCCGAGCGCTTGCCAGAGTGGGCCGTTTATAACGAAAAATACAGCCACCAGGATCAAAATACAAACGTGCGATTATCATTTACGGATATTGTGGATCATATTCAACCTATTTTTGAACACGACGGGAATATTTCAAATTTCGTTGAAGTATCCCTTTAAACAGTAGTCAATAGTCGAGTGAGAGTTCGTTCTTTCCCATGTCATTTTTCCATCACATTTTACCGGAGCATTAAACAATACCAGATCAAGAGCTTCGCAGAACTCCTCTAACGTCCTCCCTGTTGTATCTGTATGTCAATCAAAGTCTTCCAAATGTGCATTCATGTCCCCCAAGATAATTATTTCCTTGTTGGTGCCGATTTCCCTAACGTCTCCTGATATACATGTCAAGCGTTCTGCATTTTCCTCCCCTGCATCACTCCCTGTTTTTAGATAAACAAAACCCAAGATTGTGTCCAGACCCCCAATATTGCCTTTGACCAACATGCGTTCCCTGCAGTCCTCTTGTTCCCTTTCCCATTCCTGACCCTTAACTATACTCCGTTCCACCTTCAGTCTGAGCGCAGTGGACGCCACAGGCCATCCCAGCCGATCCAGTGCCGGGAGAAAATCGCGTGACCTGCCGGTTGGGCAGAGGGACACAGGGAGATCAAGGTCACATGACACTCTCTCCACGCTGGATTGGCTGGGATTACTCCTAGCGTCCGCTGCGCTCGGACTGAAGGTGAAACGGAGTATAACACCCCTAATCCCCCTCCCTTGCGTTTCCCATTGGCCCGGTTGCATCCCATCCAATGATATCCTGGTATGTATGGTGGTTCTTCCATATCCCTCAGATGTGTTTCTGCTAATCCATACACTGCAAAGTTTTCGCTCTCTAATTGCTCCTGAATCTCCTCCCACTTTATACTGTTCCTGCCCCCCTGCATGCTTATGAACCCTATGTTAAGCTGTTTCTTTTTCCTAGTCCTGCGAGGCTTCCTCTCACCCTCCGAAACCCTCCCCTGTGTATCTACATTTTGGCCCTCACTCACACCGGCACCCTCAGGGCTCCGGGACCCCCCAAAAAATGTACGATGTGACGTCCAATCCTATCACCTACCGTGCTCCCAGTGATTCCACTGTAGTGGATGCCCCATTTAAAAGGGTCGGAGCAAGCCTCGTACACCACCCTGTTGACTTCCATTACTCCGTACCCAAATCGTCGGCTCAACCCCCTTATCACCCGGTTTGCTTCCACCACCCGCTTCTCTATCTGCAAAGACTGTCCCCAGACCTCTGGGACGGTGCATATTTGCACATGCACAGTCTCAGAGACCTCCCTCAGCTTACGCAACACCAACTCTATCTGCCTGGCGAGGTTCTGGCTCCGTCTATTTAACACATCATTTAGTCCTGCGTGTATTACAACTAGGTTCTCTTCCTCCCTGTTTTCCCAAACCTCATCCTTCGCATTGGCCATCGCATCTACCATGCACTTTCCTGACTGAGCCACTACATTTACCCTCCCATCCCCTTTCACCCTGTCCAGCAGCCCCTCCCTAACCCTTGTTATGTTTGAGTCTCCTACCACCAGCACCCTCTTAACCACCAACTGCCTGTCTTCATCCCCAGCTATCTGTGCTTTCTCTGCCTCAACTCCTGCTGCCTTCCTCGAACCCTGCTGTACTGCAGCACTATACAGCTGTGCAGGCTCCTTTTCTACACAGTCAAGCACCCCGTCACACCTGTCTGCCGCCCCCACCGTCGTCTTCTCTGCCGCCTCTCCCTTTCTCTTATTAACTACTCCTGTCAGTTGCTGCACCATCTCTTCACACTTCTTCTTGTGCTCCTCCAACTCCACCTTCCATTCCTCCATCTGTCGCTCAAGTTCGGCTCGCTGTTCCCGTTCTCGCCTCAGCTCTCCCGCCACGCCATCTACCTTACTTTGCCATTCCCTGGTCATCTCCTCCACATCCGCTTCGGCCCTCTTAATCAAATCTCCCACCTGCGCCTCGAGCTGTACCCGCTTCTCCCGCTCTATCCCTATCTCCCGCTTCAACTCCTGAACCGTATCCGCCCGTTCCCTTCCTGTTCTCCCAAAACCAAGTTCTACCTTTTCGCAACTCCGGCAGGTAAAGCTGCTCTCCTCGGCTTCTGCAACAGTTTTGAACTCCGTCTCCATCATGCAGCACCAACGGCCACACTCCTCACACTCTACATCGGGTCCTTTTACTTTAGGCTGCGCATCCTTCTTTCGCGTATCCACCATTGTCTACCGACACACAGCGCGACCCCACGACGAATATCCCACCAAAATTCAAACCAAGAAAGCCTGTGTTCGCCTCTGCCCTCACGGGTCCCTATCAATTCGTCGAAACTCGTTTCGTGGAATTACGTTTTGTGGACAACTTTTCGTGGACACATGTTTCATGGACACACGTTTCGTCGACACTGTGACGTTTCGTCGACAATCGTTTCGTCGACAGCACCACCGTAAAACGTTTCGTCGACAAACTTTTTTTTTTGCTGTTCCAAATGGAATGCCGGAAACTTGAGGTACAAGCGCTTGTAACAGATGACAAAGACGATGCCTAGCGCAGTTGCTCTCCAAGGGGAGCAACCGCGCTACCGTCTCGCTCTCATCCGTATCACATGGAATAAGCAAGAGCGCGCAGGACAGTTCCGATGCCCGTTTATGGAACCGAAAGTTACTGGAAGAAGAAAAGTGGTAGAGAAAAAATGCGTAGGCGCAAAACAAAACTTCACTCCAATAGGCCTCCTGCGCTAAAGCTTTGAACGTATAGTGGCGCCCTCCGGTGGCGGGCAATAAAATGTCTGAGTACACCTGCACTTCTCTTAAGGTATCTGCAGCAGCATCTAACGACCCTCACTATTGTGGAATGTTTTAGTTCAGATTAGAGGTGTCTTTCGGGCAACAGCTTCAAATATTGCGGTATCTGATATTCGCTTCAAAAATTCCAAGCGTGAGTAGTACAAGCCTGCCAAGGCCCCGCTGGCCGCGTGCACCTAATCGGAGAGCCCCATCATCTTTGTGATTGGCTGCAGAAATCTAGGTACCGCGTAGCCGCGTAGGGAGATTTACTATGGGGAATCGTGTGAGGAATACGCTGGTTGCCAACTGCTATAGTCGGTTACAAGTCAAGAAGGTAGGAGAAGCTCCTCCCACAAGTGTGATGCGCCCGTTTCAAATCTCTCCGCGGTCGAAAGAAGAGCTCACTGGAAACGCTCCTTGTTCCGCTTCAATGGATTCCCACTTGTCTCCGATCCCACTTTTTTAAGAAAGCGACCTTTGTATTCATCGGAGAGGGAACCGAGCCCCTGAAAGCAGCCTTTGTATCCATTGGGGGGGGGGGGGGGGGGGGGGGGGGGGGAAGCTAATCCCCGAAGGTCGTATTTGTTTCCGTCGGTGGGGGGAACTCTAATCTCCCTCTCGTGGCTTCCACAATGCTAAGTCAAAGTCGAAAGATAAAGCAAATATCTACAGAAAGGCAAGACCCTCCTCGCGCGTTGGCCGCGACGTCACGGAAACGGTGGGACGCTATTGGATGCGGAGGTGGCGGAGGGATATCCGATTCCCTTTGAGGGGCATTTGCCGCTACCTTCTTGACCTGTAACTGACTATAGTATCGGGGGAAAAAATGAGGCGAGCACATAAAAGCCTAAAAAAATTAAACGTTTTGTGTCCTTTTTTCTTTTTTTCTCGTCATCCGATGTTTTAATTATGTGTAACTTTAACTAGGCCGTCTTCTTAATTACTTCTACGTATGGCGGTTGTGTCCGTGGGTGTGGCAACTCTGGCTGTGGCTTTCTGCCTTTGTTATACACGTTTGCAAGCCTGGCTTCATGGCGTTGCCATATTGCTTGGCTGGGGTGCGCTAGGGCGAGTCATAATCCGATTACGAAGCCTTGCGAAGGCGTCGTAATCGGATTATGGCCGCGCCCGAGAGCGCACCCCACTGAGGAAGATGGCGGCGCCCTGAGACCGGACTTGCAAACGTGTATACCTTCGTGCTTTATCTGAGCAGCGCGAGCTTTGAGCTAGTGAGCCTGAGGAACGCTTTAGTTGCGTTGGTTATGTTAGCGCGATGTTCAAGGGCTCACAGCAGTTTTCCGTTCGGCATTTAGATCGTCAGTGGTAGCCACGTAGCTTCAGCTGTCAATGCTAGCGAATAAACTTAGCTAGCACCGCCGTGCATCAATATTTCGTCTTCTAGCCTAGTGCGTTCTTGTGTTTTGTAGCCACCCGTTGGCCCCGCGCGGCCTCGTACAATAACAAACCTGTTCGGGCGGCTTTTTGCCGCTGTGCGCTGCTGTTATTTGTGCGTTCTCGTGGTCGCGATTTAAAATATGTCATCTGTAGTCGTCACCGCACAACGTTACCCTGGGGACCCGAGCTCGGCCCACGCTAGTAATTTCTCCATCGTCCAAGCACGTCGAAACCCATGCGCGGCCTCGACGCGTTCAAAACGTCGCCGTCGACGGTACTATTGCGTCGTCAACTCTCAAGAACAGGAAGAGCCCCGGAGTGAACTTGTACAGATTTCCATCGAAACCGTGCGAAGTCGAGCGAAGGGAACGATACTAGCCGCCCAGCGCACTGAGTAAGCGAGACAATAGTTTTTCTCGCCCTCCACGTTTGATCGAGTGGCACGGCCACTCGATCAAGCGGCCGTGGCATGCATCGAAACGTGCGTGATGCGAATTTTACGAACAGGAACACGCTATACTGTCTGATCAGTAGAGCGATCCGATTGAACTATACTTCGTTTCAGCAGCCGATGCTACAAGTGCGAGCTGCGGGCTTTCAGTGACCCTGTCAAGCACGCGCTCGTGCAGTGCAAGCACTGCTGAGGGCCACATGCTCGTGCTTGTAGCCTCGGAAACTAAGTATGCATCGAGCATGCGCGAACACCAACGCACCACAGAAATCAACAAGCATGTGCTGCAGGCGGAGCTACTGCTGATCACATGTTCCGTGAAGCTTACATCGCAGATGTGTAAGAAAAGCTGCAACAGCTCGAAAGGTAGCGGACAGTCCTTCGTTTTTCTCCTGCCCCGGGTGGTTGGCTAGAAGACGCACAAGCGTACCGGCTTTCGCCTTTTTGTCCTAGCCGAGCAAGCCACTCGGGGTGAAACTTCTGTGCAAATCAAGATTATTATTATTATTTTGTTCGATGCCGCGCTTGCCTCCTTCCTTTCCTCCATTCTTATTTATTTATTTACGTGCGCGAGTATGTGTGACTGTGTATAATGGCTTGCATGGTGCCACAGACCTACGAGTACGTGCCACTGAGCTTTTGGTGTGATCCAACTCTTCTCAAGAGTCAAATAAAGAAATATCAACGATGTGATCGGCCGAAAGACAGCCGGTCGACGCTCGATCGCTTGCGTCTGCTTTCGCGCATTTTCGAGGTCGGTCATCAGCTGATAGCGTTGGCTCTACGGAGGGGCTAGAGTTTGGGAGTTTTTGCTTAAAAGGTGCGTTAACGTATCTCGTAATGCTCACCTTAAGCTCCATATCACAAGAAGCTTACTGTTTTTGCGAGTAACAGCACACCGACACCAAATTTGCGACTTCTTGTACAGCGTAGACGTAGCTTGCATCGCTAAGTTTATTCTCTTTGCCAAGTGTTGAGGAACGAAAGCAGCTTATCACGTTAGAAATTGACTCGATTCCTTGCCGTAAGACAATGGCACGGAAGGAGGTCATATCGGCGGCTAGCGTTTGCACGCGGGACAAATTGGAAAGAGCCAGTTTGTACTATCCAATACCGATAAACGAATCGTAGGGGGCGCTGCCAGACGGTTTTTCTGCAGCGCCTCCTGGGCAAAGCAGGAGGCCTATAGTGGGTTGCAGAAAAGGGCATAAACATCAATTTTTTTCTTCATGTTAGTTATTTTTAAACAAAAATACAGCTTGCAGCCTTTTTTTGCAACATTACAACCCTAATATTTCAATTGAAATTAAGCATGTTCATTACTCTCAATTATTCAAAAGGAAAAGTGAAGCGGTGTTTTACTGGCTAGTGCGACTTACACGCGAAAAAACATTGTCAAAAAAAGAAAAAAAGAAGCACGAAAACCAATAACACTCGCACTACCGCGAGCACTTAAAAAAAAAGCTACATTGCAATGCAAAAAAAAAAAAAAGCGAATTTGTAACATAAATAAAACATTACACCAAGTTCGGTCATATTACGCAAAGTAAACCATAGTTGATATCAAATGTGCAACTTAATGTATTATATAGCTTCACTCGAGCAGCCGCCACATGCAAGGCCTCGGAGGCGGTAGTACCACTAGACGAGGTCTGTCGGCAGCAGAAGACTGGTCCTCACACGCGACATTCCATTGTTCTTTTATCGATGCCAGCAGACAGATACCATGAAGCAAGTTCGTGACCCAGCTCTTTGCATAAAAAAGCGGCTTCCAAATCTAATGTTCTTAGGTCACATATTCGTTTATGTGCATGCAAAATTTCAGTACAGACATAACATATGCAGAACTATAGATTATTTAATATCCAGAAGATAGATATGCTAAAGTCTAAAAATCGTATGCGGTCTGGTAAGTACAGTACGTTGAATACCCGGTGTTTGGAGGAGAAAACAACCGTGTTTTATCACCGTAAAAGTAAACTACGCGTAGCCAAATGCTCAGTCTCCTTCAAAGCTTATTGCTTGCGGCTAAGACCAGATGCCAATTAGCTTAAAAACCGATTGTATGCCATTTTCAACGGTAGAAAGGCTGTGTGCACCGCAAACAGGCCTCGTTTTTTTCTTTCAAAATTTTTTAGGAGCTTCAGTGTTTTGACGTGTGGACTATCTATGCTATGTTCAGGTGGCTCTTGAGGATTCTACCAAAAAAACGCGACGCGCGGAAAGATACATTTGCTCTGGAAACGATCCTGCTACTTTTTCAAAACAGTCGGAGTGCCGGCGGCCAGCCCGCGAAGGGTTGCATTCGATGACGTACCGACACCTCGATCACGTATGCTGCCGAAAGCGTAGCCCTCAAGAGCAGCGCATATTGTTGAATGTTTTAAAAATCTAATTTGAGAAAGGATAGTGGTCGAAAACAAAACTTCCCGGCTTTGACAACGCTTCCCAAAGGTTTGGGCAAAGACACGAGCGAAACCATACAAATCGTAAGTTCCAAAATAAGTGCGATCGGTGCACCCCCCCCCCCCCCCGCCCCCCCCAAGAAAAAATCTGAAAAAAAAATTGCAATAGTCTAAGTCGGTAAGGCAAGATGGCTGCGCACTGGTTCGCCATACTTGGCCCAGTCGGCCATCTTTCATCCATCCATCCATCCAGCACAGGGCCGCGCTGGCCGCGCGCCGTGCAGGCGCAGAGGTCGCGAGGAGGTGCAGCTGGCGGAACCAGGAGCTGGCAGAGTGTGCTGTCGACGAAACGTCGCAACATCTGTCGATAAAACGAGCGGGTGCTCGTTTCCGCGAAACGATCTGTCGATGAAACATCGCAGTGTCGACGAAACGATTTGTCCATGAAACGTCGTTCGACGAACTGATTGCCACCGCACCGACAACGCCGCCAACCATTCAAACAAAGCCACGTGGCCCAGTCACGTGGCACCGTTGTTAATACTCCAGTGCCTACAAGAATCTAAACTAAACTATAAACTATCCTATCCCCCTGTCCCTACTACTACCAAAAACTACAGTCCCTATTCCATGCACAGCTAAATAGGAAAAGAAAACAAAAAAGTACTTAGCTTCGGGAGCTTTTGAAAACACGTCCGCTGCGGTCAAACAGGGGGCCAACCGCGTGGTTTGACAGAGCGGCCCACGTGATTTCCGTCTAAATCGGCGGTGCGCATGCGCTTCGAGGTTGGAGAGATCGGCGGGCCGGTCGGGAAACGGCCGGGTCGTGGAGTTGGTTTGTTCGGGTGCGTCGGTTGTTTACTCTGGATTGTGACGGCTCGAACGCTTCTACCTCGCGTATCAGGGACAAAAAGCCGGGAATGTGGAGTGTGGCAAATCGTAAGCGCTGACATCTGTGATCGTGAGAGGAAGAACGACAGAAAAGCCGGAGGCAGACGCAAGGTTAGGCCTATTCATTCTGCAGCCAGCATGATTGTTTACCTTTTTACACTGCATTCCGTCGGCGTTTTCCCGTGAAATAAAGCAAGAAGTAGTTAGGCAACGGCCGCGCAAGTGATGGTTTGTGACCTCTGGGTTTATTGAAGCCGTACTACAAATCTGAACTCCACCGCTGGCAATCGCTGTCCGCGGCCGAAAGGTATGTGACGTAAAGTCCCTTAATATACTACATCTTTTACAAGTAATGAAAACCGATACAAATGACAAAGCACATTCCGCTGGAAGCAAATGGCGGAATTCAGTACAGACCTATGCTATGTGGCCGCCATTCGCTTCCTAAAACCTGCACCGTCACGCAGTCGGCGCTTCAAAGAATATCGCTACTTGTAGAAAGCTCTTATCGAGGGACTTTAATGTGACGGTACCGAACGCGGATGTCTTCGTTATTTGTGACATGGGCGCCGTGGTACGCATAATTTCGCCCGGCCTGTGTCGCGTGTTACTTCCGCAGCTAAGCAGTGACAGTCGTCACTGGTCGTCGGAAAGATCAGCCGGCTGAGGCGTTGGTGGGCTGGTCAAGTTCGAGGAGCGGCCATTTTGTACGGCGGAGGGAGAAGGGGTGGGGAGGGGTGAGGGGGAGGTCGCTCCAAAAATGCAAGTTTATCTTCCCCTCGTCGATTCGGAGCGGGTCCCACGGAGCGGAATTTTGCCTCCCTCGCGGATTTTGGAAAGCGCTCCAGATCTACGAGTGGAATTCACCATTAGTTTTCACCCTCCCTTTCCCATTTCTGAGAAAAAGGAGGGTAACCCACGGACATGTCGGAGAGTGATCCTGGCAGCGTGCGTCATCAACTTGACAAAAAAAAAAAAAAAAGAAGAAAGATCCGCGTGGAATAACTGCCGTACTAAAAGTTCAGTGAACATGACCGGGATGATTTCCGGAAAATAAAAAATCTGGAAAAACTTCGTTTTGGTTATGAATTTTCTAACAATTTTAAAACACAAACAAACTAAACAAGACAGATGCTTCCACAGCGGATAGCTGTATTTGGGAAGCGCATTGCACCATTGCACCATTTAGCTCAAAATATTTGCAACACTGGGAAGACCCTCTCGCGAGCCTGACTTCTCGTAGGGCTGTTCGAGATTGGAATTGTAGTAGGCCGTTTCGTCAGCCCGCTAAGCACCCGGGTAGTGCTCCATAATCCGCCACAAAACCTTGAACTATGCAGACAAAGCTGGCGGCGCGCCTGCGCAGCTGCGGCGTTTTATTCACAGATAGCGAAGCGGAGGAGAAAAACGGTCTACTACAGTTGCCTATTAGGCAATTGTAGTAGACCGTTTTCTACTCCATGTTGCGTACCGGACTGTTGCAATACCGGACGCTTAGCAGGCAGGGAATCGGTGGCCGAGTGGGCTGACGCACACTAGCTCGGAGCACGTGGAGCGAAAGCTCACGCTGCAGAACCCAGGATCCTGGGTTCTGCGTGATGCACGTTAAAGACCCCAGGCTAGGGGTTGTACTGCACTGGCTAAATGTCTCATTTACAGCTGGGAGACTCGTTGCCCGTTGAGGCAGACCAGGTTCTAGGCTGTATGAACATACACACAACCCAACTTTTAAAGCTTAGCAGGCGTGAAGCTCCGCGGGTTTCCGTCGAGGCCGTGGAAAACACAACGCCATCGGAGATGAATAAATGCCGTAGAACGTGTAAAATAAGCATTCCGTCCGAGAGGGATTTCTAAATGCGCTATTTGACTCGATATTTGGAATTAATGCGCTCGAAGCCCTGCGTTGTCCTTGAATTCGAGGCGAAGTCAGATCAGTCTTTTGATACTCTCACTGCTCTCTGCTCCGCGAACACATCTTAATCAAAGGACGTTTCGTGGACGCTTGAGCGTAGTTCCTGAAAACCTAAGTCAGCATTTTCTTCGCTTTGCCGATTGCAGAACGGTCTTTCTTTTGCGCCTTTAGCATGATCGCGTAGCTGCCCAAGATGCTTGCTCTATTTTGACCCATGTCTATACGGTTCCAACATCATCCACGCTGCGATAAAACAGTCTACTCCAGAAATAATTTAAAAGAAAAAAAAAAGTACTTACCCTTCGAGGAAAGGTTATCCATGCGGCGTTTATATCTTGTCTTTATAAGAGTGAACAGCATATTAAATCGAAGAGAACGAGCATCAGCTTCCGACGAGCAACTCCGGATGACACCGGCGAAACTACAGCCAGCTGGCACGAAAAACACATTTCTCAGGCACCATAATCGTCTTCAACTCGGCGACGAGGAAACTGGAAAGATCACCAAAATGATATCGGCTATCAAGCGGGAAAAGTTCACCTGAAAAAAAAAAAAAAAAAAAGAAAAAAAGGTGGGTAACAGTAAGAGGGAGGGGGAGGCTTTTTTTAGTTCCGCTTCTGCAGAGGAGAGATTTTGTTATCTCGAAGCGTGCGAAAACAATGTAAAAAAGAAGAAATGAAATTTTTTTTTTTGCCAACTCATCTTTGTTACGTCACGGCGCGGTCGTGGCGCGTCGGGCGCAGTTTCGGCCTGGGGCTGTGGGCGTAAGCCCCCATGTGAGACGTGTATTCCTGCGTCATTTTGAAAGGAACCTGACAGAAACCTGCCTTCTCGTCAAAATGCCGCGACTGTGGCTGTACAAAAAGAGCCGCGAAAGGTTAGAAGGTCAGTTTTATGTGCTCGGTTCGTCCGAGAACGTGGATATGTGCCGTGAACATGGAAAACCAGACGCCGTCGGACCACGATTGCTTGGGCGGGAAGCACTTTGGATTGAATTCACAGATACTTCTGGTCATCAGGTTTGTTTGTTTTGTTCCTACATGAACGCCGGAAAACCGTCATGTTGTACGGACATGCGGACTACGTTCAGTGCGCCTTCAAGTTCGAACGGCCGCCTGACCACAAGTTACTATACTTTTTCTGCTCTTTGGTGGCGCTTCCAGCCAATAAAATATTCACAGTGACGACTGTCCAAGATTTCAGTCGCGCTGATGATGACAGTGTTCTTGAATATTTAGATTCGGCGTTTGCTGACTTCCAAATAAATGATTGCGATGTGTCGGTTTTTTGGCAGACTTAAGCTTATGTGCGCCTTTTTCTTAAATGAGAACCAATCCGTGGATTGATAGAAATATCATTCATCTCAAACGTAGACTAAAACGAATGAAAAAAAATATAATCCCGAAAGGGTACGTGAGTTAGGGACTGGGTTCACCAGCAGAGTTACACAAACTAGAGAATGTTACTCTGAACATGATTTGTCGGTTTTTTCTGAAGGATGACCTGAACAATTTGGAGATACATGGCCAACAAGAATAATCCTGTTAAAAAGATTGTGATCAGTGGCAGTCTTGCTTCAGATAAAAAAAGAAATTGCTCAGCATTTCAACTTTTATTTTCAGTCAGTTTTCGGAGAAAAAGACGAGTATGAATGTCGCGGTTCTTCGTCAGCCATGAATGCTGATTTTATTTCCTATCGAGGTGTTTTGTCAATGCTGTCAACTCTAAGGACGAAGTCTGGCTCGTAGGACCCAATAAGATTCCAAATATTTTTCTTCGACGGTACACAGATGTCACTGGCACGTTTTTTGACAACAATATTTCAAACTTCGTTTATCACCAGTTTTTAGCACGTGTCATCCCTGTATTCAAGAAAGGAGACCCCATAATCGCTAACAAATAAATCGTTCCATTTCGCTCACATGTACATACATACATGTTGCAAACTCATGGAGCATGTTATTTCAAACTTTTTTTCTTCCTTTTTGGAGAAACAACATTTTGTCTCCCTTCCAGCATGGTTTTAGAAAGGGGTTTTCCACCACAACTCAGCTTTTAACCACGGTCCACGACTTTGCCACTAGTCTAGATAAATCTGGTCAGGTAGACGTAATATTCCTGGATTTCAATAAAACCTTTAAGAGAGTCCCATATGGAAAATTAGCATTTAAATTAGAAAATGTTGGTCTTCCCATTCCGGATGTTAAGTTGATTAAATCATACCTACGAGGGCGTCAACAGTTCGTTGATATTGGTGAGCAATTTTCAAGTGGGTTACGTGTATCCTCGGGTGTATAGTCGTGCGCCCGTCATGCATCGTGAAGGCAACTTCGGCTTCGCTCAGAAAGTTTTAATTACATCTCAGGCTCGAGTATGCACCCTGCCTAGTCGGAACCGCCGATCATTAAGTAAACTAGGCTTTGCAATCGGGAGAACGCGCCACCGCCGCTTTGATAAGGTTCCAGAAACCCTCTCACAAGTTGGCGACATAAATGCCACAAAAAAGTAGATTTCTAAGGCTCTGTCTCGAAAAAGACGCTGCCGATGAAACGATCTATCGATAAAACCTTGCCTGTCGATGAAACGATCTGTCGGCAAGACGGACGGCCGTTTTGCAAAGCACGGATCGTTACTAGGGGCGGCGGAGAAAAGTTCACAGGAGAAAAGCTCACCGGAGATAAGCTCACTGCGAAACCGGCAGATGCGGAGAAAAGCTCACAGGCCTGTAAACGGATGCAGAGAAAAGCTCACCGTTTTTTTTTTTTTTTTTTTTTTTTTTTTAACTTAGCGGATTCTGCGTCAGACGTGGCAATTTAACACAATTCGCATTCTTCACTTCATTAAAAATATGTCCTCTTTTTTTAAATATTCTTGAAGTTCACTGGGCATATTTACTAATTCCTTGGAGATTAGTAATCACCCATTTTCTATATTAATGAAGCCGCAAGTATAAAATCAGAACATCGTACACCGGTAAAAAAGACAACAATTTATTCACAGCTGACAGTGCGCCGTCTGTAGCTCTGTCAGATAAAGTTTGTTCTTTGCGAGCTAACATGAAAAGCGGTGTTTGAACCGTTTCAGCTCCAAATGTTGTGTAGTGCCTAATAGATAAGTAGGTGTTTGTTGATGTAATCAATGTCGGCTAGGCTGTTTTCTTTCTGTTAATTTCACTAACAAAACTTTAGTTGCGACAACAGCTTCGTCCTGTCGTGTTTGTTCTCTTCACTCTGTCGTCTTCGTTTGAGCGGTTTTTGTCATGCATAACCTTAATCAACTCGCCCTATTCGCTACCTCACAAAAGATTAATTCTTATACAGTGACGAGTAACAACGATGACAGTATGCAGCTCTGAAGGACATGGGTGGCTCACCGTAGAGGGGTACTATCGCACAAAGGCAACGTGTGGAAACACCAGTACGAACATCTAGAAAACGTGCATGTTCGTGGAAGAAAGATGCCTCGATCATCCTACTGACCGTTTTATCCTGTTTGCAAAGGTTAACAAAAGCTCCAAAGAAAATTTCTGGCACCACGCTGTTGCGCATGCACTTTCGGATTTTCGGCATCTACAGTTTGTATTTTTAGGTTTTAGGCGGACATTATTAAGTTTTCGAAATTTTTCCTGTTCTTCAAGTTCATAAAGTTTTCGGTTAGGCTTTCGTTGCTTAGAAAGTAAGCAACAGAAAACACCCACCAGCAATTATTGATTTGGGAGCAATATACCCAATAAGCTTAACAAATATTACAAAAGAGGACATTTTCGTTTTTACAAAGCTGACGAATTTTAATGATAATAAATTGACATATGTTACGCATTATCCAACAGCCTCCATATGAAAAGAAGAAAAAAATTGGTGAGCTCTTCTCCACATGCGCTCAATGGTCGGTGAGCTTTTCTCCGCATCTGCCGGTTTTGCGGTGAGCTTTTCTCCGGTGAGGTTATCTCCGGTGAGCTTTTCTCCGGTGAGCTTTTCTCCGGGATTCCGTTACTAGATTCAGGATATCGAGCTCATAGAAACCAGTCTTGTGCACGTTACAAAAAAAAAAGTAATCGATTACAATTACTATTACTCTTGGCTAAAAAGTATTCGATTAGATTACTTGATTACTCGATTGCAAAAGTAATTGGACATTACTTAAAGAAGTAATCGTTACTTTTCCGATTACTTTATTGTGGGAAGACACATCTTTAGCGCTCATAACAATGAACTACTTCCACTAAACACTAGCTCCCTCTTCGTGGTCGTTGCACCTTCACAATGCGGACACAAGCATAGAATTCGTTTGAAGACGTTTAATGATTTGGGCGTTCGCCAGTGTGCGGAGGGGGTTCTATACCCGTTTTCACCTCAAGAAAAAAGTAAGTTTTGCGCATTGTTCATACGCTGCGCGAAGTAGTTCTTACGGGATTTGCTTCTCGGAGCAAAAAGCGGTGCTTTTGACGTTTCGAACGTGTGCGTCTTGATAAGATAACATATGATTAATCTAAAATTCACCTACATATATCTTAAAGGACCCATGAAACGAATTTTGAGCTGGAGTAAATCAATTTATATTGGGATTTTACTAATAGCACATCGTTCAGTGGGCCAAAAGAACAAAGGTAGAAAGTCAGAAGCCTGACTTTCGCTACAAAAATTTGCAAAACATAGCGGACTATTTCGTACCTCCTTCCCTTCGTAAACTCTCCGCCTTTTCACTGTGATACATCCGCGGACCCCGCAGCGCGTCACCGGGCTACTAGCCACCATAACCGGGCCCCCGCAGCGCGTCACCAGGGCCCAAGCGCACGTCACACGACACCGGACCTCACTTAATCCCTTTACCCCTAAGCTGACATTGCGGTGGAAGCTACGCGCTTGCCGGACCAATCAGCCGCCTCCCTTTCATCACCTGACCTCATTCTCTGCGGGTCGGTATCACACTTCATAGAGTTGGTCGTGGTCGGTATGCGCGAGAGAGCGTGATCACGTGGAAAATGTGTGGCTGGCCCAACAGCACGCAGCTTCCACAGCACTGTCAGCTTCGGGGTGAACGGGGTGGGGAAAGCAACTAGTCGGAATTTTGAGCGGCGGGCTAATCTTCTAGGGGGACAATGGCTGTGTCCGGCTAGTCAAGCGAGATTCCGAGCAAGAGGGGACTCCCTTCTTTCCGACTTCTTGAACTGTTTGGTACAATGCGCGATTTATGAGTTGAGGAGGAAAGCTAAACAGAAAAAAGTTGAAAAAGCGTTTCATGACTCCTTTAATTATTCGCATAAAGAGATAAATTCGTAATGCTCCTCCAGGAGCCGGACTTGTTTTACTGCGGTTCTTGAGATGAAAAACTTGAGCAAGGGTTGTCGCTCAAAGTTTGCGTCGCTCATTTTATTATTCACATGTGGATGAGCTCGCATGTTATACAAAAGAGCAACAGCTCCAGGATTTGAAACGGATCATGTGATGTATCCATTAGCGGAAGAGATCGCCCCGGCCACTTCGCAACTCGAAACATTGCTTGTCACAAAGACCCTGCACGTAGGGGAAATGGGGAAATATTTCAACTGCCTTTGTTATATTTTGCATCCGCTTTAGGCATTCTTCGGTTCTGGTTCTCCTACGGGCTGCGAGTAGATACCCTAAGCAGGATTTTTATTTTTTTTTCTTATTTCTGTGTGTGTGTGCGTGAGGGGCCTAGTTTGAACGAAGGACTCACAAGGCTACATTCTGCTTCCTCAAACTTCGCCCTGAATGGCCTTTGTCACGCACTGTGGCTTTCCTGGGACTTTCCACTCCCAATCCCAGCTAAAAAAAAAAAAAAAAAAAAAAAACCAGACATTTTACGGAAACTGTACATAGAAGAATATTGACCTCGTTTCCTACAGCTCCGCGAAAATCTTTGGCTGTAGGACTGTTCGTCGAAAGACAATTCGTAGCAGGACAACTCGTAGCAGGGCGATTCGTCGCATAGGGCAATTCGTCATAGGGCAACTCGTAATAGGGCAATTCGTAATAGGGTAATTCGTCCAGATGACGATTCGTCACCCTATTAATAGCTTCTTATGTGTTTAATTTTCACGGTTTTTCGAGTATATTGCTTCAAAATTATTATTTACGAACGAAGGTTCTTTCTCATTTGTGCTTTGATTTGTAGCATAATGTTAAAGATTTTGCTTAAATGCTCTGCTTTCGCAGTAGACGCTGTCTCCTTCTGTGGGTAAATGACAAAACAAAGTTATAAATATGTTTCAGTAATTTTGATAGGACGACCACACAGGTGTCAGTTCACGAAAATAGTTTCATTTGCATCGGAAACTCTGCATATAGATGGTATTCACTGAGCCTGCAGGTTCGAGTTTGCCAGGGAGCGCCACCGGCGATTCACCATCTTCGAAGTCGCCGATTGACGTTTGACTGCCTTGGCTACATGGTCATCCGTTGATTTTGTGGGCCAATTTTATATCGTTGAAGAAGCTTGGTTGAACAGAAAAGAGAAAACAGTTCATCTCGGGGCAGGCCGTTTTAGTTTCTTGGTTGCCGTCGAGTACCGTGTGCAAAGGCTGAACCGCACGTAAGTAATTTAGCGAGCGACGAGAGGATCGACGACGACCCGCTTTGCTGTCGCTCGGTCACTCGCGCGGCAAGGCAAACCGCGTGAAAGCGACGGGAGCAGGCGACCAAGGCGATGAGCGACGATTTCTAGAAATCTAAAAACCGAATGACGCGACGAGCGACCGTGAAAAATTTGTGTCGCTCGTCGCCGACCTCGCTAAATTGCTTACATGCGGTTCACCCTTCACTGTCGCGTAGCTCGGTTTTTGGATTTCTAGAAAACTTAGGGCTCATCGCCTTGGTGCTTCATCGCTTTCATGCGGTTGGCCTCGTCGCGCGAGCGACAGCGAAGCAAGTCACCGTCGCTTGTCTTGTCTCTCGCCAAATCGCTTGCATGCGGGTTTTAAATAGTTTGGACTAATAAAAAATGCGGCGCATTTTCTATTAGCTGCGCACTCAGTGAGCCGCATGGTATGTTTCTGCACAGGAGCGAACACCGAAGGCACGACGTACGACACGGAGGCGATGGAGCAACACGGTTACAGGGCCGTAATACAAAAAGTCCGCTAGAAAAAGAAAAAAAAAACAATAAGGAAGGTAGCAGACAAAAACAGAGTAATCCCACCGTGCTACCCCAAAGTAAAGCCCCAAAGTAGAAAAAAATCACAGTTCTCGCAGAAGAGTTACCGCTGTGGGCACGGCGCGCGACACGGAGCGCAGCATGGAGCAAGACGGCCGCGGTGGAAAAGTCTGATAGCGGCAAAAAACGAACTGAAACACATACACAAAATATTCCTACGGCGCTTCAAACGCACTAAAGTCTCAGAATAACCCCTAGTTCCGGCCAAAAAGACCCTTTAGAGTTGTACAATGCTGCTAACCGACGCTGAAAGGTCCGGCCAGACGACACCTGACACGTACGTGGGATAGACAGAGACCTCGAAGATGGCGACCGCGGTGGCCGATGCCAGCGCACCTAGCGAGTGACGTCAAGCAAATGTTACCTATACACCTGCGTTCACAATGTAATGCTTCTGGCGCAAGCCTCGAAAATGTCCCTATTGTCTGTGGTTATTTGTGACTTTAAAATAACTGCCACAAATAACCCCAGCATGACTTTTGTAATTTGTGACTTTAAAAACGCGAAGCTTAGAGATGTCAGTCATGGTCTTTGTAGGTCTCTCTTCTTCGACATACCCAGTAGATGCTTTGCTCAGACCTTCGGTTAACAGTATACAAAAATCCTTCGCAAACCAGCATCAACCAACCTCTTTCAGTCCTGATGACTTCCATAGCGACTGCCAAAATAAACACTTAGACCAATTATTTTATAGCATTTGGCTGGTGTACGAACGTGCCCTCAGAACTAAAAGGATGTGAATGACAAAGACGTTTTATAAACTTTGTCTTGTAAGTCTTGAATGTTCGTTCTGGACTTCCCGAAAAAAAGATAGGCGAAATCTAAATAACAAAAAAATAACAAAAAAGTCGCACGCTTGCTGAACCACTCAAACTGTTGTCCCGCCGAACGTACAGCCTCCCATGCACTGTCGACTTAAAGGTGAACAGAGTGTCGAAACCGGACAAAGGGTCGTGAACTATCCAAACTGTATACAACACAGCATGCATGTTTAGAAGAACAGACTTCGACTTCTCCGAAACATCAAAAAGAACGCCGACAACAAGGCGGTGTTCAAACTTTTCTTGGAACGCTTCTGAACTTCATATTTATACATACACGTCCCATCCCCTCCCCCTCCCCTTTTCTAATTCTTCTCTAAACTTTCCTAAAAAAAATAAACTAGAAAAAGAAAACCCAGTTTTCGACTAGATGCCCTAGCGACGAATAGCCCTATGACGAATTGCCCTAAGCGACAAATTGCCCTGCTACGAATTGCCTTGTTACGAATTGTCTTTCGACGAACGGACCGTAGCCCTGTGGCCGGGGGGGGGGGGTCCCGTGGACAACTTGTAACGGTTACAAGTAATTTTATTACTTCAAAAAGTAATCAGATTACTCTTGTGATTACTGCCTAATAAAAGTAATCAACTGATTACAAAATTACTCCAAAAGGAAATCGATTACAAGTAATTTGATTACTTGTAATGCGTACGGTACAAGTCTGATATTAATTGCCAACTACTATTAAACTACTGATATTAATTCCCAATTACTATTAATCCTATTATTTGCCAACTACTATCGACTTACGATTGTTTCCTTGTCCCTGCTTCGAGTGACTTGTACGAGCATCTCGCCGTCGACAGCACCGACCTGAGCGGCAAGCGTAGCCCGCCCCAGATTGCGAACGAACATCGGACACCCGTAATTCTAAAAGAGTGCACAAGGGCGCGTTTTTTTTTTTGTTTGTTTTTTTTTTTTCAGAAGAATTTATTCGTCACAATGCTTTTTTTATATGTTCTACGTGCTTTTCTATTTCTTTTTTTATTATTATTTGAGTCAACTAAACGCTCCCGGGAAAGAGCCCAGAATGCTTTGTTCCCGTTCGCGGATTATGTAAGGGTCCTGGAGAGATAATCCCCAAAAATTCGCGAAAACATACTCACAAAAAAAGAAGCACGCAGGTTCTTTTTTTTTTTCGCGATTTGTTGCTTTTATTATTTAAAGGGATACTTCAACGAAATTTGAAATATATCCGTCGTGTTCAAAAACAGGCTGAATAGCTTGCCGCATTTTTTGGATAATCTTTCGATTCTGGTCATTTCTAAGCCTAAATGAGCGCGATAATTGTCGGCATGGCGACGTCTTTGGAAAGCGGATTGCCTTGACTCGATCGGCCGGGTATTGATAGTCCACAAAGCAGACAACGTCAAAATAGACTTTTTTCTAAATTACCCAAGCATCAAGGAGAACGCTGGAAGTGTAATTCTACGGTCCGCGCGTGCCGGCCTTCCTCTCGTAAAAGATTAGAAGTAAATAATCATAATAAAACTTTGACGAACTTGCGGGCAAAGTAAAATTTGTTTTAGACTTTTTGCTTTAGAACATTTGCTACTGCCGCGGCCACTCGATTACGACTCCCCTGGGGATCGAGTGGCCGTGCTACTGCAGACGCCAGCACGTGTACCGCGTGAAACTACACTCGTAGCATGCACCTCGGCGCTTGGTTAATTTGTGTGCTACCAATACCCGGCCGATTGTGTCAAGAAAATAGACCCGTTGCTCTGCGGCAGGGGGCGCGAGCGCATCCGCAAGATGCGACCATGTTATGATGGCTGAACCATCCAGGTGGCTCTGTAACGTTCGATTTTGCACGTGCCACATTCGAATGCAAGCATCTGAAGATGCGCGATAACAAAACCTCTAAAAAAATAAAAATTAAAAAAGAATTATGCAGCTCGCGGCCGCAGAGTCCTATTAAACATTCCTTTCATCTTTGCCTTCGTTCATAGCTTCCGCGAGCACGTATGTTTCACCTTACGTGATAGCGAAGCCGAAGCTACTCGCAAAAGCACGTCCTCCTGAAAGGTGCTCGCACTGCACGAGCGCGCGTGCTTGACAGGGACGCTGAAAGCTCGCAGCTCGCTCTCGTAGCCTTTGCTACACTGGCACTTAAAATGGAACGGAGCAGAAAATAACTCTAGTGGGGAAGCGTACTGACGAATATTTGACACCCGAGCCAAATATTCTATTTTTGGCTCGCCTGGGAGCGCTGCTCAAAAGTTGAGAGCTACGGGCCTATCCGCTTTCCAAAGACGTTGTCATGCCGACAATTATCGCGTTCATTTAGGCTTAGGAATGGCCAGAATCGAAAGACTGTCCAAAAAGTGCGGCAAGGTCATTGCTCATGCTTTGCGATTTAAGTGAGGCCAGGCAAAGCGAAAGCCTCCTGCACCATTCGTTATTATGGAGTTTTAGAATAACGTACGCAATTTTAGCGTACGCTACCGCTAGATTTAGCGCTTGCGTTGGCGCACGCTATGCAAGAGAGTTAGAATAGCGTTTCTCCGCCGCGACTCAAAAGCCCAAGCATCTCGCGCTTGCAACGCCACCAAGATAGTCACCATTTTTATTTCACACACAAAATTCTGTAACTTCAAAGAATTAGATTTGTTTCTACATGAGAATGCGAGGGGAACGGTCGACCGGTCGTGCCCGCCTGCATCGCCTCGGCAAGAGAGGTCTGCGTCGCATGCATCAAGTTGCCGGTGATTGTCGCCCACTTTGCTGGGTTTTCCAAACTGAGAGCAATGTCGTCCCGTATTGGAAATCGCAGTCGCGAGGATGCCGCCGACGTCGCGCCCACGACGCCGCCAAAGCGGCCGCAGCCATAGGTCTGGGAGCCGCCATTTTTTAACTCTGCTCGTGCTGCTCGTCTGGGCTTTAGCCAACACTCTAAGAAAAAATGGAGGATAAAGGTAGCAAAGGCGCGTCTTCCTCCCTTCCACTGACGCGCCCCCAAGCGGACACGAGAAAAAGGGATAAACGAAACGTTTTTCTCCTTCTCCAGGCAGACGGGAGACAGCTTTCGCCCTCCCGACTCATCTCCTTTTAGTTTCGTTTTTCGAGCACGTCGCGCATGTTATTCAATAAATGTTGTTGAGGTGACTGAGCCTCAGCGGTAGCGAAGGCCACCTGTAATTCCGTCTTCTAGTCCAAACATGCAGAACATTTCGGTTGCATGGACGTTTTAGAGCGCAGCTCTTAAGGCCCGACCACACTAGCGTGAACGGCGCCGCCGGGCGGCGCCGCCGGGCGGCACCGCCGTCCGGCGTTTCAACGCGAGGAGTCTACATTGGCCTCCGTTTTGCTGGCGTCACGTGACAGCGCTGGATCCCGCGATCGCGCCTCCCGTCTATTTTCCCGGTTTTCCTGCTCTTTCGTCGTCTGCTCTTCGTTAGATTCCTCCGTTCCGCACTCGCTGTCTAGACGGTAGGAGTTCATAATGACCTGGTGATCAGCGTGAATGTGATTATCCTAGCCTGCTCGTTGATCTTGCGACGTCGCCGCGCTCTGAAGGGAAGGAGGCGCAGGTTTTGGGTCCGGCCGAGTTGGTTCTACCGAAACACCGAAGGACAGGACAGGTCTGGCGCGCCGCCAGGGCTTTGCTGCCCCGGCGGCGCGCCAGAGATGAAGGCTACTCTCGAAAGTGTCACCGAATCAACACGACATCCGTTACAACAGAGACGACATGCAACAAGTGCCACGGAGAAACTCACTTGTAATTCCGAATTCCTCTCCTATAATTTCCCAGCGGTTAGTTTCAAGGAACCGCTCCGTTGGGGAAGGCATCGGGGGAAATAGGGGGAGCAGACGACACGAAACACGTTCTTCGCTTCGAGACGCGCCGAGGACCGGCTTGAGCGTTGCAATGGCATCGCGACGTCACTATCTACGCCACCTCCCATTGGCTCCTCTCTTCTGCGGCGTGCGGCGCTGAGCTCAGAACCACGCACGGAGCGGTTGGGTGTGCGGCGCCGCACGTCGTGACGTTGAAGCCGAAAACTGGTTCCGCCGGCAACCGGCAGCGACGACCGTCGCGCCGCAGGCCTCCGAAACGCCAATGTGGTCGTGCCTTTAGGGGCCCGTTCCCGGCTTGAGCGGCGTCGCCGTCGGCGTCGGCACCCAAAGTCACGTAACCCCCCGAGGTCACGTGACCACCCCCAGGGTCACGTGACCCCCCGCCGAGTCACGTGACCTCCCCGATGACGTCATCGTCACTGATGACGTCACCGGCATCCGTATCGTCATCGTCATCATCACTGACGACGTCATCAGTGACGTCACCGAGGACCTCACCGGCATCCGCATCGTCATCATCACTGATGACGTGATCAGTTACGTCACTGATGACGTCACCGGCATCCGCATCGTCATCGTCCTCATAACTGATGACGTCATCAGTTACGTCACTGATGACGTCATCAGTGACGATGATGATGTGGACTCCGATGACGTCATCAACCATGATGACGATGACGATGCGGATGTCGGTGACGTCATTAGTGACATCACTGATGACGTAATTCGTGATGATGACGATGACGATGCGGATGCCGGTGACGTCATCAGTTACGTCACTGATGATGTCACCGGCATCCACATCGTCATCGTCATCATCACTAATAACGTCATCAGTGACGTCACTGATGACGTCACCGGCATCCCCATTGTTATCGTCATCATCACGGATGACGTCATCAGTGACGTCACTGATGACATCATCGGCATCGTCACGTGACCCTCCAAGGTCACGTGACCCCCCCAGGTCACTTCACCCCCCAGTACCCTTCCCTCCTCCTCCTCAAGAGCTGCGCTCTAATTCGGTGTTACAGGGAGTTGTAAACGGCTTTTAGAGCGCAGCTCTTAGGGGCCCGTTTCCGGCTTGAGCGGCGTCGGCGTCGCCGTCGCCGTCGGCGTCGGCGTCGGCGTCGGCGTAACCGCGCGGTGCATCATGGGAAATGTCCCATAATGCACGCGCGAGCCCCCCACCAAGGTCACGTGACCTCGTGGGGGGTCACGTGACCCCCCGAAGTCACGTGACTCCCCTGAGGTCACGTGGCCCCCTCCTCGAGGTCACGTGACCCCCGCCGATGTCGCGTGACCCCCCGATGACGTCATCGTCACTGATGACGTCACCGGCATCCACATCGTCATCGTCATCATCACTGATGACGTCACCGGCATCCACATCGTCATCGTCATCATCACTGATGACGTCACCGGCATCCACATCGTCATCATCATCACTGATGACGTCACCGGCATCCGCATCGTCATCGTCATCATCACTGATGACGTCACCGGCATCCACATCGTCATCGTCATCATCACGGATGACGTCACCGTCATCCACATCGTCATCGTCATCATCACTGATGACGTCACCGGCATCCGCATCGTCATCATCACTGATGACGTCACCGGCATCCACATCGTCATCGTCATCATCACTGATGACGTCACCGGCATCCACATCGTCATCGTCATCATCACTGATGACGTCACCGACATCCGCATTGTCATCGTCATTATCACTGATGACGTCATCAGTGACGTCACTGATGTCGTCACCGGCATCCGCATCGTCATCGTCATCATCACTGATGACGTCATCAGCGACGTCACTGATGACGTCACCGACATTCGCATCGTCATCGTCATCATCACTGGTGAAGTCATCAGTGACGTCACTAATGACGTCATCGGTACCCGCATCGTCATCGTCACTGATGACGTCATCAGTGACGTCAGTGATGACATCATCGGCATTGGGGGTCACGTGACCCCCAAGGTAACGTGACCCCCCCCCTGGTTAGTTTAACCCCCCCCCAGTGCCCTTCCCTCCTCCTCCTCAAGAGCTGCGCTCTAATTCGGCGTTACAGGGAGTTGTAAGCGGCTTTCATTTTTTTATCACTAATTTTATTAAACGAGCATACGAAGCCGCTAGAATCAGCGAAGTTCTGGAGCAGTGCCAGCAGCGCTACGTAAACTGGGTAAGATGGCCGTCTCCGGATCGCTGGACCCACGGGGAACTACAGTAGCGGAACCACGCGGAACTGTGTCGACGTTTTCGACGTTATGGAAATCGCAGGAACTGCGTCTAAGACAGGCAGGTTGTGCTGCCGTCTGCCTGGGTGCCTTCCGTGCTGAGTTCGGTTCTGTTTTCCGATGCCGAGTCCCAACCGGCGTTTAACGTGGTTCTGTATTTCTGCGTGTGGACCAACATAGCAGCAACATCGTGATGGCAGTGTTGCGGGTTGTGAACAGAAGATCGGAATTATCGCCGGTGTGACCGTGTGTTCGCGTATCAGTGGTGTAACAACAAAATGAGATGACGTAAATTGTCGGGCATTGATGCCGCTGGTCGGGCCGTGATCAGAGGGGGCGGGGTGTTGCAGGTTGACATTCCGCTTTACATTAAAAAGTTTAAGACCACTTGAGGGATTAGGTGGAATCGATCGATGTGCAGATAGTCATGTTGGAACGCTGGTCTGAACAGTAAGCCCGTCTCGTATAGACCATTCCATTTAGCGCTCTCTGGGCGGCACCATTTTGTTCGACAGCAGCGTCCTCTCTATACATCCGGAAAATTCAGCGGGTTCGGCCAACACCTCCTAGAAATCAGGCCGTAGTGCTCCGAGTGGGCACGTCACAATGGCGGAGAGAGGAAGGCCATGGCGCAACTACGTGAGAAAATCCCGCTGTCGACGCGTATCGGCGCAGTAATGTTCGTGCGCGTTTGTCCTACGTTAATACACGTTTTAAAAGCGCAGTCTTGTACAATTTATTATATATATATTATAAACGTAATATACAACACGTTACGAAGGTTGAAAGTACCAAATTTATATTTATGATTATCCCCGTAACCGCGGGACTACGCGCAGTCCCGCAGCCCCCCACACTTTTCGAATAAACAGGCTCCGAATTTCCAATGTGACATCATCTTCCCTCGTACGTGCACTGATTCTGGTAAATTTACGTTGCGTGTGAGCTGCTGAATGGCTGCAAAGGTACGCTGAGACATTTCAGAAGGGAAAGGAACCGAAAAAAAATACAGTCATCGCCGCAGGGAGGGAGCGCACACGAGCAAGAGATGGGTCGACAATGTTAAGCCTCTGGTCCCACACTGCTGGTGCTGCTCTCGTGTCTATGTGTGTCTGGTTCTTTTGATCCTCTTACCTGTCGTTTTCTTTGTCGTCACCGCAGTAACGGGTAGATTCTTTTTTTTTTTGTGTGTGTGTGTGTTTGCTTGATACTACGCATTTACGTGGATTCGCGAAACAAGTCCTGCTACGGTTTGAGTAACGTGTGTGGATTTTAGTCAACGATGACACTGGCCAATGACCTCTCTCTCGACACAGAGAGACTTCTAGAAGTCCTTGTCCAAATGTTCTCATGATGGATCGTGTTGGACGTATGGATACGATCGACAGGTGAGGAACAACTTACTTACGGGCTTTCTTGGTCATGTAAGACGAAATTAAACTGCTGCAGTCGATTTCTTATTTAACATCGTGATAGAACGGAGTTTTGGTGTTCGACATTATCCGTTTGCTATTGCGTCGACATTTGTAAAAATGCGTGGTAATCTACTTTTTACTGGCAGAAAGTTTGTTACTAGTGAAAGTGTGTTGTTTGTGCTTATGTGTTTGTTTGTGCTAATGTTATTTTGTTGCCTTTATCGCGCTTATACTAGAATTTTAACTGTATTAAGGGGTATTATTGTATACGAAATAGTTTATATTTTGTTCTTGGGCAGCTCGAGCCCATTGGGAGAATTAAATTAGTTGACTGTAAATGGTAAGTTTAGTACCCCTGCCACACAGAAAGCTAATATATTTTGATTAAATCATACAGGATTTAATCAGCTCGCTCTTTTGAGTGATTATGTGAGCGTCACAAGCTGATTTGCCGGCCCCATATTTTCATTCAGTCGAAATTCTATTAATCTTAATTCAGTGACTGCACGCGATAACATTGCTTACATGATCGTAAATGACACTTGTCGAACCTTGTCCGCGTTGGCTACGTCTACCTGATTTTTGACTGATCTGTATTGCTGTGTCCAATCACTGCGAGTCTCGCCATTCTGTCGAAATATTTCTGTACAAAATATGCATTCCTACAGCAATAATTGCGTGACTCAATATTTTCTACTTAAACAATCACTTTTTTATAGACGTCTTCTACGCATACCTCGTGCCAATTCGCAAGGATTATTTAGCAGTGTAATGTTTTGCCCGTGAAATAAAGTGTTTCTTAGACCGTTGCAATGGGCAGCTTTTATTTTAGCTAATAAGACACGCGTATGTGACGAAAAGCGCGTTACGACGGTCGATCCACGCGCGTTGCCTTCGCTTCAACGCGCGCCCCCGATGGCCTTCCTTTGCGACGTCACGAGAAGAGTGCTACGGCCTTATTCCTGGGAGGTGTTGGTTCGGCGAGGTAAAACGAGAGACAGGACACGCGCCCGACTCCGCTAGCAGACGACAAACTGGAAGGTTGCCATTTTCCATCTTTGGGCTTAACGGGCGGGGTGTACCGAACATCGAACTCTCGCTCGTGGCTGCCGTTGTGAAGTGGTTTTCGTTCTTAGAATAGTTATGGCTACTCCAAAATCAGCCTATAGCTCTCTGTTGTTCTATTTCGGTAAATGATCAACTAGCATATCTTTTTTCCGTTACTTAAATAGCAGTTGAGTCCAGCCGGCAGTACTTCCCTCAACTGCTGCGTTTTATGCGGCACGACGGCACGTTTTATGTATTATTTTAGACTTCCACTCATCGTCGCTAAAGGCCTACACCAGTACAAACTTTGTATAGTGAAAAGGTACAACAATCGGATTTACTTTTTGCCGGAGACCGGCGAATCTAAAACAGTTTTCCCTATGATTTTTTTTTTTTTTGTATTTGCACGCAGGTAACAGCGATATTGGGCCCTGTTAGTCTTTTTATCTAGCATAATATTACACCAGATCTGGCATACCAAAATCTGCGCATTTGCGCTTGAAATTTCCAAAATGACGCGATTTTAAACAGAGTTTTTCCGCCAGCCGGATGCTAGCTACAGCCCACCCGGCGGAGCGGACGACATATGGGGTGAGAGTGGGAGGGCATTGTTTTTCTCTTTTACCCTCTCTGCTATGACCTAATGAAACGGTCTATACAGTTGCCAATGTGACTCGGTTGTCTCCTCCCCGAGAGCGATTGCACTCTGGGGAAAGGACTTTAGCATAAAAAACAATGGTAGGTAAAATCGAAAAAAAAAGCTACCCTTTATTTTTTTTTTAAATATACTACGGTTCTTGGAGGAACTGCAATCCAAGTGGCGTGGTGGGATGAGCACTAGAAGTTTTCGAGCTCGCCACGGCGTAGCTCCGTACACTTAACACCTGCCGCAAGTCGCGGCTTTGCATTCAAGTTGATCGAAAAGCGATTTCTCAGCCCGTGGAGCATCACTTTCAGCTGAGAGAATATCCGCTCTACATAGATTAATTCAAGGTGGCAATTGCAGCCGGTCGCGAACAACACAAATAGAAAACACACACACACACACACACACACACACACACACACACACTAGAATAGAAATACAGGCTACGACTTGCCTTGCAGGGAAACAAAGTCATGGCTTCGAACCGCATTGGAGCGGTTTAATTTAGAGGCTTCCAAATAATTAAAAGGAGATTCATCCCCTGAGCCATTCAATATACTTTCAGATGTATGATACTGCTGGGGAAAAAATCAAGACGCTAGGAATATTTTTTATTGCTCAGAGTGTGACCGAGAAATTAGTACGTGCAAAACAACCAGTATAAAAGACGGAAACAGTGTTCAGGCTAGTGTGCCGTTGTGTTGATGTTTGTGTGTGCAATATATGTGTATTCGCTCAATGTATGCTCGCCTGATGCTTGTAGCATGCGTAATGTGTCTGCATGTGTGTGTAGTAGAGGTTCCCGAAGATTCCGAAGCGTAATGGTGGCCAGAGGAAATAAAAATATTTTTTTGTAGAACATGAATTGGGCGGTACCTAGCGCCCTAGCCTAGCTACTTGCAATTACTCTGCTTGATCCTGCCAGCTGCTGGCAAGCGATTTAACCTTCTTTGACGCTACGCGATAAACAGCGGCTTCAAGGTTGTTCTTTTGACAGCGGCTTTTAGTTTCGCGGATTGGTTTTCCATTCCTCCGTGAGTTGCGGTTGACGAAGGAATTGTGACTCGAGGAACAGCAAAGGTAAGACGTAAAGGGCGCGAAGTAACTGGGTATCGGTTGTCTCCGTTTAACATCGCAGTGCTGACGACAAGAAGACTGAGTAGTGTTTTCGAAACGCAAGTTTCTGTACCTGCGGGGGAAATCTGGCTTCGGAAATAAACACAGTTTGCGGAAAGCTCGTGTTACGCTTTTATTTGCTGCCCCTCTCGTCCCGTACAAGAGACGAATATAGCGTCCTCGTTAAGCCTTACTGAGCTCGATTTGCTCGATTCAGGGCCGCCATAGTGAGATGCAGGCGACGGAGGATCTATTTTCTCCCCTGCTTCAGGGACGAACGTTTCTCCCTCTCTGAAGGCACATAGGTTAGAAGACCGTTCCTCCCCTTAGGGAGGACTATCGATACCCTTTTTTCTAAGAGTGAACTTCTCATTACGAATCCACCTTGGAGGAGCGCAAAGACTCTTTGCGTACGCTCGTTATTCCCGAGAAATAGCGCACGCAAAAATAGCCCACGCAAAGCGATAAACGTGGTTAGATTTCGGCGCATGCGCAGTGGCGGCGACGCTATTCTTAGCGCACGCAAAGATTTAGCGTGCGCTATTCTAAAACTCCCTACTGACTAACCCGCCCGATATTGCAGCTACAACGACATATTAGTTTGAAACCGAACGGTGCTCACTCAGTGGGGCACCGCCATGTTTCCCCCGAGCCAGTCACATAATTTCAAAATCCCTCTCCTACGTACTGCGGCTAACTTTTGCACGGTTAGCGCTTCGAGCGAACGGGCCCAGATAACCTATAGTTATATATTGTCCTTGTAATTAATCATTTTAGGGCGCACCACTTAGGCGCCTGTTTCCGGCTTGAGCGGTGTCGGCGTCGGCGTAACCGCGCGGTGCATTATGGGTAAATTTCTCCGCTAAATTTAGCGGAAAAAATCCCCGTCTAAATTTAGCGTAATCTTTTTTTTTTAAACGGGAGGCGAGCAGTACAGGAGGGCGACCATGGCCTCCTCTTCGTACCTGCCCCTCCTCCTCCTCAAGAGCTGCGCTCTAATTCGGCGTTACAGGGAGTCGTAAACGTCTTTCATTTTTTTTAATCAATTTCTTCATGTCCGGACTGCTTCGTGACACACCTTGAATATTCCCGCTTTAAGTGCGCTTGAAACTGGGCTTAAAGGGCCTTCAGAACAAACTCATGAAAGAATCAGCGAAGCTGTTCGCAATCTCCACTCTGCGCGTGCCCAATAGAGTGCACTGGTTCGCCGACTTTCTAAAAGAGTTAAATCGGAGAGCCGTTTGCAACATTCCCAAGAAGAAGGGGTACACTGTAATATAATGCATTATACCCTTCTTTCTTGGGAGTACTATGAATACTCCCAAGAGTGTATCCGTTGAGATGGGAGAAAAATTTGTCGACACGTGGTGAATTCTTTGTTCAAACCAGTGATTTATTCAATTGAAGTTTATTGCTAAGCCCTTATGGTCGTGCAAAAAATAAATTATTTCCCAAAAAAATAAAAAAAATAAGGAAGAGTACGATGAATAAAACAAGTCTTTAAAATATTAAACGTGTACAACAAATTTTACATACTAATAACACACAAAGGAATTACTCCGTTGAAGTTGAACTGTTGTCCAAGTTCATATCCTCCGCCTTTCGCTGTCAAATATTAGTGCAATTCAAATTGGCGCAAAAATAACTTTCGTTCTCTTTTGAAAGTAGGGAATTGTAGTAGAGCGTTTCCGCAGCCCGCTAAGCACCCGGATAGCGCTCCGTAATCCGCCACAAGACCTAGAACTATGCAGAGAAGGCTGGCGGCGCGCATGCGCAGGTGCGGCGTTTTCTTCGGGGATAACGTAGCGGAGGAGAGAAACGATCTACTACAGCTCCCTAATCTAACAAGTGACTCTATTTTGTTACATGTTTTCTGTAACAAGCACACCGGTGCTTGGGTCCCACTGGTGCAGAAAGCCCAACACCCAACATCGGAGCACGGCCCCTTGAAGCTGACAGTGCGGTACGAGCTACGCGTTTGCCGCACCAGACAACCGCCTCCCTTTCAGCTTTGACCACGCCCTCTGGGTGGACATGGCTGGGTGCGCGGGTATGCTTCGAAAGATCGACGGATGAGTGGTCCAACAGGCTTGCAGCTTCTACCACTATGCCGACTTTGGCCCTTTGCACCTGCCATCAAGAAAAACTTTTAGCGTTCAATAAAATTGGGTAAATAATTTTGAATGAATAAATTGCTAATTATTGATTTTAAAGGAATGGTTTCAAATAGAATCTTGTTGAGCATCAGCGAAAAATATTAAAAACACCCACGCTACAATGGTATGAGGCGCGCGCAGCATTTTACGGCGTTCCGAAGGCATACTCAACTTTGACGCGTGTCTTGGCTTCCGTTTCTTATCGGAGCGCATCTCCTCGCGGGCAATCCCGCTCCCCGTGTCTAAGACGGGCAACGCATCGCACGTAGAGAAGTATACATGAGAAAGCCTGTTCCGGACTGTCACAAAAGGTCTGCCTTTTTGACATCGGTGCCAGAGTGAAGACGCATCTTCACGTGCAATGCGTGCCGCGCAAGCACGTTGCACGTTAGACACGGGAGGCGAGATTGACAACACGGAGATGCTCTCCCATAAGAAACCGAAAGCCAGATACGTGTCTAAATTGAGCATTTTTTTCGAAACGCCGTAAAATGCTGGGGGTGTCTAATGTATACCATTGTAGCGTGGGTGTATTTAGTAAATCTCGATGATGCCGACCAAAATTATAATTGAAACCATGCCTTTAAAACTATTATTTAACAATTTAAGTACTCGGAATTTATTAAATATCCCATTATATTGACCTCTAACAATTTTCCTTTGACACAGTCCACTACGGCATCAACCTTTTCTCTGTGCGATGCTTAGTGTTTGCAGGAGCGATTTTGCCCGTTTTTCCGGAAGCAGCCTGTATATATGTCAAAACAAATATTTTATATGCTTGGGAACAGGACTCAACCTCCACGAATTCTGGCGCATCAGGCAATAGTCACAACCACTGTACAGTCAGCGCAGATTAAGACATATTTAAATGGATTATGCATACGCAGTTTTTAGATACATGAATATACACAATGGAGTCAATTATGCCTTTAGTACAACAAATGTATATGATCTGTCTACTACAAGAGGAATTTCGAATATTTAAAATCCTGACGAATTCAATATTGAGATATTCAAGATTGCTGCTATTGAAAGACCTTAGCTATTTTATAAGTTCGTCTATTTATGGTCATGAGTAGGCCGATTTGTAAGAAACATAAGTGACCCTACAGACAACCCAGAGGCTCCAGGTGCAGCACGAGATTAATGACTCTAAATTAATAAAAGGCTTGGCATCAAGTATTTTCTTTTTCTTTCGTGTTTCTCTGTTTACGTATCTGTGTTTACGCGATAAGTAAGAGGCTGAAAAATTTTGAACCACGCGAAAAAACACTCTGCTGCAAGTAGAACCCCTGCAGGTCTATCGCCAAGCCAAATGAACGCACATCGGTGCTCGAGTATTTCGTTTGAATCCCCTCCACAACTATGATGCACCGTCAGGGTTCTGATCACTTCCGATGTGTCTTCCGATGACTGCGTAAATTGGTATCAGCCGCAAATGCTCTACCGCAGGTCTCGCACTTGAACGGCTTCTCTCGTGTGTGAGTCCTCTCATGAACCATCAAACTGCATTTCTGTGTAAACGCCCTGCTGCACGTGTTGCACCGGTACGGCTTCTCTCCTGTGTGAGTCCTCACATGAATCGTCAAATCGGATTTCTGAGTAAACGCCCTGCTGCACGTGCTGCACTTAAACGGCTTCTCTCCGGTGTGAATTCTAACGTGACCTATCAAGTGAGACTTCCGCGAAAACGTTTTCTCGCAGTCACCGCAACTGAAGGGCCTCTCGCCAGTGTGAGTCCTCTCGTGAATGGCGACAGCCGTTGCGGAAGGGCATGAGTGAGTACAGAAGCGGCACGGGTGCTTGCTCGGTCGGCGGTGCTTCTGCTGCTTGTCTGGGTCCGACCAGTTGGTCTGGGGAGAGGTGTCACCCCTGCGGCTGTCACGGTCAAAGGTATCCACTTTGTCGCCATAGCATGCTCCTATCCAGTCTGTTGGGATGACACGACAAAGCAAGAAATGTCGGCGCGGTTATTACATTCTGCCGTTGCCGCCTAAGGTAGGTAATCATTCACTTGGGACGTTAAGAAGGTTCAATCGCGATGCTTGTAAAGGTCTACAGGCGATCGTTAAGAACTCGACTCTGGCAGCCCCATGGTGCCGCAGCTGTGGTGGCTTGCGTGTTCTGCTAACCAAGTGCGAAATGGGAGTGAAGAAATGGGCCGCTGCTGCCCAGTGTTAGCGGTAACCAGTGGCGTACGCAGGATTTCATTTCGCGGGGGGCCGGACCAACGAGAGTAAAGGGGGACAAGATAAAAAGAAAAGAAAGTTCAAGAGAAAATAAAAGCATGTTCATTTTTTCTAATAACTATGCATTCTTCTATTAAGTAATTAAAATAATGTTGTCATATTGGTTTTGGGATGATTATGATACATAAAAATGATGCCCCGGAAATTTCCCACCAGGAAGCATTTGCATTTTACTTTTTTAATTTACAAGTCACGTCAAAAGAACGCACCAGAGTAAGCAGAAAACAAGAATCATAAAAACAAATATTTTATGAAGCAGGACTCCAATGCATAAAGCCTCCAGTCGTCGGGGCTGATAAAACAATGATGCATAAGTAGAAACGCGGAACATCTTGATGAATAGACGATAAGCACTGGAAAGCTGCTCCGCCATAAAGTACTCCCTATCTTAACCTGATCTAACCAACAAAAATCTCGCGTGATTTGTTCGTTGGTGTCGATTTATAAGGTTTCCAAAGTCCGCTCACAAAAGAAAGTCAAGGAAGTCACACAACGCAACAAAGGGACGATGTAAAATGGTTTACACATTCATATATTGCACTTGGCTCTCGCCCTGAGGCAGCAGGTCGCACACTCGGGAGTCGCGCCCCTATCTCGCGCGGTTCTCAAACTGCCGATGACAACTTCCGTACTCGAACCTTGAACCGCAAATCCCGCGCCTTTAGGCGCCTATATCCACTTTTCTAAGATTTTTCCCGCCATCCGAGGAGCCAATCAGATATCACTCTTTTTAGACCAATGGGAGCCACGCGGTACAAAACAAACACATACAATACAAAATCCAATTAAGAAAGGACACGTGCATAGACCCCCGAAAACTCCTAAAAACCTTCGCCCTAACTGTAGTAGACCGTCAGCCGGACACCGCTTCAAGGAAAAACCCTTCGTCGGGGTGGAAGAGCAATACCGACGCTTCTTCTCAAAATAAAAAAAGGCTACCAAACATCGAGGGGCCCCGCTGCGCTCGAGCGAGGCACAGCGCATGGTACGCACCCAGAGCGAGGTCCTCGAGGAACAATTAAGACAGGGGACACGGGGGCCGCTCCGTGGCGATGACAAACCAGCCCTGGCGGTTCCACGAGAGGGACGTGAGGCACTCGCGAAGCAATAAAAGTAGAAGTAAAGGAAGATATTCGTTAATTGAATATTTTCCAGTCATATTGGATAAAAGACGTTAAAACTACACATTATTTATTATTTTTACTGTGTCATAAATGGCATATTGCATTCCCTTCCTTTTTTATTTCCTCTTTGTTTACAACTTCTCCACCAAGTTTGATATTGATAAACCCGAGAGTCAGTAACCTCGCCGACTCCCCCCCCCCCCCCTTCCCCTCAAAAATTTCAGGGGGGGCCGCGGCCCCTTCGGCCCCCCCCCCCCCCCCCTGTGTACGTCACTGGCGGTAACCTGTTACAAGTAACGTCGTCACCGTTAGCGCCTTACTTTTTCAGTAACGTGGTAACGTAATCGTTACTTTCCAAAACAGTTACGGGTAACGTACTTGCGTTAGTTATTTCAAGTAACGGATAACGTAATCATGTCACTTGTTACATCTTCTGAAAACTTGAAAAAGTGCACCCATATTTTTGGCCCGTTTCGATACTTCACTTTACCTGAAGTCCAGGCGCAGCTGATGCTACAAGCTGATGGAAATTATCAGAGAGAGGGAAAAGGGAACCATCATGGTGTTCTCTGTGTTTCTGTACGTGTTGAATCTTTGCTGAACCAACCATAAACGTTCATGGTCCATTAGCTCGTTGCGTCGGCTGCGTCTAGATTCACGCTGAAACATAGTATGTGATCCCAGTAATTAATTATTGCACTGATTCTACATATTTTCTAAATATTTCCTCTCTTTTTCCTCCGCAAAAATGTCCACTTTAGAAAGTCTCCAGCGCCCGCGCCTGTCATCCCAGTGCCGAAATACGCTGTCGTCAAAAAAAAAAAAAAAAAGCGCTGTTACCGTCTATTTATAAAAAAAACGTAACGCAAAAGCTTCGTGCGCTACTTTCTGTCGGTAACAGTATAGCGTTCCTTTATTTCGCAAGTAACGAGTAACGCATATCTTTACTTTCTTGAGGTAACGCCTACAACACTGCGGCTATACCTCTGCCAGTACGGAGCGCTGGGTGATAGCGTGTTGACATTCATAATGATCCTTACTGCGTATTAAGTAACGCTGGAAGGGTCGTTCACACGCCCACAGATTATTAGGTTACACAATATAGCATTCAATAGGCTTGAAGATTAATCGTTGTGTGCCTTAGAAACTTGAAAAATCGCTAAGGTACACAGCAAATATTTTACGAGCGATTTGAAACAGGGAGAAACGCGGTTCTATATCGACAATGATGTTTACATTTGCTAGTCTAGCTAAAGCTAAACTTCTAAAGCTTCAATCACTTTGAACAGTCAAACATCATTTGGGCTATTTCATGCGTCGAAAATAATTTATAGCATTTGTGAGAGCTACTCGATCAACCGGAACTGAAGGAAAAATACAAATTTGTAATATAAATACGCAAGTCAGCATGGTACATTTCTCTGATATCAAATATGTGATATAATTTTTCGGTTTTGTGCAGGCCGCATCTTAAAACTTAATGAAGTTTCCACGTGGGGAAAACTTTGTGTACCACATCAGACTCCTCACGTTTTCTACCTTCTGGAAGACCGAGCCTACAAAAAGGTTTTCTATCCGTGTGGAACCGTTCATGCATCTATGAGGGTGTGAAGAGGGTGCGAGGCTGGAAGAGTGTTATCCCGTGCGCGTCTTATCGTACCCGATGTTGTTAGTTCTATGGGCACCATAAGATTGGGGGCAGAAGTCGCACCGCCGTCTGTCCTCCCTTCCAGGTCTATCTTCAATGGTTGCCTCTGCAATTCGGCTCCTTGGAAGGAGAGCTCCGGCCCCTTGTCCTCGCAGTCCGTTCTCTGCCATTCGGAGTCGTATGCTGCGTGGGAAAGTTCGGTTAGGACTGAAGATCAAATTTTCTTTAGTTCCTTTTTTTTATGCTATACCAATACCCAATTAGAACGAACTTAAGGAACAAGCAAACATACACACATCATGCTGATGAAGTAGAGAAATTCAGGGTTTTAGATCCCAATTGCGGTGAAATTCAAACAGTAAAATAATAATATCACGATCAAACACGCGCACCATAACTTGATACTGAATGCACCGAAAACGTCGATTGTAAAAATGCACGCGAATCAAACATAAAAGCGATCCTTCTCTATTTCTCTACAAAAACACAACGGGGTACGTCAAGGAGCATAGTTTAGTTACATCGGTCCTGCTCTCTAGTGCTGAAAAAAGGCAGGCATGCCACAATACCAACAACTTCACAGTGTATCACCGCCGCAGGTTGTGGGAATTACACGTTGACAAAACGGACACGGTGTGTCGGCGAATGAAGGTAGGGAAGGGAATAAAAATGGCGCGTGTAGTTGGCTGAGCTGTGGCCATTTCCTATTAGATCCGACTAGTTGGTTCCATTCATCTGGAGGAAAATGTAGACCACAGGTCTGGCACTGCCTAAGTTCAGCTGGCTGGTGGCTGGCCGTCCTTCCTAGGCAGCGAAGGGTCGATCGCATTTGCGTTAAGAGCATTTCCGGTTAGCTCGGCCTGCAAAGTGTAGAAGAATGAGTATTAATAAACAGGCGCCAACACAAAGTTACTTCACCTGCCATCAAATATCTTTACATCCGATGAGCAAATCTAACACTGAAGGGTACCAGTGCTTGGAGTCGGTCTAGTTGGTTATTCATTACTTCATTAAACTGCGCAGTAAATGATTACGGATTACGACGCAGAGACGAGAAAAAAGAAGGCAACAAAAAACGCGCATTTGCAGTACAGTTCAATAAGGTAAAGGACTGAAGGCCACTTTCGAGATTAAACAGGGCATGGTTGACAACTCCATTTATCAGTAGGAGGGTACCTGCGAGAAATTTCAATCTGAAGAACACGAAAAAATTAAGTCCTTTGGGCCTATACCATTTCCAAGTGTGTATGTTTTAGCCAAATACTAATGACATATTTTGATTTCAACGAGAGATGTTTCTTTATATATGTATAGAGGTGCGTGCCTCTACATCACGTATTTTATTTACAATACCTACAGTTTGGCTTACGCCGTTCTAAATGTGGTCTCGCTGCTCGCGATCCTGGTTTTCGAGTCTCGTGACCGCTCCTCTTTCTTTTCTTCGTAAGCGGTCACTACAAGTACTCCCCCCCTAGTGAGGAGGCGGAGGTGACGAGCGTTTACGTCTCTGCGGAAGCCACTGTCGTGAGGTTTCCCAGGTTGTGTCCCGACTCAAGTTCCATGCATTGCCTAGCTGGAACTGAGCTTGTCGAGGTCTTCGGAACGGTGTTGCATCTTGTACACAACAATCGGAGTCAAGGTGGGCTGCCTTGACTCTGTCTAGCGAGACGACTTTCTCGTTGCCTTTTACCAGAAGTGTCACCGTTTTGTCACTGCGTCTCAGAACCTGAAACGGTCCATCTTATGTGGGCTGTAGGGGTTTCTTGACTCCGTCGTTTCTGAGAAAAACGTGTGTACAGAGCAGCACATCAGCCGGAATGGACGTGTAAAGCGCGATCCAAACCAACGCTTTTTTTTGCGCCTGTAGGTCGTGCGGCTGCGGATGTGACGCATTTCGTGGCGTTTTTGCTGTTTCCGGGCGCGCTTTCTGAGTCAGAACCATGCGCTTTGGTTTGGACGGGCGAAACTTCGGCACGAGCGCACAAGCAAAGTGCAACTGCGCCAGACCTGTTGGCCAGACGGCGAGAGAAAGAGAGTGAGAGAGATCGCGTTGTCATGTTGGAAGAGAATAAAAGGGGGGAGGAGAGGGCAGCCAGACGGCGAGAAACGCGGAGCCGGAACTAGCTTGCCCTCCACCGATTGGCCGGCACACAGGAGCGTCCTATTACGTCACCGCGCGTTTTTGTGCGCGTTGGGAAAGAAGTTGAAATCAACCAACTTTCTTGTGCGCGCCCGGAAGGAGCGAAGAAGCGGCGTGACGTCACGGAAATACGTCACATCCGCAGCCGCACGACCTACAGGCGCAAAAAGAAGCGTTGGTTTGGATCGCGCTTAACGTGTCGACGGTACCCTTGTGTAGATAGGTCGAAGGTAATGCATGAGAATACGGAGTCGTTTCACATAGTTTTCGGCACTCTCAATTTCGGTGTCGCTTGATTGGCTGAAGAATTCTCCTGGCAGACGGAGTGACGTACCGTACACCAACTCGGCCGTGCAACAGTTAATATCCGTTTTGAAAGCTGTTCGTATGCCGAGCATAACTAATGGTAGGGCTTCCGTCCACGCAATGCTGTTTGGCTGAGCCTTGATTGCTGCCTTGAGCTGACGATGGAATCGTTCTACCAAGCCATTAGCTATCGGATGATAAGCTGTGGTGTGGATGTGCTTGGCTCCGAGAAAATGGGAAAGGCTTCGAAACAGTGATGATTCAAACTGTCGTCCTTGGTCGGTGGTGATGGTTTTTGGGGAACGCCAAATCGACTTACCCACATTTCAATTAGCGTTTGTGCCACTGTTTGTGTTGTGATGTCTCTCATCGGAGCGACCTCGGGCCACCGCGTAAAACGATCTATGGCGGTCAAGATGTAGCGGTATTCATGCGACGGGGGAAGCGGTCCTACAATGTCAACATGAATGTGGGCGAAGCGGGCATCTGGTGGGTTGAACGCGCCTAATGGTGTGATGGTATGCCGGTGTATCTTTGCACGTTGGCATTGCACACATGTCTTGGTCCATGCACGCACATCAGCGTTGATGCGCGGCCAGATGAATCTTGGCACAATGAGACGTTGCGTGGCTCTTATTCCTGGGTGGGATAGGCCATGAAGGGAATCAAAGATTGTCCGGCGTAAATGGGCGGGTATAAACGGTCGAGGTTGGCCTGTCGACATGTCGCATGCTACCGTGTCGTCAGAGCCATGGATCCGCACATCCTGGAAGACAAGTGTTGCTGAAGTTGTTCGGAGTTTTTGGAGTTCGGCATCAGCGCGTTGCGCTGGTGCAAGCTCCGCATAGGGGACCAGATGAGGTTCGAAGGAGCATCGATTCACACCGATCCTGGAGAGCGCATCAGCCGCAGCATTTTCTGTGCCCTTGATGAAGCGGATGTCGGTCGTGAATTCTGAGATGAAAGCCATCTGCCGCACCTCTCGCGGAGTGTGTGCTGTGCTGTTGGATGTTAGTGCAAATGTCAGTGGTTTATGGTCGGTGAGGACAAAACAATCTTGGCCTTCAACAAAATGCCGGAAGTGCTTAATTGCGAGGTATATAGCCAGCAGTTCCCTCCCAAAGGTGCTGTAGCGAACTTCTGTTGGTGAAAGTTTTCTTGAGAAGAATGCCAGGGGATGCCAGTTATCTTCCACCTGCTGTTGTAAAACAGCTCCCACAGCACCATCAGAGGCGTCAACCATAATGGAGATGGGTGCGTGTCGCTTGGGGTGTATTAGGAGCGTGGCGTTGGCAATGGCATTCTTAACTGCCTCGAAGGCATGATGGGCAGCCTCATTCCACTGCAGTAGCGACGTTTTCGTCTTGTTTCCTTGCAGCATTGCGAAAAGTGGTTGACTTATATGGGCGCAATGGGGGATGAATCGACGATAAAAATTAGAAAGACCCAAGAACTCACGGAGCTTCGTTGTCGTCGTCGGTGTTGGAAAGTTTTTGATGATGTCGACCGTCTCAGGCAGTGTTCGGATCCCGCAGCTATCTACGTGGTGTCCAAGAAAACTTATTTCCTCGACACCGAACTCACATTTTGTCGCATTGACGACGAGTCCGTAATCTTGCAACCGAGAAAACAGCTGTCGAAGATGGTTGGCGTGTTCTTCCGGTGTGCGACTGAACACCAAGATGACATCGATGTAAGCGAATGTGAATGTCAAGCCGCGAAGAACCTGATCAACAAAACGTTGGAAGGTTCGCGCGGCATTTCGAAGTCCAAACGGCATTCTCAAGAACTCGAACAAACCAAATGGTGTGACGATCGGCGCAGTCTTGGCAATGTTTGTCGGCTCGATGGGGATTTGGTGGTAGGCTTTAACCAAATCCACTTTGCTGAAAATAGCGGCCCCTTCTACCATGCCACTGAGGTCTTGAATATGTGGGATCGGGTAGCGATCTGGCACTGTAGCCTTATTTAGGGCTCGATAATCCCAACAGGGTCGCCAGTCTCCGTCTTTTTTTGGTACCATGTGAAGTGGAGAAGACCACGGACTCGAAGAAGGCCGTATATACCCAAGTTCGAGCATGTGGTCAAACTCATCCTTGGCAATCCGAAAACGGTAGGTTGTCAAACGTCGTGGTCTTGCGAAAACCGGGGGGCCCTTGGTCTCAATGTGATGGGTGACGTTGTGCTTCACGCTTTCATCGGGGACCGGTGGGCTGAAGACTTGAGGAAACTCGTTGACAACGTTCTTCCATGGAGTGTCCACTTCCGCTCGTGGGAGAGACGGACTGAGAGGCGTCACCTTTGATAAGATAACTTGGACGCTAAGCTGCGTGTCGGTGTCGAAGAGCGAATTCCTTCTCATGTCAACTGTGAGGGCGAACCTTCGCAAGACGTCTGCTCCAATTGTGGCTTGTTGGACGTCGGCGATGGTGAAAAGCCAGCGGAACGTCCTGCGGAGCCCGATGTCCAGTGTCAGCGACTTTTCTCCGTACGCCTTGATTGAAGACCCATTTACTGCTTGGAGTGGCGGAGATTCTTGGCGTTGCCGACGTTCCTCCATCGTAAAGGGCACAACGCTTACCTCTGCACCAGTGTCTATCATTAAACGAACCTTCCTTCGGCGTTCGGTGACGTAGAATAGTCGACCTGAGGTGGGGCTCTCGACGCTGGCGGCCTTCAGCGCCTGCCCATGCCGTTTCCCGAGTAAGTACATGGCGGGCGACATTGTCTTGCGTGCTGTCCATAGCGTCGGTGGTACCAGCATACCTCTGATTCGGAGTCGGTGGACTCGTGGGGTGCGTAGTTCTGGTGGCAGCGGGCATTCTCTTTCGCGGTCGGAGAAGGCGACGGTTGTACGCGTAGCCTGCGGAGCTCTTGACTCAGTTGGTCCACCCTGACCTCCATGCGCTTGTTAAAGTCCATGATTGGAGTGAGTTGAGCTCCAACCTCAGATGGCGTAGGTGGCGGTGCTGATGCGCTTTGTTCCAGGGCAGAAATGCTGGACCCACCTACATCTATAATCTGGTCCGCCATACGAGCCAGAGTGGCGATCGAGTCTGTCGTCGTTGCGCTCAAGATCATGCGCACTTGGGCTGGAAGGCGTTGAAGGAACAGCTCCCTCAAAATTGCTGTGTCAATTGTTGTTGCCTTGTCTCCGAGGAGCTGTTCTATTCGTCGAAGAAATTCGGTAGGCTTTCGATCGCCCGACTCCTCGGAAGTCAAAAGCTGTTGCAGTCGGCGCGGTTCGGATTCCGTTGTGCGTCGTATCAGCTCCTCTCGTAGTTTCTCGTAAGGCTGATCGTCTGGAGGTGAGCGCAGTATATCCCGTACCATGGCCGCTGTTGCTTGCGGAAGAGCCGAAACCACGTAATCGAACTTCGTCGAGGACGACGTAATTTTATGCTTTCGGAAAATGGATTCTGTCGTCAGAAACCATAGTTCAGAGTCGGCCGACCAGAACTCGGGAAACTCAATGGTCGTTGTCGTCGTCCCCAAGATGGACGGGGTCTGAGCAGAGCCGGTGTCATCGCCTTGAGTCATGATGCAAGTAGAAAGCTGAGCTCACCGAAAACCAAGGTTCTGGAACTGTGTGGTTGGCTCAGGGCAGTTGTTTCTTGTTACCGGGTCACCAATTTGTAGAGGTGCGTGCCTCTACATCACGTATTTTTTTTTACAATATCTACAGTTTGGCTTGAAGGTAAACATGTTTGAGAGAATTCTCTCTGGTTTGGCTTACGCCGTTCTAAATGTGGTCTCGCTGCTCGCGATCCTGGTTTTCGAGTCTCGTGACCGCTCCTCTTTCTTCTCTTCGTAAGCGGTCACTACATATGCAACGTTTAAAAGCTAGGGGAAGAAAAAGTTTAGCCGATTGCGTCAGTGCTGCATCCGCGCACCTAATGCTGTCATTTATAAAAAGATATGCAGTGCAGATCAAACAGTCATTCTCGCGTTTTGCCAAAAGCTAACATCCAGCTGGGCTCACTTAGAAAACATTGGTTTTAGCTGAGATACTTGGTTCACGTTCACGAGTTCCTCAGAGACTCGCATTGCTAAAGAGCCCTTTAGATCACCCAGTTTGTAACAAAATGTTATACTTTTGTAAATTGATCACCAGTATAAATTGATTAGCATTCATCAACGGTAAAAAGTTTACAGTCGCTATTCCAAGATAAATATCTTTTTTGTCATTTCCTCCGACTCAAGACGAGCTTAGAGTGGCATTCCCCTCTCCTTCGTCCCAATTAATCGGAAGCCGAAGCACTTAATTATTTCAAGAAATACCTCATTTCTTGAAATAATTAAGTGCTTCGGTTAATTTCAGCGTAGTTTGATCCGGTAAACCTCAATATTGCGTTCATTTTCTTCGAATATATAACCAACGCGAGAAAACGCGCAAAGCCTCCGACTGGTCGTTATGTCATAATAGGGAGTATTCACTGGACGCCATATTTGTGGGTGCTGTTTAGAGCGCACGCTCAGAACGAGCTCAAGTCAATAGGCTGCTAAGACCTGCACTCCTGATGGTGCGGAATGCACGTTGCAAAAAAACTGTGGAAGCTCGCCGTCAGCACGCACTCAGCATTCGCGCACACAGCTATGGCCGCCATTGAATATTCCCTAAGCCCCACCCCTGCCCGTTTCGATCTGGATGAGATCGTACCGGCGTGCGGTCGTGTATCACTACTGCGTGACGCACGTTAAAGACCCCAGGCTAGCGGTTTGGACCGCACTGGCTAAATTTCTCATCTACAGCTGGGAGACTCGTCGCCCCTGTGAGGCAGACCAAGTTCTAGGCTGTATAAACACACACACAACCCAATTTTTTTTTGAATATTCCCTATAGGATCTCTCGGCCCCCAAGCGCGTGTCGCTCGTGTGGCAGCGCGTGCAATCGCAAGCTTTCCACTACCCCGCACTGGCACCAGTCGTGACATCTTTTCCGGACCCTTTTTAAAAATAGCAAGTGTGCGCGTGCATAGCTTCGATAGCCACTACGCGAAAGCGGAGATTGAGAAAGCCCCTTTTATGAAGGCACGCTCCGGGAAGAATGGCCTTGATCACCTCACGTCCCGTGAAACCAAAACACTAACGGCACATGGCGCCGTTAGTGTTTTGGTTTCACGGGACGTGAGGACGTGAGGAGCTCCGCAGTTTGCGAGCACATGTTTCGAAGACGTGACCGGAGAAGTGCCTCTGTGTAATTCCCGGAAGACAGAAAGTACCATATCGTAATCGTCGTGTGTGCTTTGAAAGCGAAGGGAGTCACAGGGTCCACGAGTGCTCAACAACAAGCCAAGGTTCACGACAGCGCTGCGTTGACTTCGGCGATCTCGTTCATGTTCGGGTCAACACGGCGATGCAAGAAAAAGCCGAAACGTTCGTGGTGTGTGGTTCGGTGCTTGGAGGTAGAAACCCACACTAACACGGAGCTCAAATTGGTTGTTGTGGGGTTGAGGTTCAATGGACTCAGTCCCGTCGTCGTCAGCTGATCCGGTGCAGCTGGTCCGGGAGGACGCAGCGAGCGTTTTTAAAAGTAAACCCCCTTCGTTCCGTTTCAAGATGGGGAAGATTCCTGACGCATACCGTGTGTAAAAAGCTGCGGGCGTTTTCAACAAAATTACGTCGTCTTAATTGAACAATAGACTTCAGATTGTTGTCTTAAATGCCGTTTTTATGTTTCGTGTTGTTAGACTGCATTTGCACAGCGACGTGTTTGCACAGCGACGCACACCGCTCGAGAAGATGATTCAGTCCTGCAAACGAGTGGTTATACAGAATTTTAGGGAAACTGAAGTCACCACCGATGTTTTCCTGTAAATCTCGAGTGAGTTTGTTGCGCTCACCATGCGGTGTGAATAAATTAGGGCAGGATTTCCTACCCGCCCACAGTGCATGAACTGAAACCCTTTTTTACGTAGTGAACATAGTGTTTTTTCTTTACTTTGGGAAGAGGCGTTGGTGCATTTATTATAGTACAATCACTTCAGAGTTGAGAAATTGGGGAGAGCGAGCAAGTTTTCCCAACTTTGTTTCTTTTTTTTTGTCTCTGGCACTGCCCCTAGTTTCAAGTTTCAATTTTAGTAGGCATACCTACTATCAGGTACAAACTGCTGTAAAGGAGGTAAAAGACAGGGGGAGTCAGGACGGTACGGACTCCGTGTTTTGCGCTTTTCGCAAGGTGACTGGGTAAATGCTTTTGCGAGGTATGCGGAATGTGCAAACGATTTTGTTATGCCCGTCGTTTGCATCTCCAGCAAAACGAATAAGATGATCTACAAAGGCACAATCAAGGGCCAAGATTTACGATAACAGTGCGTTTGCTTCGGTGGTCCGTGTAGTTGTACTATACCCTGCTATCTGCAACGCCGTGTCGTGACGAAGAGCTGGAACGTTCACGGCTTGTGCTGGGCTACCGGTTAACAGAAACCGCATCGCCCGCATCGGCACCGAGTGCACTTGGGCTGTTGATGCTCAAGCCTCTCATCCGCGGCTTGTCGCCAGCTGATCCCGCTGCTCGACGATGAGGAAGCGGCGAGAGTGACCACCTGTAATGGAGGTCCCGGGTTCGATAGCCGGACCAGGCGGATTTTTTCGGTCGCTCACCATTCACCGAGCTGTATTTGGAAATTTGTGTTTTTCCCTTGTCGCTCTTGTTCCCCTTCTCCAGGGATTATTTTCATCCTTCTTGTCCAGCTCGCTCGCAGCTTTGCATTTAATTGCACTATAATAATAACCTTATATTGCAAGTTTCACCCTTGTTGGTGTTAGACTGGTGGCGCTTGATAAAACCCGTTTGCTCTCCTGACGTCTCACCCCCTCACCCCCCCCCCCCCCCCCCCCCCTTCCCGCGATGCTGCGCGGACTGCACAAACCAGGGCCTGGCTCGAAACTTTGTCGGATTCAGAACGTTTGTATCCGAGCGCCGGCAATTCAAAATGTTGCTTCCTGTGAGTTGCCAATTAATTAAGATGATAAGCAGAGGCCCCAAGCGTCAAAGCGCACCGGCGCACCAGCACCCTCCTGACAACGCGGAGTAGAAAAAAAAAAAAGAAAAGCAACGAGGCTGTTCCCATTTGACAATGGGCTTTTGAGAGTAGCGACCTTCTGTCACGAATTTCTGCACTTTTTGTTGCTTTAGTTTGGTTGTGTCTCTGTTCAGCGCGTGTTTTTCTTTCTCACTAAAACCCCCATATGGAACTCTTTGGAATCCATCCCTGTCGATTTTCGGTTCCACTTATCGGATTATCTTTGGAGGTGCCCGCCTCTCTGCCGCTAGGACAAGGCCGCCATGCAGCTCATTGCCTCCTTCCTGAAAGGGAGACATGCGCTTTTGTCGAGGCCAGTCGTCGGGAGTTTTTATTTCTATGTTTTGCTCGGGTGGCTTGGCCCGAGTAGAAAATTATTTCCCCCGACCTCGAGCTCAGAGACCCTGGTAGGTGGCGGGAGAAGGGGGGACCCCCAGAAGGGCCGGTCAGGTTGGCTGGTCGCTCCTCCCGTCGTCTGTTCCCGTGAGTCGTACGGGCTTCGGTTTTTCCCTTTTCGGAAAGTGAGTGTGCGCGCGAGGCTGTGTTGCGTCCACCGCCGAGCAACCAGTCCACCACGCCGGAAAGTCAAGCCTTCGTCGTCCGTCGGACCCAAGACGTCGGTGAGTCTTCGGACTTCGTTTGAACCACGGTTGAACTTTCCCCTAGACTTTGGGTTCACCAGTGGAGCTTTCCCTTCCTCGGAACTTTCGTTTTCTATGCGTAGGCGAATGTTGTTCCCGGCTGCATTTGTGCCGCGAGCGGCGAGTTGTTTCGCGTTGTGTCGGGAATTGAGTGCTGTTTTATTGTTCTTCGTGGCCCCGCCGCCCGAAGTTTCGTCAGTGTGTTGCGTTTGTAACGCGTGTTGCGTTTGGTTGAGTTTTTCGTGCGCGGCCGTCCGCGGCTTTTTGTCGCTTCTTCTTAAATTTCTTGTTCTTTTGTTTTTTTATCCCTGCGTGTCTTCGCGTTCCTCAACTTTACACCGGGCGTGGACCTATCGCTTGTCACCGGTCCGAACCTAGCATTTTTATTATTTTTCAATAATTTCTCGTTTAATATCAGAGTGTTTCATTTATCGAGTATACTGACTTGCCTCCCCCCCTTCCTTCCCCTTTGTGAGACTTCACCGTCGTCCTCGAAGGGCTTCGGCCGACCTGAGGGGATTAAGCGTCGCAATCCCCGAACAGAATAAAGAATATAAAAAAATACGGAGATTCAAGCACGACAGAAATATGAAACCCTTCCGCGGGCCTCAGGGGGATTGGTCTTTGAGGGTCATTCCTTTCCTTCGAGCACCCTTTCCAGGCGAGCTGCCTTCGAGCTACCATTAGCAGTTCCTAGTGGTAAAGACTACGGATTACCAACTCGAAAAACCTTCGGTTACCATTTCCAAGAATTCATTCATAGAAGCGAAAAGAGAGGAGCTAGCGTTATTGTGAACGACCTCAAAGTTATTAGGGAGTTTTCGTAGATCGTTTTCGCCGTCCCGCAAGGCCCTCCGCAACCCGCTACGATAGCGGGAATTCCACAGTCAAGGCTATCGGCGCGCAGGCGCAGTAGCAACTTCTTCGTTGCGGAACGCTTAGCGGAGGGGGCAGCGCGGTCTACGAAAACTCCCTATTGGCTGTCACTCCCATCTCTTCAGGTCTCAGCGTAGGGACATTCAAATAAGGTTTGGCTTAGACGAAGGTGATAATGGCCACACTGAATGGCAACGAGCAATTGAATTTTATTTTCGTAATTTGTGATTAGAGTGTGTTTCTGTATGGTGTCTGAGCCAATCATGTTTCGCTTGCCCGTTTCGAGCATATCGGATACATCACATGCAGCGCCGCGAAAATGGTAAGCTTTTTTTTTTTTTTATATTGCCCTTAACTTATTTAGCGCTCGTTGCTCTGATTATATGTTAAAACAACCAAGTCAGGCTAAAACTGTACTGAGGACATAATTTCATAAAAAAATATTCCAACTTATTTCGTAGGCCTTATTGTATCACGCATTCTGGTGTAGAGTTTTTTGGCAGATGTTTCGACACATAATAGCCGACGCACAAATGTTTTCCTTTACTTTACTTTATCCCGCAGATTCTGTGTTCTTTGGTGACAACGTTTGGTGTTGGACGAGAAAACGGGGTTTATCTGAGATTATGTTGAAGAAAATGTGGGTGTGATTCCTCAATCACCGCGGAATTAACATTCGCGTGACCCGAATAATCGAAAGACATCCTCGTACCAAGAAAAAAACAAAACAAAAACACGAGAAGTGGGGATTTACGGCAAACCCAGCTTCGCGGTCGGTTCATCGGAGGCAGTGTTTTGTGCCAAATTAAAACTGTAGATGACGATTTTTTTTCCGCAAAGTTTTTTTTTTTTTTATTTAAGGACCGATTTTGATAAACCCGATTTGGGGTTTAATTTTTGTGGTTTATCGGGGTGTACTGAAAAACCCAAACATAGTCTTAGTTCGTGCGAAATGGGTACAATGTTAAAGGAGCTGTGCAACGATTTTAGGGCTGAAAGAATTGGCATCTTCTTCTTTTGACGTTGGTTATCTTGTCTTAAAGGACAGAAAACCCCTCTGTCCTTCGAAATGTTGCGATTCCGCCGCGTAATCGCGAGGCAAAAATTAGAATATTCCCCGACCTGCATCCGCGAGCGGCTGCCATAAGAATTACGCGGCATGACGTCAATGGGGGTCTTGTAGAAAGATAGCAATTTGGTCGAATACCTGCTCGATAAAAGGTAAGTTTCCTATAAATCTCGTCGCTCCAAAATAAATATAAACCCGTCAAAAACCTGGTATCATCGAGAAAACTTTTATTATACGGAGTTTTAGTGGCGCCATCTATCCCAGGCCCACAAAACAGTCAGCTCTATTTGCTACCGCGAACAGCCGCCAGAAGAAGCCGGTGGGGGGGAGGGGGGGGGGGGGAGGGGGGGGGGGAAGGGGGGGGAAGGGGGGGGGGAGCAGAGCCGGACGGAGATGGCCGGACCCGGATGAGACCTTTCCTTCTTTCACCACATTATTCGCGCTGCGCCAGCACGTGGTCACGCCCTCGCTGATGCTCGAGGGCATGGGTCTCAAACACGTGGCCCGCGGGCCGCATGCGGCCCGCAACTCGCTCGCACGCAGCCTGCAGTCCCGTCCCAGTGTCTCAAGCGCTAGAAATGTCATGCGCCCTTGTGATCTCATCTCGCTGATTCATATTCCCTCGAAAATTAGCCCTGCTCTTTTAACGTATTCACATAGTTTACATTCATCTGTGTTCATTTGCCCTTTGTTTCGCATAATGTTTTTGCTTCCCAGCTTTTTGTAACATACAACAATTCCGCTACTAGACTGCAAGCGGAAACTATTCATTGAAGGACGCATTTCGGCTGCGCAAACTCTCGATCAGCAGGAGTAACTGGCAAAGCTAAAGCTACGAGCTCGGGATTCTCGCCTTCCTTTTTCTGATTTGGAATCCGCTATTACAATATTGGCACATTGATGTGCCTCTCTGTAATCGACTGGCGTGAGAATTATTTGTGCGGAAACAGTGTCGCGGCGTGTACTATTAAACCAGTAGACCAGGTGTCACGCAACTGTTTTCTTTTCTCGATGTCTAAACCGCCCTCCGCTTACCTTTCGGTCGTGGCCCAGGCGAAGGAACGGCACGGGGTTCTCCGCAGTTCACCGACCGTCCAAAACATGGTCGGAGCACACACGACTGCTCTTCGATGGCAAGAAGTCGTTCCTGTTTAAATTCGCCAGCCACCGGCGTCGTAGGTCCAGAGCAGCGGGGAACCGGTGCAGCATAAACATGGCGCACCCACATTCATCCTGTTTGACAGCGTGGGTCTCGCGCACTAAATCGGCGTTTATTTTACGTTTTTTTTTTAGTTATTCTTACAACCAATTACAGCCAGTGCTGCCCGGTCGATTCTTTTCTTGCATAGGCATGTCACGCGCGAAAACAGGCCATAATATCAAAGCGGCGCCTAACATTGTCGAAGCAACTTGCCTGCGTACACTGCACACGTGCTTTCTAACAGTCCACTCCGTGAAGCAGACGAGCTTTCGAGGGAAAGGGTAAGCCGAGCGTTGGCGCAGCGCTCTGGTTCGAGAGTGTTTTTTCCTTTCTGCATCGACCTACTTGGAACGGTGTATTCGTCTCGAGATCGAACCGTGCCGCCACCGTGCGGCCGAAATTGGAAACGCGCGAAAGCGGGGATACCGCCGTGCGTCGTCTGCTACGGCCGCACGCTCAGAAGCATGGATCTCGACGACGCAAGCCCGTTTCAGGCTGAGCTTGACATTCCTTACTAAATGTTTTATGCTTTTGTTGCCGTTTCTTCTTATTGAAGGTTGTGTTGTGTCGTTTCCCATGCGTAGAAATCCAGCAAAGCAATTATTATTAAGTCGGAAGCTTCCATAACCTTAGTGTGTTGGTTTGTATACAATCGCCCGTCTCACGTATTTTTGTTATCTCGAACAAACCGCGACTTTCATAAAGCATTGAATGTTGAGTGGGTCTGTGGTTTGATTAGAAAATTAACACGACTGATCGCTATCCTTCAATGTACTAATCAATCAATAGATCCGTATGTTGATTTTTCCCCGGTCATATTGCGTGAAAGACGTTAAAACCACATTTTTTTACTGGTTTTACTATGTCATAAATGGCATATTGCATTCCCATTATAAACTTCGCGTTGTGAGTCCTACCTAAATATGAACACGGGAAGCCTTTTAAAATGAAGTATTTTTTTAAATAATTATTTAGATAGTATAATCACCCTCGGCGAAATGATAAACGCCAAACCACGCTGAAGTGGTTAATCGTGCAAGCCTGTGTCACAAAAGAAGTAAAGACGTCAAAAATATTAAAGCAGGCATATTTTACTCCTTGTTGACTTTCTCCAGCACAAGACTCCAATTAACCGGCAAAAATATGCAATTAAAGCATTACTTGAATAATCTCAAACTGAATCGATGAACTACCCAGTCCCGATATACGTTAGGTGAGGGCGGAGGGTGATCGAAAAGTTCCGTGAAGGTCGCTAGCCCTCATCAGTAAAAGAGTATCACTGCGGCCGATGCTGTCTGTGTCGTAGTGCGCGTCGTTTGTTTGGGTCGCAAAGTCTACCATGTTTGAATACAAGATTATTTAGCCAGAAATGTATAGTGTTAGCCTCTTGACATCCACGGCCATCACCAAGAAAATTGAAGCGGGTGAACCCACACTACCGAGGAAAGCATTTAATAACAGGAACATTGCTGCGATGCTCGATTACACTCGTTTATTACAGTCACGGCACATATATTAGAACAGTGTGTTTCACTTGTTTCAGTTGTCATGCCATCCGTGCAGTTTGCAGATCTTAAAGGGGCCCTGCAATGACTTTTTGAATGGTTTTTAATTTGCACTGAACCTGAGCGTACTGAACCTAGTAACTTAATCCAACTTTTCTTTTCTCAAATTTCGCTTTATTTTGAAAGTTATAGGCAGATTATAATTACAAAAACAAGCAAAAAATAACCTCCTTCATGACGTCGTAGGTCCTGCCTTGAGTGGCCTTGAACTAGAGGAGGAGTAGTGAGCTCATCGAGCGCACACGACTGCCGCAGTCCGTGTCGACGGCTCGAGAGGGCGCCACTAAAGCACATGTTGGATAGGCTGTATGAAGCGGGCGGCCAGGGCAGCTCGTATTGCATTTGCAGCGCGACTAAACACTAATTCGGCATAACGTTTCATTGGCCACAAACGACAGCAAACACGGGGTAAAGATCAGTTCAAATCGGGAGCCACTTCGCGCTGACGCACCGCCAAATGGCCAAATCGCCAACAGGGCCCGCGCCGAAGGCCTTCGGAACGCTCGGAACCGGTCGGATTCTTGAGCCGGTATACGACCACAGCGCTGCCGCGTACATTCGGGACCTTTCTAGGCTCCTCGTTTGCCGTAGCCTCATCCCACTAGCCTTTTCTAGTATGCAAAAATACTCCAGAAGCCGGGCGAAGACATGATGAGTGTAATAACGAAAACGGCTTGACATAACAAAAATAACAATTTAATTAAACGTTTCGCCTCCCATGCGGGAGGCATCTTCAGTAGAGCACAGAGCGAGTGAGAGTCGCACAAAAAAGTTCGGCTATTTAGGCATAAAGTTTGCGTACACCTCCGGCAGGGGGCCACGGTTCTTGTTTACCAGCGATGAATCACTTCCGCGTTTGTCGTTCTGGATAAACCAAGATTCCAGCAGCTTCCTCGGTCCCCACCTTTGATCCCTCGCCAAGGTCGATGCCTTGTCAAAGTCAAATTGATGTCCTGACGTCCATGTGTGGTCGACGAGTTCGGACTTGAAGCGGGTGGCGTTCGTCCCGTGCGTGTTCTTTTAGTCTTGTTTTTCTTTTTCGTCCCGTTTCTCCAATGTAGGAAGCGTCACATTCCTTGCACTGCACCTGGTAGATCACGCCCCTTTCTGCCTCTGGCGGGGTCGGGTCTTTTGGCTTGGAGATAACATTGGCAATTGTTCTGCAGGGTTTGTATACAGTTCGTACCCCTAACGGCCTAAGGGCGCGTCCCAATGCCTCCGAAATCCACTTAACGTACGGGATGCACACGACGTCACGTGTTCGTTCGGCTCGATCCGGGCGCCGACGGGACATTTGTTTCTTAACGCGATTGATAAATCGGTCGGAATAGTTACGTTTCTTCAAAGCCTCCCGCACATGGCTAAGTTCTTGATTGAAGTGTTGAGTTAGATGGGACTTTTTCTGAACGATGAAGTAACGATCTTACAACTGAGCTTTTGTGTTGAGTAGGGTGATGAGAGTGGTAGTCAAGAAAGTTTTGTGTGTCACATGGTTTACGATATACGGATGTCTCCATCTTAAAGAAAGGTTCACTAGTTCTATGGACACGTACATCTAAAAACGGTAAGGTACTGTCGGTTTCATGTTCGCAGGTGAACTGAATTGAGGAGTGGACACTATTCAAATTCCGGTGAAAATCGGTTACGTTCTCTCTGTTAACTATTACAAACGTGTCATCGACATAACGACGGTAGAACTTCACGGGGAAATCAATGCCAGACGTGAAGTTCTACCGTCGTTATGTCGATGACACGTTTGTAATAGTTAACAGAGAGAACGTAACCGATTTTCACCGGAATTTGAATAGTGTCCACCCCTCAATTCAGTTCACCTGCGAGCATGAAACCGACAGTACCTTACCGTTTTTAGATGTACGTGTCCATAGAACTAGTGAACCTTTCTTTAAGATGGAGACATCCGTAAATCGTAAACCATGTGACACACAAAACTTTCTTGACTACCACTCTCATCACCCTACTCAACACAAAAGCTCACTTGTAAGATCGTTACTTCATCGTTCAGAAACAGTCCCATCTAACTCAACACTTAGCAATCAAGAACTTAGCCATGTGCGGGAGGCTTTGAAGAAACGTAACTACCCCGACCGATTTATCAATCGCGTTAAGAAACAAATGTCCCGTCGGCGCCCGGATCGAGCCGAACGAACACGTGACGTCGTGTGCATCCCGTACGTTAAGTGGATTTCGGAGGCATTGGGACGCGCCCTTAGGCCGTTAGGGGTACGAACTGTATACAAACCCTGCAGAACAATTGCCAATGTTATCTCCAAGCCAAAAGACCCGACCCCGCCAGAGGCAGAAAGGAGCGTGATCTACCAGGTGCAGTGCAAGGAATGTGACGCTTCCTACATTGGAGAAACGGGACGAAAAAGAAAAACAAGACTAAAAGAACACGCACGGGATGTCGACAATTCCACGAACGCCACCCGCTTCAAGTCCGAACTCGTCGACCACACATGGACGTCAGGACATCAATTTGACTTTGACAAGGCATCGACCTTGGCGAGGGATCAAAGGTGGGGACCGAGGAAGCTGCTGGAACCTTAGTTTATCCAGAACGTCAAACGCGGAAGTGATTCATCGCTGGTAAACAAGAACCGTGGCCCCCTGCCGGAGGTGTACGCAAACTTTATGCCTAAATAGCCGAACTTTTTTGTGCGACTCTCACTCGCTCTGTGCTCTACTGAAGATGCCTCCCGCACGGGAGACGAAACGTTTAATTAAATTGTTATTTTTGTTATGTCAAGCCGTTTTCGTTATTACACTTATCTTTTCTAGTACGCGCCGTTTTTTTTCCGCTGCTTGGTGGCGGGTATGTCGACGGGTCCATTTCTCATTACCGTACTTTCTAAACTGCATTTGTTTCTTTTCTGATCTAAAATAGTGAACAAAAACTACTTTCATAGATAATTGAAACGGTTCGCGACACTTATATTTTGTATCTCGACTAAAAAAAAGCTCTTAGCGACTTTGACCAGTGGCAAGCCCAGGACCAAAGACGTCACATTTTGCGCGCTTTCGGTACCGCGGGTCGCCCTCGTCGGTGGAGGATGTTTCCGCGTCGTCCGGTTTAAATATGACGCACTAATATTTAGTTACTCTCTCCGTGCCCGCTGGCTTGCCCCAACCCCAAGACACGTGGAAACGGCAAAAAAGGTAGACGCTTAAATATGATTGCAGGGCCCTAGAAGAGACACTCTCTCCCCATCGCAACGCAGTAGATTTGTTCAGACTCCAAAAAAGTTACCCACACTATGGCACAATAAAAGTGCAGAGGAACTCAATAGCACGGTAATTTCGAATACAGCGCTAACTTATCTTCATTCTAAATATTTATATTACTGCCAAAGCTAGACGTTAAAAAAGCATAGAAACTGCGATTTCACAGCCCACAGTACCAGTATTATGTTATGTGGGTTGGAATTTATTATTTCTTTTTAATTTCAATGTTGATTAACCGATACATTCATTTTATAAGAAACAAATATTTAACATAAATGTTCCAGTTCAGCTGGAGACAGACATCAGTCCTGGTGATCCATGCTTTCCAACGACTGCCTCGAGCAGACGACGCACCCGCAGAAGCGATTATATAAATTTGGGCCGCACGCTGGCAACACGATTCGATCTTCACTGAAGCACCAAACAGTACTGCATCCTTTTTCCGCTAGAACTGTTTTCCCACCAATAGTATGCGACAAAATAAACGGAAGAATCTACGCCGTCTCGCGCGCGACCCTGGAGAGCCTATGGGGCGGCAGTTCTCCTATCCCCGCTTTGATAATGATAATAGCGCGACCGTAGCGCCACCTCTAGGTCGATCTCGAGGCCAATACTTCTTTTCAGCTTCCGTCCGAGCGCAGCCAAAGCTACGTGTGGCCGGAGCCAATCACACGCCGGCAATCGGTCACGCGATCTCGCCTGCACTTTTGTATCACTCCGCTTCGCCGCTGTTCGTCCGCGCCGCCCGCGCTCGCCGAGTATTTCGTCTGCTACGGGTGTATCAACGCTATCGTCTGCTACCGGTTTAAGAAGTGTCCTTTCAAGTTCTGAAATTAAATCACAGGGGATGTCAATACGTGGGCTGGCCGCTGCCGTTCGTGTCCGAACTTTCCACCCGTCTGGCATAGTTTCGAGATGCAAGTACACATTGCAAGGTGCCCGATGACCCGGCCGTTGATGTTTTCTCGTATTGTCTGGATATACCAGGGCGGGAGGCGCAGTACTTTCCACCAGCATCTTGGCGTTCAATTTGATCCGCAGGTAAAGGGGTGCACTGATTTCGCCGCGTATCAGTGAATTGTAGTGGGCCGGACACTTTTCTTGTTTACAACGCATTCGCGGTACGACGCGGCCGGAGTTTCTTGCCGAATTTGAAAGTAGACATTCATCACGACCGCTCGCGCCTGACGCCCAAACGTGCCTTTGCGAAAGGACGTTCTGAAGCGACTCGGTGAGGAAAGCAGCGAAGCCCATGATTCGGCCATTACGGGAGCGAACGCGCACAGAAGAACCGAGCGCTGCAGCCGTGTTGCACAACATCTGGAATGTTGTGCAATGTTTACGCACAAAACAGTTCTTCAAAAGTTCTTCTTCAAAAAAAAAAAAAAAAAAAAAAAAAAACCTTTGCACACTATTTTGTGGTGCGTAGGAATTCTTTTCTCGAAACTGCGAACCGTCCTTCAGCCTTGGCTGGGCTCGGACAGAAGCTGAAACGAAGTATAGTTATACTATGGCGCCTGAAACGCGTTTCCGGCTGGTGTGTTTACCGCGTTTAAACAAGTGGTCCCTCGGTTTTCGCCTGGTGACGTCATAAAACTGTCATGCTCTCGCCGGTAAGGATCTCGGCGGTGTTCCAGCAGCGGTGGTGGATGTAGCAGACGCCCGTTCTCCTGCAGACAGCTCTCGGGTCTGACAGTCCACGGAAGCTCCGGCAGCCAGAAGTCGGGACACCATGACGACAGAGGCACTCCCGTTCGGTTGTGCTGCAGCTTCTCGTTAGCATTTCTGGGACCAACCGCCAGGATCGCGACATCTGACAGCATGACACTCCGACTTCTGTGACGTCATTAGTTGCCATTTCGTGGCCACTTTTGATGTAAGGCCAGGATAGGACGCTAAAAACACACCAGTCGAAGACTCTTGGTCCTGTCTCGTCTTCTTCGTGTCATCGCTTTTTAGGCGCTTCACAAGTTAAACATGTACCAACTAGCCCACCTATCCATATTACTGCGAAGACGCGTTCCAGGCGCCATAGTTATAATACTTCGTTTTTGCTTAAAGGGACAGTGACACCCCCCAAAAATTTTTTTTTATTTTTTGCCAGGCGCTTCATTATGGTGTCGGAGGACTACCCAATTAATATTTTGCAACAGAGTAGCGTATTTCTTTAATAAAGCCAAAAGACGCAACTGCTCGAAACCGAAACCGAAACCCGACGGAGGTCGGAGAAGCGGAGAGAAGAGAGTGACTGGCGGAAGTCACGTGGCTACACCCGACCGTGCGGTTTTTTTTTTTTTTTTGTTTTTTTTTCTCCTCTCCGGTAGCAGACGACACGACATGCGGCGTGCGATGCGGCGTGCAGGAACTGCTTGCCGTGCGATTCTTTTGCAGTTATGTTTGTTCCGCTCGTTGTTCTGTACTCCAAGATGAGTTGTTTTGTACATTGAGGAGATCGAGATGAGTAGTGAGTGCCCGTGGTGAATTTCCATGATCGGCTCCGAAAAGAATAAACCCAAGATGTTGCGTGAAGAGCTGGCTCACATGTCCTGCATCCGAAAAAAAGTGGCATTGTGCGACAGAGTTTCCGAAAGATCAACGGGATCGGGACCAATGGCTGGCTGCAATTCCTGTAGAACATTTACGGGCACCTCGGAAAGCGGACGCTACCTGATTTATATGCTCCTTGCATTTTGTGGAAAGTGATTACATTGAGTTCGCAGGTGTCAAAACGTAAATCCCATACCGTTTAATTCAGCGAAGTTTCGTCCACAACATTTGTTTGTTATTTTTTCGTTCGTTTCTTCAGTGATGATTGTAAAAAAACGAAAAAGATATGTAAACATCAGAAAATGTTTGAAAAAAAAAAATCAAAGGGGATCGAACCCGGTCTACCGCGTGTGAAGCGGACGTCTTTCCCACTAAGCTACTGGGTCTTTTTTTTTTTTTCTTTATTGCAAGATTTTTTACAGTGAACAAAGATTCACAATGCACGATAAATTTCACTTGAACATGTACAATATTATATTGACGACGTTAGTGAAGGCGACGATAGAACGTCGCCTGTAAGGTTTGGAGAGGCGGTGAGAATAGTTAAAATTCTCTCATCATCGACAGCTTCAAAAATGCAGGCAACCACTCCAGTTCCAGACATACTTTCTCGTAGACAGCTGCTATCAAGTTTATATTTTCAATGAAATAATACCGTACTGGACGGGCATCCAGATCCGCGTGACGAACTGCCATCCTACTTCTCCAAATAGCGTGCAGGCCCAGTAAAAATACGAGGTCATATGGGAAAGGCGTCCCTTCCACAGACAAAAAGCGTATTCCCCGAGCCGTGAGCGGTAGGTCTTTTTTAAGAGTGCGTTGGAGCACGTCCCAGAACAGGATAGCATCCCAGCAGTCCAGGAACACGTGCTCCGCGGTCTCCGGTTTCTTGCACAAAATACAGTCCTCGCTCCATGGTACAAACATGCCCTTTTTTGGTAACCATGTCTTTACTGGAAGCGTGTTGGTATGTAGTTTAAAATAAAAGGTTTTCACAGATCCGGGAACTAGCATTCTTTTCACGCGGGAAAGCACATCATGGTCAGTACTGTCGGAGAACAAAGTGCGATACAATGGGACGGGAAACAGGCATTCAACAAGATCTCGCTTCAGACGCTTTCGTGTGACAGAGTTTAAGTACTCTCTTGAAAATCGCACACTAAGAAATTGGTACGCACAAACAACCTCTCTAAGAAAGCCCGTTACTTGGCCTTCACATGTGTCACACGTCGAAACAATGAACTCGGGTAACTCTCTGAACAACCGTACTTGAATGACAGTTCTCAGAAACGGGTCAGCCTGGTCTCGCAAAAAGAAAAACCTCGATACCAGCTGTCGTATGAACAAATGCGACAAACTAAGCCCACCCGACTTCACGCGGCGAAAAAGGTTATCTCGTCTAGTCCTTTCCCAGGTAGACTTCCATATGTACACGGCCATCACCCGGTGCATGCGTTGCAAATGCACACGAGAGCAGTGCAGAACCTGTAACAGGTACCAAATCTTTTCAACAAAAAATGAATTACACAGTGTTGCCCGTGCGAAGATAGAAAATTCCTTGCCACCCCACTTCGCGGGTTTAAGACTCATCTCCTCTGTTTTGTTACGCCAGAGCTCGTTGCTTTCACGGTAATTGTTCAAAGGCACTTCCAAGTATACACCGGGCTCTGTAGACCACTGAATAGATTCAAACACACGCGGAGTCACGTCCCAGTGGCCGTGCCAGATCCCCAAGCATTTCGCCCAGTTCACAGCACACGCTGTCTAGGCGCAATATGATCTCGTGAGTTGAACAGCCACTGAGACGCTTTCTCTATCACTACCAAAAATCGCAACATCATCTGCGTACGCTAATATTTTAACATCACATGCATTTAAAGAAAAACCACGTATGTTCCCACTCTTTATGACACTTAGGCAGTAGGGCTCAAGAAATATGGCGAACAACAACGGCGAAAGTGGGCACCCTTGCCGAACAGAGGATAACACAGAAATGCGTTTAGTTACTTGTTTGTTAATTACAAGACTAGTCGTGCAGTTACTATAGGCCATCTTTACTCCATCAAAAGTAATTTTACCCACGCCAACATGGTTTAGAATGCAAAAAAGAACATCATGGGACACTCGATCAAAAGCTTTTTCAAGATCGACTTGCAACAGAGCAACTTTCCGGAAATTAGCATCACATAGTTCCAACACACTGCGCGCAACATGAATGTTACTCATAATCGTACGTCCCTTGATACCGCACGTTTGATGTTCTCCCACCACATCTCCAATCACCGATTGCATTCGTCTCGCAAGGATTTTCATTAGAATCTTATAGTCCGTATTAGCTAGTGTAATGGGCCGGTAATTGGCTACATTACGAAGTTTCTTAGTGTCTTCACTTTTGGGGATAAGGACTGTGTGGGTAAATAAAAAAGAAGGGGGAAAAACTTGGTTTTCATAACATTCGCGATACACTTGTAACAAAATACAAGCTAAATCTTTTTTATACTTTTTATAAAAGGCAGCACCCAAACCATCAGGGCCCGGTGCTTTTCCGCTTTGCAAATCATCAATGGCTCTTTCTACTTCGGACACACCTATCGGCTGTTCTAACCATTCTTTTATTTCACTACCTAACTTTGGCAGAAGGGGCAAAAAATTTTCTGTGAAACCTTCTTCTTTTGGGGCTTTGTGACTCAGTAAGTTTTCGTAGAATTCAAGAAAGGCTCCCTCAATTATGCTAGAGTCACGCGTCGTGGTACCCTGATAATCAATTTCAGTTATTTCATTGGCGCGTGCGTATCTCTTTTCTGTGGCTAACGCTCGTTTTGTTGGTGCTTCACCCGCGAGAAACTTTTCTGCCCGGGCACGTATTATCGCACCTCTGTAGTGCTCAGTATCTATGAGCTGTAGCTTGCTTTTTATTTTATTAATGTCATCTATAAATAACCCGGGGGATTTACACTCTTCTAGAACAAGCTCCTTTAAAGTTGAGCGCAGCTGCTTTTCCTCTTTCTCTTTCTCGTACTTTAGAATGGTTGATCTTTCTATGGCGTCCATTTTAACTACTCGTTTAAATTCTTCCCATTCTCCGGTCATCTCGCTCCCGCAGATGTTCCTAAAATTTTCAATCCTTGCATTTAACTTGTCGTTAAACACTTCGTCGTCAAGGAGCTTATAATTCATTTTCCAGTTGTGCCAATCAAATCGGTGTCGTTCTTTTCTTTTTGATCCTAACCCGAAAGTCACAAGGCAGTGGTCGCTAAAGAACACCTGCTCGACACTATAGTGTCCACACAGCGGAACTAGCTCAACTGACACGTATGCTCTGTCTAGCCGTGCGTGGCTACTTCCTTGGAAATGTGTGAACTGCACGCCCTTCGTGCCCTTTCCGCAATGTGCCACGTCCTCCAAGTAATGCTCGTTTACCAGTTCATTCCAGACATCGCCACTGCTATCCCTCCGGCGACTATGAGGGGTCCTGTCTTCTGGAGCACATGTACTGTTAGAATCCCCCACCACCACAAGTAGTCGTTCGCACTTTAAATATTCCGCTATACTTAAAAAAAAAAAAAAAATGGCATCGTTCCGTCTCTACAGTCGATGCGTAGATACAGATTATACGAAACTTTTGATCTGAAAAGCAAATATCACAATACACGACTCTCCCATCTTCACGCGAAGCAACATTCTCAACAATAATACCTAAAGCATTTTTCAAAAAGATGCATACACCTCCCGACCTCCCTACCGCATGGCTTACGCATACATCGTATCGCGACTCAAATTGGCGCACCATCTGCTCGGTCTGCTCCTCGCTCTCAATCTTGGTTTCCTGGACCGCTATCACGTCGAGGTCGTTTTCCAAGAACAACCTTCTGAGCTGGCACTGCCTTCGCCTTGCAGAGAGTCCTCTTACGTTCAGGGTAGCTATACGCAGTGCGACCTCGAGCTGTTTCATAGCTTTAAAACTTAGGAGCTTATGACCTTCCGCCAGCTATCAGACACTTGCCAATCAGGGGGGTAGCGGGGAACCAGCTTACTGTGACAGCCGGTCTTCACGAGCCCTCGACGGCGAGCGGCTGCGTGTCGTATAGCGTCCTTTTTTCCCGGCGAGCTTCCACTGATATTCCAGGCGTCGCAGTGTCTGCTCGCTGGCAGCAGCACTGCGTGCACCCAAGTCCTCTAGTCGCCGCTTCGAAGTGATCGCGTCCAGGGACATTTCCTCGCTGGGGCTGTTCTCCGGTGCCGCTTCCTTTTCCTTACACGTAGCCGTATTCTCCGCTGCTTCCTCTACTGTAGCTGCATCCGAACCGGCTGAGTGCTCGAAATCCCCCGTGGTGTCCTGGAGCTTCGCGGTCGGCATCTCGGCTGGCGCTGTGACCACAAACGGCTCCTTTTCTCCGTCAGGTTTCCCTTCGCACTCCTTGCTAGCAGTTACTGCTGCCTTTGAAGTCGCCGACGCTACAGACGCTTGCGTTGAGGGCGCCGCCACCTGTTCCGCCTCTTGTTCGTCCATCACAACCTCGTTCGTGTCTTCCTCGGCCTGGCGTCCTCCTGCGACACGAGCGTAGGATCGAACGCAGTCTTGGCGTTCGTGACCATATCCACGGCACTCACTACAGCGAGGCGCCCTACAATCACGGCGAATGTGTCCAGACTGTTTGCACCGCAGGCACATTGGTGCACGTCCTGGAACAACCACAAGTACAGGGCCGCCGGTGAACCGAAGCTGGTGAGGCAGGCTTTCCAGCGTCATGCCTTCCTTCAGTGACAGCCGCGCCACCCGGGTCGACGACTCGACGCCGTCAAACCCGTCGATGTGCAATTTTTCTCGAATTATCTCTCTCACCACGCCAAACTCCTCCAGTGCCCTTTTCAGGGCTTCGTTGGGCACGTCGAAAGGCACCCAGTGAAGCTTGAGTCGGACCTCTCGTCGATCAGGGTCCATCGGCACACACCAACCTCCTTTCACCTTGAACTTGCCAGACATCATCAGTTTCTCCTTGGCAGCAGTCGACTTGAGGCGGACAATCCAAACGTGCCCCATCTGGAACACCCCCATACCGGTCACGTCGCTCAGGACGCCAAGTTGCCGCAAAGGTTCCCTGAAATCTTCAATGCGGTACGGCCGCACTCCGATGTCAGCGTGCAGAAATGCCGTGCATTTCGAAAAGTCATTCGCCGGTAGCGTCGGCAGAATAAACCGATAGTCAGCAGGAAGATCCAAAGCCCTATCGCCGCGTCCAAACAGGGACGCTTGCTCAGCTCCAACGGAGCTCATGATTCCGCGTGCGCTTTCGACGACGTTCGAAATTGGAATCAGCTACTGGGTCATCTTGTTTGTGATGGATCTCTTTCCTTAGTAATAATACAGCCGGTAAACTGTAAGTTGGAAAGTTTGCTGTCGATTTTTCTCTAGCAAAAGCACTCCCGGGTCAAAGTCGGGAAGCACCACGCTTTGGGGACATTCGCACCTAGTAAAAAAATCGTACGCGTGCATATTCAACTCGAAGTAGACACGTCGTGCTTGACGTTTGCGCGAGCGTTGTCTTCAGCCACGAGAAGGGAGCGACGGCTCGGCGACGTCTTCGTGCAAATCGGCTTGGTGGCCGGGCGTGTCGTACGGGATGAATACCAATTCTTTTGATCAGTCCCAAATTTCTCTTTTAACGATAGACAGAATTCGCCGGTACCGCGAACGACAGTTCTGAAATAGAGGTCCCACGCCCGTCGTCCGCTGCCATCGCCGTCCCCGCGAGTCCCACGATACGCGAAACGACGAACGTCGAGAATGCTTCCGGTTGTCTGTGGAACTTTTTTTTTTTCAATCAACGTAATTACAGCTTTTTAGAAGCCACAAAAAATGGGTTTCATATTTTTTTCTATTTTTAATATTGAGTGTGTGCCTTCAGCGACCCACGACTTTGATTAAATTTGGTGGTCGCATCGATACCTTAGAAAACGGCCCGTGACTGGGAAAAAGAGAGTGAGCGAGACTCGAACCGGCCAATTCTTGATCGGCGGTTTTCGGGCGGAAAGAAACCGAATTTCGAGCCGCAAATTCTGTTCAGGGTAGTTGAGCTCTCATATGTCACGTACAACTGAACACCTCGGCGAGCATAAATACCCTGTCAGTGTCCCTTTAAAGGGGCAGTGCAACGGTTTTAATGTTGAAAGAATTACCAGTTTGCATTTTGTATGTTATTTATACAAGCCCAAGTGACCAAAACGCGTCACCTTTCCCCAAAAAACGGCTATTCTGCTGCGTAATCGCAAGGCAAAAAACGACTTATTTGCCGATCTGCAGCCGCCGGTGGTGGCTACGGGAGCTAAAATGACGGCGTCTCTGGGGGATACGCGGAGGTCAACAAACCCCCGTGGCGAGCCGTCCTTTGTGTCCACCGCTCGCCGCGACCTTCGACGAGGCTAATCCTTTGAAAGTCGACAGTCGCGGAGGAAGCGGCTGGGGTCTTTGAAGGGAGGGCCCAAGGGGAAACCACGTGAACCCCCAGAGACGTCACTCGAAAGTCGGCGTGGAGAGTTGAGAGGCACTTCGACCTTCGATTTGTTTCATTTCTTTTAAATAAGAACTAGCGCCCGCAAGAAAATGCGGCTTTCGGTTTTTCGTTTCATTGGTTGACGCAGTTTAATTTCCGCAGTTAATTGGCCAAAGTCTGAAAATCGTTGCACTGCCCCTTTAAAGGGTTACTGAACCAAAGAATTTAGTGCCCATAATAAGTGGCGCAGGTTCTTTACACAAGCCAGCAGCCGCCGGTGTGCGCGAGCGCACGCAACGAAAATGACGTCAAAGACCTCCATTCGCGCTTTAAGAGGACAGTGAAGTGCATGGGCTTCGGGCCAAAGGAGAATAAAGAGAGGCTTTTCATCTCTACAAGTGAAAGCTACGTGCTTGTTAGACCAGTTAATCGCTTACCTTTTACACCAGATACCACTGTGTAGATGAAATACTTGTCTTTATTCTCCTTTGACTCGGAGCCCACACACTTCACTGTCATCTTAACCGCGAATGGAGGTCTTTGACGCCTTCTTTGTTGCGTGTGCTCGCGCACACCGGCGGCTGCTGGCTCGTTGAAAGAACTTGCGCCACTTATTATGGGCACTAAATTCTTTGGTTCAGTATCCCTTTAAAGGGTCGGTCAAACGAAATTTTGATTTGAGGAAACAACGTGAAAGCGCTAGGCGGGGGGCTACAAACCCGAAAGCATCACTCGTTAAGGGGCCCATGAAACAAATTTTGGGCTGGAATAAATCAATTTATATTGGGATTTTACGAATAGCACATCGTTCAGTGGGCCAAAAGAAAAAAAAAAAGGCAGAAAGTCAAAAGCCTGACTTACCTCTTTCCCTCCGTAGGTCTCTGCCAGACATGTACAAATTACTCAAAAAAGGTAGTTAAGTTACTGAGTATCGACGCCAGAAGTAATTGGAGTAGAGTAGAAATTACGTATTGGTAATAGTAATTGAGCAAACTACTAACTAATGTAAAAAGTAGCGAGTTACTTTGAAGTTACTTTCGAAGTTACTTTTTATATATGTGTGGTAGCAAAATGAACAGAAGTTTTGATCCGTGAAAAATCCTGCGAACCTAAAATAAATGCAGTAATTTTATGGTTTGCGTTTTCACTCAAATAGTTTATTTGCTCGCAGACGCAATTGTCTTTCAAAGTTCTTATCGCGGAGTTTTCCCCTTTTCCTCCTAAAGACATCCCCAGCCAAGCTAAAAAGACGTTCCACCGTGGCGCTGGATAGAACGGCAGCGTTTAATTTCAGAAACAGACTGTGCAGGGTCGGGTATGCGAGTGTCAGCATCTTTGGTGTCCATGACGAAACATGTGAAGTTTCTCTCGGCCCTAGAGGGTCTTTTATAACAAACTCTCCTCCTTTTTTATTTTTTCTTCGGCAAGTTGAGATTGTTATGACTGGCCCCTCTTTATTCCCACGACGTTCGGAGAGTACGCTGAGTGAGTGCACCTGACCGTCATGGGGTAAAGTCTCGCGCCACGACGTTGAGATCATCCTCTCGTTCCAGTCCTAATGCTACGCTACTAAAAAAAAAAAAATTTTTTTTGAAACGAGGCATGTTTCGCCACTGACGCCGGTTCCAACAAAAGGTTCTCCCAATGGTGACTCGCAATGCTCGCCGGCGACTACGGTATCTTGACACGCCTGACAAATAAATCGTTCTCACCAAAGAGGAGGTCTCCCTGGCGTGGAAGTTAGGAAGGACGCGAAGGATTACGTGAACAAGCATCCTCGTTCGTACAGTTGCAGGTCGAAGCGGGAACGTGCTTGCTCAAATGAACGGATTATCCGTGTCTGCATTTGTGCACGGGGGAGTCCGGCTTTGCAAGGGAGTATGCGCTGACGACGAGGCGACCATGGGAAGAGTTGCCCAGGTGCAAGGTCATTCCAGTGGCGTCTCCAGTGGAACCCCCAAACCGCTTGAGGTAGGACTCACTGAAAGCAAACAACACACACACACACACAAAAAAACAACCTCGGAGTGTTTTTTCTTTTACGGTTGCAGCTGAAGGCGCGGCGCCTGCGTGCATTACCGGATTAGGTCAATACCCGACCAAGGCTTGTTAGCATCTCTTCCTGCGTTCGTGCGCGCCAGTGTTATGTTTTGGCTGCTCGTCGCCACCATGGCCCAAGGACGCCTGTGATGCAGTTTCTACGGCTGCCGAGTAGAAGTGCGTAGGAACGGAATGTGAGGGGGCCCCTTGTTCGGGAATGCCACTTCATATGCCGGCGTCTTATTTACTTCTGTGCTCAAACTTTTGTGATCAGCAAATTTAGCACTACATTTCAAAAGTAGCTACTAATTTGAGTAGAAGTTACCTAAAAAACATAGTTAAATAAAAGTACTAATTACCCAAATAAAGTTGTAATTGAAAGTTACCAAGTTACTCAGAAAAGTAGTTAAACTACAGTAGTTTGAGTAGAGTAGTTGAACTACGTCCAAGTCTGGTCTCTGAATTTTCACTGGGATACATCCGCGGACCCCGCAGCGCGTCACCGGCTCCAAACGCACGTCACACGACGCCGGACCTCACTTATTCCCTTCACCCCTAAGCTGACGTTGTGGTGGAAGCTACGTGCTTGCCGGACCAATCAGCCACCCCCCTTTCATCACCTGACTTCATTCTCTGCACGTGGATATGCGCCAGAGAGCGAGATTACGTGGCAAAAGTGTGGCTGGCTCAAGGAGCACGTAGCTTCCACAGCACTGTCAGCTTCCGGGTGAACGGCGTGGCGAAAGCCACTTTTGTCTGAATTTTGAGCGGCGGGCTAATCTTCTCGGGGGAGAATGGATCTGTCCGGATTACACAAACGAGAGTCCGAGCAAGGGGCTCCCACTTTCCGTCTTCTTGAACTATTTGGTAGAATGCGCGATTTATGAGTTGAGGAGGAAAGTTAAAAGAGCTGTGCAACGATTTTAACGTTGAAAGAATTGACATCTTCTGCTTTTGATATTGTTCACCTTGTCACAAATGACAGAAAACACACCTCTTTTCATCGAAATGTTGCGATTCCTCCGCGTAATAGCGAGGCGAAACTTAGAATATTCCCCGACCTGCAGCCGCGAGCGGCGGCCATAAGAAACACGCGGCGTGACGTCAAAGGAGAATCTTGTAGAAAGATAGCAAGTTGTGCGAATACCTGCTCGATAAAAGGTAACTTTTCTATAAATCTTGTCGTTCAAACCTATATATAAATGCGTCAAAACCCTGGTATCATCGACAAAACTTTTATTATACGGAGTTTTAGTGGCGTCATCTATCCTATGTCCACATAGGGTGCCTACATGTTCCCGCCGCTCCGCTGTTTAGGGTGGCGACAACGTTTGTGATACCTGTTGCCGACAAACCAGTGTTGCCTACCTCGTTACCATGGCAGCCTCCGCTGTTTCGTCGACCATTTTGTCACACTCGCCAGTCGTGCGCTCGCGCTACTCCGCTAATCCTCGTTAGGGCTAGGGAGCGCCCACCGCTCTCGTTCCGACGGCGAGGTTTCGGCGTGCGATGCCGGTCTGTTGCGTTCCATTTTGTCGAGGGGACTCACGTTTCGATAGACGCAGCGCATACTTCCTGCTCGCAACTTCAAAGTATGAAACACCCGAATAAAGAGAGCGACAGCCACGCCGACCGCCATCCCGCTGAGCCTCCGACTCGTCCGACTCCTCCTATGAACGGAAACGGAAGTGGCCTCACAGTGTTGCCGTCGTTTCGAAGCTACGAAAACTCAACGTTGTGTACGTTTAGCCAAATAAGAAGTGGGTCAAAATGGCGGTGGGAGAGGATCTGGGAAAGGGTAACAAGAAGTTGGCGCCACCCTAAATCGGAGCGGAAACATGTAGGCACCCTAGGTCCACATAGCCGTCAGCTCTCTCTGCTACCGCGAACAGCCGCCAGAAGACGGAGGGGGAGGGGGACATGGCCGGTCGGGCGGTCGGGCTATGGCCGGATCGGTATGAGACTTTCCTCCTTTCACCATATTGTTCGCACGGCACCCGCAAGCACGTGGTCACGCGGTCGCGAGCGGATGAGTTCTCGCTACTCACTGATGGCTCTAAAGAGAGAACTTTTCCGGATCCCCGCGCCTACACCCTCAACGTCACTGCGCACGTGACCCGGAAGTCGGCGTACGAGTTGAGAGGCGGCAAGAACCTGGATCTTTTTCATTTTTTAAAATAAAAGCTAGGGTATCCAGGCAAAATCGGTTTTCTGTAGTTCACTTCAGAAGTGTCAGACCTCAACTTCCACAATAATTTAAGCAAAGCCCTGAATTTGTTGCACAGCTCCTTTAAACAGGAAAAAGTTGAAAAAGCGTTTTATGACTCCTTTAACTGATACTTCCAATGAGTATTTATATTTTTGTGAAAGAAAAGCGCGCTTGAGCGAGGCCAGAAAAGCCCGTGACGTCGCTCTTCTTCTTTCCTCCTTTTCTCGCTTTGTCTCCACAAGGACGCGAAGGAAGAACGATCAAGGCCGTTTCTCTTCCTCAAGAATTCTGCAGAAAACGCGACGTCGCGATTCTCACTCAATCGCATCCTTATTTTACGAAAATACGGCCATCCGTTCGAGATATCCCTTTATGAGTGTTGTTTTGAGAATTAATTATGGCGCCTTGTTGAACACCCCTGCTACCCCATCTTGTAAAATCCAAATTTCGTTTCAGCATCCCTTTAAGTCTTGACACAGCCGATGCTACAAGTGCGAGCTTCGGGCTTTGAGTGGCCCTGCCAAGCGCGCCCGCTCGTGCAGTACAAGCACTGTTCAGGGCCAGATGCCCGGGCCTGTACCATCAGCTGAACTTAGGCTGAAGCGAAGTATAAAACTTGTTTTGGGTAGTACAAACTCTAGCGTCTCAAGCTGTCACACAGTAAAAGTGTGCCTGCTCTTGGTGCGGAACGCGATCACGAGGAAAATATAAAGAAACTGCAAGAATTTGAACGCAGTAGAAGCACAGTATAGAAGAGGCCATAGCCTCTTCTATACTGACAAAGCCTGGCAGATTGCCACGAGAAGCGCCCGCCGAAATAGAAAAGGTCGCGCGGTAGACAACGGTTGAGAGGAGAGCCAGGTGACTGGCGACCCGTTGCGGCGAGATACGGAAACGCAGCGTGTCGACACTGCCGCGAGGCTCTGCGGCGAGACGCAAGGACCCGGAAGTGTGTTTTAAGGTCCTCACCGCTGCAAAAACTGTGTGCTGACGTCCAGGTTCTCCGAGAAATGACTCTTTGATGATCTGCGCTACCACATCCTCTCGCTCAAAATCTGCGACACTATACAGGGTTCTGTCGTCGACCTGCTAGGTTTTCTGAGTATTGAGGTGGCTATGGTCTGGTACTTTCGATTGTCTTATGGGGAGCTTAATGCTGAGCGCGTGCTGATGGCGAGCTTCCACAGTTCTTTTGCAACGTGCATTCCGCACCATCAAGAGTGCCGGTCTTAGCAGCCTATTGATGCGAGCTCGTTTTGAGGATGAGCTCTAAACAGCACCCACAAATATTGCGTCCAGTGAATAATTCCTATATACGCTTTCAGGGAGTTGTGGATGTTCGCCGCCATAACCGACCTTCCGTTTTTGTTCCGTCTTATTCCGATCGCTTCACTTCATCATTGCCACAGCAAGACAGGTTAATTATTGCTCCTTTAGATGCTATTGTGTCCTTCTCCCCAGCATAGGCCTTTGTGGAGGCTCGTCAACACCCGCTTCAGTAGCTCGACATCTCGGTAAAAAAACAGAAGGTCGGCAATGGCGGCTCAGTCATCTGCATCAACATTGATATCACTCTTGACGCAAGTTAAAACAACTGGCATTCTCCTTTACCCTTCAGTGGGCATGTGAATGTACCAGCAATGCAGTCGTCTAATCCCTTTTGCTTCTTCATGCAGTTCGTGGCGCTTCTTTGTGCGGGCCCGTCTGCGTCACTCTCAAGGCCCATGCCGGCGATAACGTTCGCGCTCCAGCGAGCCTTGTGCTATTGGACTTTGGCTTCGGCAAAACAGTAAGAGGCTTCCTGGCAGTGTTGTGTCCATTACCGAAAATAAGTAACGAAATATCGTAACTCGTTAGCTTGGAAAAAAGCTAACGTGTTACAGAGCTCCATTACCATTTTGCGACTGCAACGATATATCGGTGTCCTTACTTGCCATTACTAAGAAATGTTACTTTTAGGTTAGTTTTAGATATTTTGTTTTTCATTGTTAGTATATGACAGCTGTTAGTATATGACTGTAGCGCCTCAACCACAAACGACTCCACACGATTGTCGAACCGTTCTTGAGAAACGGGAACTTGATGCAAAGGGTCGATCTTCATATCCTTCAGCAAGGGCTGGTCGGGACAATAGGTTGTAGTGTCGGGACAATAGGTTGTAGTGTCGGAAGATAAGGTGGCCTCTCCGTTAGCAGACGCAAGTGTTGCCACCACTCTGTGAGGGCCGCCAAGAAAGATTAAGGGATTCTAATCTGGAGCTACCGCTGCCTCTTCAGCCTTGTTGTCTTGTTCAGGACTGGAGTTATCAACCGGCAGAAGTAGACACCTAAGGTTGTTCCTCAGCTAGAAAACACCAGAATTTATTAATCTCATACATGATGTGTCTCTTTAACAGTCGACCAAGGCAGTACAGGATGGCGAAGGAAAGAAGATTCACACAGCAGCCATTGAAATCTAAACAACTTCTAAGAAGAAGAGCTGGGACGACTGACACCTGAAGATGCAAACGCAGCTGTACTGCGTTCACCCCCATTAATCTGAGACCTAATGGGTCGCATCTTCATACGCCTCAGCCCCAAACGAAGTTTTAATACTCATTTTGTTTTCGGAATACGGCGTGTCAAACTCACGAGAACAGAATTTCAATCACAGCATAGTATTGCAGGGGTTGAAGTGGACGATACATCTCGTGTACTGATTCGCTAGGTTGGCTCTGAATATTACCTTGTTCGGGTGATCAGTGCATACTCATATCATTCAAATGTAAATCTTAATTGTACTCTTTCATTCCTCATTTGCGATGCTTGTTTTTTTTTTTAATTTCGCACTCAGTTTCACCGTGCTAAATATACGTAGTTAAAGGTACAAACAAGTATTGTCGCTTTCCGTTCCTTCCTGTTTATTAACCGTCGTCTTTCTAACCTTGCAGATCAAACTCGGCAGGAATTTGGACACAGATGTGAATGACATTTTGCAGCTTTGGAAAGTTGGTCTGTCACCAGCCGAGTCCCCCTTCTGTGGTGCAACGTCTTTGTGCTACATTATGTCTTTACACGTATGCGACAGAGTCGGATCAAATGAGATGGCTACAGTTGAGCCTGCAGCGTGTAAACTTTCCATTGTCTGCTTTACCTCACTTTGCCTATTTAACGCCCTCACCCCCCCCCCCCGCCCCTCCCACTCCTTTCAAAGCCTTTCATACATTTATTGATTGAATCTGTATAACCCCTCAAAGTGTGCCTTAATGCGGACAAACTGAATAGTGTGTCTTACTTTTGGTTTATTATGTAGAATCTCTGATGGTGGTGGTCTCTAATTCGGTGAAACGGCGTGCACTATCTGCGTGTTTGCTTTATTGTTTGCTCAAGTAAAGGCAGGTATATTAATTTCTTATTGCTATGCTTACAACCGCTCATGCTTAAAACACTGGTGACTACTTATGACCTTCAGCGCAGCGGCCGGTCATCAGCAGTCACAAGATGGTTCACAAGCCCCTCCGGTCGTAAACAGTCACAAGTGTGTTAACTGCCGAACTTCGTTCTTTTATGACCGTACTCTCATGTTGGGTCTTAAGAAAACTATCTGCAGACCTGTTCAAAGCACACATATGTATGCTTTGAACACGTCCGCAGTCAGTTTTGGTAGGCCCAATATGAAATGACACGAGAAAGAAACGAGCCTCAGATGGTATTTGCACACTGCTTTTTGCTTGGTGTACGAGCAGTGTTACCGGGTCTTTACGGAGCGAGTCAAGAAAACGTCTGCAGATGACTAGTCTGCTAACTTAGGTGAACAACAGAATTCGGCTGCTACGAAGCGTCATTCGCAGACAAAGAGAAAACAAGAAAATCTTTTACGTCTTCCGTAAACGAACCGGAATAAAGGCAGCCGTCTGCTAAAAGCTTGCGAGTGCCACGAGAAAGTGACACGGGACGCAAGCTGAAACTAAAATGGTCTGCTATACTTCCCGTTCGATGAGATCGACAACAAGCGCTCCCTCTGCAAATTTCCAGCCCCGCTGCCCTACATAGCTCAAATTCTTCTATGTAAGTAGTACTCGGGACAAATACCTTAAATACCTCGAGAACCCTGTCACCATCCGTATGTTGGTGAGTAGCTCTCACCAAAAGGACTCGCGAACAGACTAGAGATTATCTAGTGACATGACTTCGCACTTGTCGATAACTCTCGCAGAGCAAAACGCTGAGGCGTCATGTCCAATCAGTAAGCGAGAATGCTATCGCTCTCACCAGGTACCAAGACCGACCCCTAAAGTTGGTTTTGAAAAGCTGGCGGAACAGGGCTGAACAAAATCAGTAATACGAGCCATGTTCCAGCCTGAACCATGCTCTCAGGGTCCGCGAAGACTTTACAGAGGAGGTGTGTAGAAGTTGTTAAAAATGCATAAACAAAACTACGAATAAACTAACGAGGGATTCGAAATGTTTAAAGCTATGGCGGTCTCGAAGATGAGATGCCTTCAAAGGAAAGCTGAAGCGGTTTTGTAATTGAGGAAACACACTTAAATTGTCTTAATTTGCCCTCCAGGAAGCCCAATGGTTAATTTATTTTTCAATTTCATGCACGAAGGCAGTAGAAAATAATTTTGAAAGTACCGCTGAAGGCCCTCCTTCCCGGAGCGTGCCGTCATAAAAGGAGTTTCCGGAATCTCCGCTCTCGCGCATCTTCAGTGCCTGTCAAAGTTATGCACGCGACTCTTGCTATTTTTAAAAAGGGGAAAAAAAAAGACGTCATGATTGCTGAAAGTGCAGGGGAGTGGCAAGCCTGCGATTGCTCACGAGCGACACGCGCTTGGCGGCCGAAAGATCCTTTTATGACGTAACGACTGGTCAAAGGTCTTTCGTGTGTTCTCGCATTTAGTTACATCTTCGGGGAAAACAAACCAAATCTTCAGAATTACGGGATCAAACAACGCAGAAATCAACCTCTATCTTTTTTTTCGGAAGAAGCGTTTCACCTTCTCTTAAGGTCAAGAGGAGAAAGCCACTCAAGCTTGTCTTGAGTTGGAAGAAATAAAAAGGAGAAAACAAACATTTGCCTTGTAATAGGAACTGGAAACTTTGTACTGGTGTTGAATGGTGATCAATTTATACTAGAGATGCCTTAACCAAATTATAACGTTTTATGGTCAAATTCTGGATGATCTAAAATGGTTTTTACCAATGCGGTTTTTTGGGGAACTCGTGAACGTGAACCAAGTATCTCAGCTAAAACTCGTTCTTCCTAAGTGGGCCCCGCTTATGTTAGTTTTTGGCAGAATGCGAGCCTGAATGATTGATCTGCACTGCATATCATTTTATAAATGGTGGCATTAGTCGCGTGGATGCGGCACAGACGGAACCGGCACACATTTTCCTCCTCGCTAGCGGTTTGACGCTGCATATATAATGAAACATCTCTCGTGGAAATAGAAATGGTCAGTGTTATTTGGCCAAAACATTCACACTTTGAAATGGTGTAGTCCCATAGTACGTAATTTTTCCGGGTCCTTCAGATTGAAATGTCTGGCAGGTACCCTCCTACTGATAAATGGTGTTGTCATCCATGTCCTGTTTAATTTCGAAAGTGGCCTTTAGTTTTTTACTTGATTAAACTGAACTGCAAATGCGCGTTTTCCCGTTTGTTGCCTTCTTTTTTCTCGTCTCTGCGTCGGAATTCTTAATCATTTACTGCGCAATTTAATGAAGTAATGAATGGCCAACTGGAGCAATTCCAGGCACTGGTATCCTTCAGTTTTAGATTTGCTCATCGAATGTGACAATATTTGATGGCAGGTAAAGTAACTTTGTGTTGGCGACTGTTTATTAATACTCATTCTTCTAAACCTTGCAGACCGAGGCCAGCCACCAGCCCAGCTCAACTTTGGCAGTGCCAGACCTTTGGGCTTAGACTTCCCCAGATTAATGGGACCAACTAGTCGGATCCAATAAGGAATGGCCACAGCTCAGCCAACTACTTGCGACCTTATTCCTTCCATAGATTTGTTCGCCGACACACAGTATCCCCGTTTTTGTTGACGTGTAATTCCCAAAACCTATGGCGGCGAAATACCGTACAGTTGGTTTTGTGTCGTGCCTGCCTTTTTTCAGCATTACAGAGCAGGAGCGACGTAACTAAACAATGCTCCTTGATCATATTCAGTTGTGTCTTGCTCGATTTGTGTGGGATTGTTTCGACGTAATGTTTAGCGAGTGTTTAAAGGTGAAGTGAAACATTTGTAGTACGTGGTTAATAGAGAAGTATTGCTTTTAAGTTTTGTTCACGTGCATTTTTTACAATCGACCTTTTCGGGATTTTCAATATCCAGTTATGATGCGCGTGTTTGTTCGTGCTTTGATTATTTTACCTTTTGAATCACACCCCAATACGTATGTAAACCCCTGAATTTCTCTTCTTTATCTGCACGATGTGTCTCTGTTTGCTTGTTCTTGGAGTTTGTTCTGGTTGGGCTTCTCTTTTGGTGTAGTCTAAATAAAAAGAAGGCAACTAAATAAAATTTTGCCTTCACTCCTAACAGAAATTGCCCACGCAGCATTCGACAACAAATGGCAGAGAACGGACTGCGAGGACAGGAGCGCGGAGCTCTCTTTCCAAAAGGCCGAAATCCAGCGGCAACCATGCAAGATGGACCCGCAGGGTTGGACAGACGGCGGTGCGATTTCTGCCCCTGATCTTATGGTGCCCAGAGAACTAACAACACCAGGTATGCGAAGACGCACACGGGAAAACACTCATCCAGCCTCGCGCCTTGTTAGCACACCCTCCCATGTTCATGAACGGTTGGTTCCACACGGATTGAAAAACGTTTTGTAAGCTTGGTTTTCCAAAAGGTGGAAAATGTCAGGAGTCTGAAGAGGTACACAAATTTTTCCTCCCGTGGGATAAAGGGGTTACATTCGAAAGTCCGTGTACTACAACTATAGTGAAAGTAAACAAACAAGCTGGGCTCAACTGAAGGAACATTTAGTTCGAGCACTCCAAGTTGCAATTAATACATCTTTTTTGATATCAGAGAAATGTACCATGCTGAGTTGCTTATTTATATCACAAAATTGTATTTTTTCCTTTTGTTCCGGTTGATCGAGTAGCTCTCACAAAGGCTACAAATTCCGTTTGACGCATAAAATAACCCAAAAAGGTTTGGCTGTTTTAAATACTTGAAGATTTTCTCAAAACATTATTTGTGACACCTAGCTTTAGCTTTAGACTGGCAAATGTGCATTCGAATGTCGAATTAAAACATCTTTTAAAACATCTTCGCAAATTATTAAGTTTCTAAGGTACAAAACGAGTATTTTACGAGCTTATTGAGTGCTGTTTTGTGGAAGAACGTGGAAACTCTAAGGCAGTGGCCTCAAACTCATTTGAGAGTGGGGGCCAGGTATCTCACGCCTGAAAAGTCGAGGGCCAACGTACGACGAGGGAGGAGAGGGACCTTGTGCTTCATTTTTTTTTATGTCAAAGATTTGTTAGTGACATCTTTACATTTGATTTGCTTATAAGCCTGCTTTGGGCCTTGACCTGATGTGATAAGAATATAATGGCTCCGCTCCACCAACATGCTGGCATTTTAATAGAACAAGCACACCGTCGTTCCCGTTGCTCAATCCACCCAGGAATTAATCAAGCTCAAGATGTCTCAAAAAACAATCAGTTAATGTGACAGTTGTTGTTTTCCAGACGATTTTTACCACAACACTCGAACAATTACTTGTATTTTAATCGTAACAGCTTTTTGATGGTGAGAATCCCGAGCTTCTTCTTATTCTTCTTGCTGTGAGGTCCAGAGAAGGAAAGGCAAAGCCGGGAGAGATGTTGGCCTCCTGTACGGGGCGAGTCGCTACCCGGCTTGGGGAAGGGGGAGGAGCCGTAGGTGGCTAAAAGAGATAGTGTGGAAATTTGGAAACCAGTCTCGTAGCTTTATCTTTGCCAGTTGCTCCTGCTGATTGGTCGCGCCGACGAAATGCATCCTTCAACGAACAGCTTGCGCTTGCAGTCTAGCCGCGGAATTATTGTACATTACAAAAATCTGGCAAGAGAAATATAAAGAGAAACAAAGGGCAAATGAACAGAGATAAGCATAAACTATGTGAATACGTTAAAAGAGCAGGGCTACATTTTGAGTAAAAATGAATAGGCGAAATGTGATCAAGATGGAGCATGCCATTTCCAGCGCTCTGGACATTGGGACCGCGACACGTAGCCGGTTGCCTGCGGGCCGCGTCCCAGCAAGTCGTGGGCCGCGTGTTTGAGACCCCTCAGTCTAAGGAGTCAGATGTGGTACATAAGTTTCTTCCACGTGGAAAGTTCTTTAAGGTTTGGTTAGTGCCCTGCACCGAGCAGAAAAGTACACCACAACACAATGCAACGTTTATTTTCTTAGGAAATGGGGGGGGGGGGGGGGGAGATAAAGGAGTTATATTTTAAAGTCTGAGAAACGACAACTCAAATGAAAGTAAACAATCAAGGTGGGCTCTACTGGAAGAACGTTCCTTCCGAGCACTCGAAGTTTCAATTGCTACACTATATTCCTTGACTGATATCCAAAAAATGTACCGTGTTGAGTTTATTAATTAAAAAAAAAAGTCTTTTTTTAGTTTCGATTGATCGAGTGGCTGTCAAAACACTATAAATGATTTTTAATGAATAAAATAGCCCAATAAATTTTCGTTGTTCAAATGATTGAATATTTTCTGCCTGCATTATTTGTGTCGCCGAAGTTTAGCTTTAGACTGGCAACTGTCCACATCATTGTCGATATAGAACCGCGTTTTTCCCTGTTTAAATCGCTCGTAAAATATTCGGTGTGTAACTTAGCGATTTTTCAAGTTTCAAAGCTACGCAACGATTATTCTACGAGCCTATTGAATGCTATTTTGTGTAACATAATAATCTGTGGGTGTGTGAATGACCCTTTCAGTGCTACTTAATACACAGTCACAATCATTATGAATGAAAGGAACGCGTTACCGTTACCGGCAGAAAGTAGTGCATGTTACTTTTGCGTTACTTTTTATTTAGAAATTGACGGTAACAGCGTTTTTGTTTTATTTTGGTGTCAGCGTTTTTCAACACTGGGATGACGGGCGCGGACGTTGGAGATTTTCTAAAGTGGGAATTTCTGCGTGGGAAAAAGAGAAGCAAACTTTAGAAAAATATGTAGAATGAGTGCAATAATTAATTACTTGAATCATGTTCTACGTTTCAGCTTAAATCTAGACGCAGCCGACGCTACGAGCTAATGGGACGAATCAACCAGCGTCAAAATCACAAGTCAGGGGCCATGACTGTTTATGGTTGGTTCATCGAAGATTGAACACGTACAGGAACACGCAGAACACCATGATGGTTCCCTTTTCCCTCTTTCTGGTAATTCCCATCAGCTTGTAGCATCAGCTGCGCCTGGACTTTAGGTAAAGCGATGTATAGAAACTGGCAAAAAATACAGGTGTTCGTTTTTAAATTAAACTTAGGAAGAAAACAAGAAGGGAGGGACAAACACGTTTTCTTCCTCAAGTTTAATTATCCCTACCAACCCGCTCGTTCTGCGCTAACATCGTTTTTCAAATTTTCAGAAGATGTATTGAGTAACCTAATTACGTTATCTGTTACTTGAAATAACTAACGCAACTACGTTACCCGTAACTGTCTTGGAAAAGTAACAATTACATTACCACGTTACTGAAAAACGAAAGGCGTCACCGGTAACGACGTTACTTGTAACACGTTACCGCCAACACTGTGCAGCAGCGACCGCGGCGGCTTGACTTCCCTTCCGCACTTGGGTAGCAGAACGTGCAAGCCACCACAGCTGCCGCACCATGGGGCTGCCAGAGTCGAGTCTTAAACGACCGCCTGTAGACATTTACAAGCTTTGCGAATGAACCTTTTTAACATCTCAAATGAACGAATGCCCACGGAGGCCGCACCGGCATAATGTAGGTATTCTGGACCATGTTCAGAACAATTAAAAATGCGCCGACCTTTCTTGCTCTCTCGTGTCATCCCAACAGACTGGATTGGAGCAGGCTATGGCGACAAAGTGGATACCTTCGACCGTGCCAGCCGCAGAGGTGACACATCTCCCCAGACCAACAATTCGGGCCCACACAAGCAGCCAACGCTCCGACAACCGGACAATCACCCGTGCCGCTTCTGTCCTCACTCAAGCTCTTCCGCACAGGATGTCACCATCCACGAGAGGACTCACACTGGCGAGAGACCCTTCAGTTGTGGTGCCTGCGAAAAAACGTTCACGCATAAGGGTAACTTGAAGGCTCATGTTAGAACTCACACCGGAGAGAAGCCGTTCAAATGCAACACGTGCAGCAGGGCATTTACTCAGAAAGGCAGTTTGGCGAACCATGAGAGGACTCACACCGGAGAGAAGCCGTTCAAGTGCGAGACCTGCAGTAGAGCATTTGCGTCTGATAACGGTTTAAGCAATCATCGAAAGATACATCGCAAGTGATCGAAACCCTCACGCGCATCATAGTTGTGAAAGGTGTTTAAACGAAATACTCGAGCGCCGACATGTGTTCATATCGTTTGGCGATAGACCTGCAAGGGTTTTACTTGCGAGCAGTGTGTGTTTCGCATGGTTCAAAATGTTCCCTCCTCTTACTCATCGCGTAAACGCAGCTAAAAAATGTAAATTTACCTTAGAGTAAGCGACCAGAGTTCTTTTTTGTACACGAAAAAAAGAAAATACTTGAAGCCTTGTGTTTCTTTATTCATTTAGAGTCATTAATCGCGTGATGCACCTGACGTCTCTGGGTTGTCTGTAGGGTCACTTACGTTCCTTTCAAGTCGGCCTCCTCATGACCATAAACATACGAACTCATAAAATAACTAAGGTCTTTCAACAACAGCAATCTTGAATATTGCTAATGTTAAGAAAGTATAAGAGCAACCGAGTAATGAGGAGGGGTCAGCATAATTTTTAGATGAGAAATAAAGCTATATTCGAAACTATTTAACACACCAAGCTGGAAACTAATGCTTTGCTCATAGGACTGCAACAGAATATGCATGACTCGAAGATTTAGAAATGCGGTTAAATTTCCTATCTCATTTCGTAATATTCTTCGTCCTTTTCTTTTTGACCAGTTTTTGTATCTGAATTCTGATGACATCACTCAATGTGCTTGCTACATGTAATACTCGTATGTACGTTTTCTTTTGCATGATTTCTTTTTTTTTTTGCGCATTCACGAAGACGGTTCTCATCATTTAGGATATTCATACTTTCAGTGCTATTCATTTGGCGTTCATATATACTTCGTTTCACCTTAGGTACGAGCGCGGACAATTTTGTGAGCCGGAGGACCAATAAAACAGTGCAAAAAGCGCAAAGCCATAGCGTGCTCTCTGCGCTTGATAGAACTAGCCGGTGGAGGAGCACGCACAGAGAGATGGCGAATACCGGCTACTCCTGTAGTCCTATGAACTGCAGAGAACTCGTCATGGCTTTGTGCCTCTTTTGCTGTTTGATTGGCCCTTCGGCTCATAACATCGGCCACGCTCGGACCTAAGCTTAAACGATGATAGTTTCACTTGAATTCGTCAGGATTTTAAATATTCGAAATTCCTCTTGTAGTGGACGGATCATATACATGTGTTGTACTAAAGGCATAATTGACTCAATTGTGTATATAGTTATGTGTCTAAAAACTACATATGTATAATCCATCTAAATATGTCTTAATCTGCTCTGACTGTACAGTGGTTGTCACTATTGCCTGATGCGCCAGACTTGATGGAGGCGTAGTCCTGTTCCCAAACGTATAAAATATTTGTTCTGACATATAGGGTGTTTCCAGAAAAAAAAACGGGCAAAAGTCCTACTGCAGAAAGTACGCATCGCACAATAAAGAAGCCTGATGCCGTAGCGGTCTGTCAAAAGAAAATTGCTAGAGCTGAATATAATGGGATAATTAATAAATTCCGAGTACTTAAATTGTCAAATATTTGTTTTAAAGGGGTGGTTTCAAAGATAACATTGCTCGGAATCATTGAGAACGACTAAAGACACCCATGTTATAATGGCATGAGGCACGCTAAGTATTTTAGGGAGTTCTGAAAAAATGCTCAAGTTGGACGCGTATCTCGCTTTCGGTTTCTTTTCGGAGAGCATCTCCACGTGGGCAATCTCGCCCCCCGTGTCTAAAGCGCGCAACGTGCGTGCACCGCCACGCATTGCTCGTGAAGGAGCGTCTTCACTCTGGCACCGATGTCAAAAAGGCGGACCTCATGTGACTGTCCGGAAGCTCTCTTATGTAGACTTCTCTAGGCGCGATGAGTGGCGGCGCACGCACGTTGCGCGTCTTAGACACGGGGGGCGGGATCGCCGGCACAGAGATGTGCTTCGATAAGAAATCGAAACCTACATACGCGTCCAAATTGAGCATTTCTTCGGAACGTCGTAGAATGCTGCGCGTGCCTCATATCTTTGCCGCGTGGGTGTTTTTAGTAGTTTTCGATCATAACAGCAAGATTCTATTTGAAACCAATCGCTTCAAATCAATAATGTGCAATTTATTCATTCAAAATTACTTACCCAATTATAATGAACGCTAAACATTTTCATTGGTGGCAGGTGCAAAGGGCGTAAGCTGGTTTAGTGGTAGAACCTACGAGCACGAGCATGTCCGTGCTCCCAGCCATATCCACGCAGAGTGCGTGGTCAGGAGATGAAAACGAGTTGGTTGTCTGGTTCGTCAAACGCGTAGCTCCCACCGCACTGTCAACTTCAAGGGGCCGTGCTCCAATGTTGGGTGTTGGGCTTTCTGCACCAGTGGGACCCAAGCACCGGTGTGCCCGTTACAGAAAACATGTAACAAAATAGAGTCACTCGTTAGATTAGGGAGTTGCAGTAGATCGTTTTTCCTCTCCGCTACGGTATCCCCGAGGAAAACGGCGCAGCTGCGCATGCGCGCCACCAGCCTTCTCGGCATAGTTCAAGGTCTTGTGGTGGATTACGGAGCGCTATCCGGGTGCTTAGCGGGCTGCGGAAACGGTCTATTACAATTCCCTATTGTCAAAACTTAACGGGCTAGTGATATTCGTTACCGTCCTACGAACGTAACGATAAACCGTTATGGTTTCTTTCAAAAGTGAACGAATGTTACTTTTGCGCCAATTTGAATATCACTCATTCCACAGCGAAAGGCCGAAGATATGAACTCAGACAACCGTTTAACATCTTTGTGAGTTATTAGTTTGTAAGATTTGTTGCATGATCATTATTTTGAAAACTGGTTTTATTGACTGTGCTCTCTTTTATTTTCTATTTTTCCCAAATAATGTAGTAATGTTTTGCACGACCATAAGGGATTTGCAATAAACAGTTTGAATAAAACACTAATTTGAGTGAGGTCACCGGGTGTCGACAAATTTTCTCCTCATCTGAACGGATACACACTTTGGAGTATTTAGAGGTACTCCCAAGAAAATGGGGTATAATGCATTAAATTACAGTATACCCCTTCTTGGGAATGCTGCGAAAGGTTCTCCGATTTAACTCTTTTAGAAAGTCGGCGAACCAGTGCATTCTGTTGAGCTATGCGCAGAGTGGAGATTGCGAGCCGATTTCTCTGATTCTTTCACGAGTTCGTTCTGAAAGCCCTTAAAACCCAGTTTCAAGCGATTTTGAAGCAGGGATATTAGAGGTGGGTCACGAATCAGTCCGGGCATGAAGAAATTGATAAAAAAATTACTTACATGGACAATATAATTATAGGTTATCTGGCGGACAAATGTTAGGACCGAGTTTAGTGTAATTAATAGTAAAAGAGGCGACGCTCTTATGGGTGAAAAGAAGGATAGATATATTCATGATAAGTCGAAGCCGCGGTGTAGGGAACACAAATCAGTAAGGACAACAGTAGGCTAACGACACATTCCGAACGGGATTTAGCTTGCAAGTTAGTAAAAAAAAGAAAATGGAGCACTGATAAGGACCTATCGACCCTAACTGTAAACGTTCGTAACGACCGCAACCGCAGAAAATAGTTGCTCTTTCAAATTAGCCCCAAAGAAAAAAAAGAGCATCATATTTTTCAATATCCAGGACTTTATACCAGGACCGGGGATAGGCGAGCTGAGGTGCCGCCCAGGAAGCCATCAAAAGGGTAGCGCCGCTGCGCCCCCATTTCAAAGTTTTTTTAACTTACTAATTTATTTAAACACGGCGGTTCTTTTCAGAAAAAAAAAATACTCGTTTTGGAATACTTCTCGTATTTGCGTTGTTTGATATTTAATTATGTCTCGTGTAGGCCTCATCCCGTTTGATCAGATCGATGAAGCTATTAATGTTCGGGTGAGCTCTCCCTGACACAGCTTTTATCTTACGGTGCCATGTCTCCAAGGTTGTTTCGGGAGAGGGAGAAGTGAGGTGAAGCAAGGAGGACAGACATTGGACACTTGAACCTAACCAACTGTTAACGAACAATACAAACGAACCGACCCAATTGATAACGAATGATGGCAGAAGCGGGAAGGTTGTTTCGGGTAGGGCGCCTCCTGAGAACTGCGAGAATGGCTGTTTATTGTTCGGTAGTTAAAAAGAGGATACCGGAGAGGGGATGTGGGCTTCCAAAGTCATCGCAAAGTGGGCCCTTTGTCCCATTCGCAACAGATAAAAAAAGAAAAAAAAAAAAAAACGTTTTTACCGTTTTGTTTTTCGGCTATTTCCGTGTTCCGAGATTTTTTGTACGATGCGATTTCCAAATAGCATGTAGATTGTTTATATCGTCAATACAAAAACGAAATATGCCATACATTTCTTTCATGGAGTTCTGTCATAATGTTGCGAAATAATCTACCAAAAGTCGGAATGGCGTCGCGTCCAAAGAGCCTAGATTTCACTCCCGCGACGCACTCGAAAGAGCGTCTGATCTCCTTGTACGAAAAAAAAAAAAAACGAAACTAACCGGTTCGCGGTACAATCAGCAGCCATTGGCGTACAAACCGTGGGGGGGGGGGGGGGGGGGGGGACGGCTTGACCCCCTCCCACTTCTCAGAGTGGGGGGGCAAAGCATGTGATTTGCCCCCCCCCCCCCCCCCCCCTCCCTGAAACAGCCGCCACTGGGCAGGGCAAACACTGACCGGCCGCGCCCAAGGAATACCAAGGGCACCGCCCTCCGACCCGCGGTGGCATATTGTTAACGCGCAGGCGATACACACCCCAGCAACGACGTTCACACCGAATTGGATGGTTCGTGGAGATATGCGCTGCCGCCGCCATAATAGGCAGCGGTTGCAACCCTCGTTTCCAAATCGGTAGCGTATACCTTAGTGGTACGATGTGTGCTTCATACATAGCGGACCCGAGTTCGATTCATGGTGTGGGCTTACTTCTTCTATTTTTGTTCTCTCCAACATTTTGTTTTGTCGAGGCATTTTGGGATATTTACATTTTTTTTTTTTTTGGGGGGGGGCGGGGGGGGGGGGATTAACACTAAAGAACACGAATGTTGACGACGAAACTTCGCTGAACTAAATGGTATGGGACTCTATACACCAACTCATCTCTGTGACGTCACGGCGTGGTGGTGGCGCGTCGGTCGCACTTCCGGTCTGGGGCTGTGGGCAGAAGTCCCCATGCCAGATGTGTATTCCTGCGTTGTTTCGATAGGAACCAGACAAAAACCTGCCTTCTCGTCAAAACGCCGCGACTGGGCCCGTACCAAAAGTGTCAAGAAAGGTTTGAATATCAGTTTTCACGAGCTCGATTCGTCAGACAACCTGGATATGTGCAGCAAAAAGTGAAAAGCAGACGCCGTCGGACGACGATTGCTCGGGCTGTGAGCAATTTGGGTTGAAATCACGGATACTTGTGGTCATCAGATTTATTTGTTTTGCTCCTACATGAACGCCAGAAAACCGCCAAGTTGTGCGGACCACCTGCGGACTACGTTCAGTGCGTCTTCAAGTTCAAACGGCCGCCTGATCGTTCGAACTGTCGTCTGCTCTTTCAAACGTTTCTGCTTGTCGCCTGCTCTCTTAGACGACGCCGGCCTGTAGACCAAACGTCGGCCCGGTACTTGCGATAAGATGTAAGTGCAGGCCTCAAAAGACCTAAATTTGAAGGTTAGTAAGCAGGCTCAATGTAAACAGTAGATACAAGGAGATGTTGATCATTGTTACCAGTGACCATCACCGACTTGTTATCCCTAATTCACTTGGTCCGATTCTGCCTGCGATTTTCAGTATCGATGTCGACCGTCTCAGCTACGGTTCACGCTTTTGCAGCCCGAGCGGCGTCGCGACTGAAAATTGCGAGCGAAATCGCATCATGCGAATCAGGCTTTAGCGTACATACTGCGGCGTCCACGCCGAATGAATCGCCACACGTCACATTATTCACGCGAAGTTTTACGGTGTGACGAGCCTCGGTAATTTCGCTGATGCCACTCAAGTAGTCAGACATCGCCAGGAAGACGTAGAATCAACAATTCGAACGTGAAAAAGGGCAGGGGGACTCACACCGACGCCGACAACATCGCATCCCAGTGGTTTGTTAATGGGCGACGGCGAGCTTCTTGCCCACACCCCCATCGCGTATGCGTGGCGCCCGTGGCGTCCGCTAGGGGCGCTCCGGTTTGTTTGTAAACATAAGTTGGTGTATTTACGGAGGTTCATAGGGGACAGCGGAGCTTGGGTTGCTGGCTGGACGCCGCAAAGCGACATGTACGGGGCGGGGGGGGGGGGGGGGGGGGGGGGTTAAATGGGTTAATAGTTTTGTATTTAGTAGCCGCATATTGCCGGAACGCAGGCGGGTGGCGGGTTAACGCGCTTCGAGTGTACACGCGCCGTCCGAATCCGAAATTTAAGTTGCCGAGCAGCCAATCCGTCGTGAACGTCGTTGCTAGGGGGTCACTCGTCTGCGCCACAAAAAATTAGTGATGGAATGAATCTGGCGAACTTCAAGTTCGGCAAAGATCGGCACGTGTCGAAATTTTAAAGGATCGATCGGCAAAGATTTTGCGAAAATTTGGCAAATGGCTGCGCACGCGCGCGAACGTGCGCAGCCATTTGCCGAACGCGTGCGCAGCCATTTGCTCGAATTATGATTGCAATTGGACGCCGAGCAGTCGTGCGGTCACCACCGTACAGTTTAGTACAACCAGCGGTTACGGCGAGGTGGAGCAACGCGGTAACTGTGCGTTTCTGAGCCTTTGCGAGCGTGGTTCTCTTCAAGGTTGTCTGCCTCAAGAACAGAAGATCGACCAGTAATTTACGCAGTCCACTGCGCAAGTGACAAATGATGCGGTACATTCTATAAAACGTGATTTTAATTTGACCTTTTCATCGATGCAACGAGGTGGTTGAAACATTGACTGACAACTGGCAATTACGCTCAGTGTGCACAGCCAGACATGTACAAGTTATTCAAAAAAAGTAATTAAGTTAAGTTACTGAGTATTGACGTCAAAAGTAATTTGAGTAGAGTAGAAATTACTCAAATAGAAAGTAATTGAGAAAATTACTAATTACCGTAAAAAGTAGCGAATTACTTTTTAAGTTACTTTTCTATGTTTTTTTTTACGGTAAAAAGAAAGTTCAGAGGTTTTGATCCGTTAGCGGAATTGTGGTAGCCAAATATGAATCGACTCGTTCTTTTTCACAGAAATGCTTTTATAGCTGGTTCTGTTTCTGCGTGCCTAATTGTTTTGCACTTTCTAGTTGTTTGGCCAATGATGTACTGCGAATGTATCAATTCTACTTTAAAGGAGGACCAGCAGAAATATTCTTCCGCCTGGCGGAAAGTCCTCCTCGCCCTCTTTCTTCTTGTATTGTAGCACGGCGAGGCGAGGGGAAAGGTCTCCTTTTGCGGCGGCTTCTTCTGAGAGGATAATCCGAGAAAATCCCCATTCTGAGCGACGGGCGATCGGTGCGGCAGCAGCGACCTCGTGACTTAGAGGTAGCTTCAGCTCCTATCGCGTAATCTGCCCCATTCTTTGGCGCTCACCAAGCCTAGCCCCTCGGGTGTAGGTTTTACGGAGCTGCAAGGCTGCGCCCGCGCAGTCACCGAATTTCCGCTGTCGAAGGTCTTTAGTTTAGCCCGTGGCAAAGTAAACGCATACTTGAGAGCTGCGATGCATCCCCGCACCCATTGAAGGAACGTTTCATAGATATTTTCGGTTGATCAAGGAGCTCAAAACACATGCGCGAGAAGTGGTGACTTGAATATGTAAGGATGACTCACATCTTCACAAAACGTTCCATCTTGAAAAAAAACGGCTTATCACGCTCAAACCTGCCTCAAATTGGGATCGATGGAGAAGACAACGATGTACCAGGCGCGGGCATCTTCTAGAAGGTCTCTGTTTTCTAGCAGCGAGCACAAACATTGTGTGCGTAACTCACACTATATGATGGCCAACGAATGTATGTGACATTTATATTTACGCATCTCAGCAACCACATGAGGTGAGAAGGCAGCTATGGTGTGTGTCGATACTAAAAAGTTCTAGTGGATCGTCTTTAGCTCTTGGATAACCGCACCCTACAACAATTTATAAGCTATAACCTTTCTGTGAGCATTCTTGATCGAGTGCGGCTATCGAAGCGTCTGATGTTATAGTTCAACGTTGCTTAAATCGGCGCTATAGCACGTGCTGCCACTTTAAAGTATTTCTGAGGCATTAAAAATAAAAAAATCAACTGTAGCCTTTTTTTAACATAATACGCGTTCGTAATTTGTCTGTGCAAACACATTTTAGTTAGCACGGACAAACTATTGCCGGTCTTTCTGATTTTGTTTTTTAGAAATAAATGATATTTAGAAAACTGTCAATGCAACTATCCAACCTAAGTGGCAGAGCTCAGTGCTAGACAATAAATGTTGCTGGGCAGAAATAGTAAAAAGCGCCGATGTCGCGTTCGGGCTAAAAGTGCCACGTAATGCACGCGTACCGCTACAAGTGCGTCCGGACATTTCACCGAACGCCGTTTCATCGAATGCCGTTTCATCGAATGCCGTTTCATCGATGCCGTTTCATCGAAGCCGTTTCATCGAACGCCGTTTCATCGAACGCCGTTTCATCGAACGCCGTTTCATAGACGCCGTCTCATCGAACGCCTTTTCATCGAACAATGTTACAGTCTGTAATACTTTGGAATTTACTTTAATTTCTATACACAACTTCATCTCATTCTCTCTTTTTTTCCTTTTGTTTCTGCTTTTATATCACTGGGTGCAGTGGCGAGATAAGTTCCATCGTGAACATATCCTGCTTCGAGAAGAAAGCCTCCATGAAACAATGATTCCTCTCCATGTCACATGAAACAATTCAAAATGAGGCAAAAAACAGAAAGCACAGACGCTTAAAAGTGTTTTAAGTGTCTGTCCTTTATTTGCAGCGTCGTGGTTTCAGCCATGTATGTACATGAGTAAGGCTTTTCAGTAAGTCGCATACCCAATTGTTTTTATTTCTTTTTATGCCAATTGCTTTTATTTTTAGTAATTTGGCACCACCTTCAAAACAATTTCTCAAGTGACTACCCTAGTCTTAACAAATGCAAGGTGAAACATCTATAAAGCGCTGTTATGCCCCAAAACTCGGTACAGAGTCATAACTGAGAAATTCGATGAAACGGCCCTTGGCGATTCGATAAAACGGCGTTCGATGAAACGGCGTTCGATGAAGTGTTCGTTCATTCGGTGAAACGGCTTTCGATGAAATGGCGAAAAAGTGAGGTTCAGGCTTGGTCGGAGATTGCTACGGTTACACACGTACGCTTTTTTCAGTTCTATCTCGCATAAATAAGCTTCTTGCTCAAATAAACAGGAGCATCTGACTTTTCGCTCATCTTGGCCTTTTGCGCGACTGTTAACAAGTTCTAAAACAGACAAAGCAAAAGTGATTTAATTAGCTCAGGATTATAGGTTGAGCGAAATATTTACAAAGTTCAAGGTTCCCTGAGTCGCCTTTTGTATTCAATTCCCCCTCCCCTCACCACCACTTCCTTCGTCTAAATAAACAACGTAGATTATTTTATGAACCACCAGTAATAGAGCGTACTCACAAAACGTCTATTTGGCGTAAGAAAGCGTAAGAAAGGCCTTGTTTAAATGTTCGAGCAATGAACTTGTTTTCTTACTGTGCGTGACACAGCTAGCACGAAACACAATATTGACATTTTTACGCAAGGGCCATGCAGAATTTAGTGTATAAGAACAAATTGATGCCTCGTGAGTTGGTGCCCAACGGAAGCACTCTTTACCGAATTGCTTGTTTCAAAATAACAACTTTTCAAACATAAAAATAAAACAAAATAACACCACTTTTTTGGGGGCCACTAAATTTACTGATTTAGTATGTTAGCGTTGATTGTGCAGCGGTATGCGTACATTACGCGACACTGTTAGCGCAAACACGACATCGCGCTTTTTGATATTTTCCCCAGCAATGTATCGACTCGCACTAAAATCTACCGCTTAGGTTGGATACTCGCATTAACAGTTTCCTAAACATCGTTCTCTTCTAACAAAAAAAAAGTGGAAAACACCGGTGATAGTTTGTGCTAACTGCGTAGCGTAGGGTACCTAAAAGTTTTTTTTTACAATGTTAAATACAATTCTGTGTCACGTTAAAAAAAATTGCCTGCTTTTGCCTTAGTTTCTTTGAGACACCGCAAATACTTCGAAGTGGCGGTCCGTGCTATGGTACCGATACAAGCAACGTTGAACCATAACACGACACGCTAGACTCGTCAAAAAGGGTTTTAATATTGTCTTTTCGCTCCATAGCCGCACTCGATGAAGAGTGTAAACAGCGAGTCTAGCTTACATTTCGTTGTGTGGGGTACGGACCGTATACGGTTATCTAAGTGGCTAAAAGCGACCCACTAAAACTTTCTAAAATTGACATCCACCCTTGATGCCATCTCACCTCAGGTGCTTTTGGGATTGTGTAAATATGAATTTCATACATTTTGCTGGCCATCATGTTCTGCGAGTTAGGCACACAACAGGGCATTCTAGTAAATCGTTTTCAAAGGCCCGCTGCCACTTCAGGCGCGCGCTTCAGAGAATGCATCGAAGTGGCAGCGCGAGCTCCCGCTAAATATAGCGTGGCCTGAAAACATAGTCTGCTAAAGTTCTTCAATAATTTGTGCTCGCTCCTAGAAAACAGAGACCTTCTAGAAGATGCCCGCGCCTGGTACATCGTTTTCTTTTCCATCGATCCCAATTTGAGGCAGGTTTGAGCGTGATAAGCCGTTTTTTCTTGAAGATGGAATGTTTTGTGAAGATGTGAGTCATCCTTACATATTCAAGTCACCACTTCTCGCGCATGTGTTTTGAGCTCCTTGATCAACCGAAAATATCTATGAAACGTTCTTTCAATGGGTGCGGGGATGCATCGCAGCTCTCAAGTATGCGTTTACTTTGCCACGGGCTAAACTAAAGACCTTCGAAAGCGGCAATTCGGTGACTGCGCGGGCGCAGCCTTGCAGCTCCGTAAAACCGACACCCAAAGGAGCTAGGCTTGGTGAGCGCCAAAAAATGGGGCAGGTTACGCGATAGAAGCTGAAGCTACCTCTAACTCACGACATAGCCTCCTCTATTAGCCCCGAGAGCGAACACAAGCGTCGCTGCGGTCGCCGCGCCCTGATTGGGTGAGGTGTACCGTGACGTCAGGGGAAGTACTCCGCTCCGCGATCTCGCATCGGCTCGCTTCCCAGCACCGGTTTCCTGGTTTGGCGTTGTGTGCCGCAAGCTCTTCGAGGAGCTGGACTTTGTTTACCCGGTGTACAAGCAGTACAAGGCGTTGAGTTAGGCCGATATTGACGTGCTTCCGTACATTTTATAAGCCTGCTTGTCCCTTTTACCTTTAAAATTGGGTTACAAATCTCGAAAGCTATCGGCGGAGGCAATTCCGCCGATGAACCTCCTCGTCCGTCCAGACACACGGCAATCTTGCGAGGGGTCGGTGAAGCGGTGGCGCAAGTGTTTCAGACGCTAGAATTCTGTTCCTTGCATGTTCATGATTTAGGACGATATTACATCCCGCTTTCAAGGCATTTCAAGTGGCATTTATATCATGGGCCTTTGGGTGGTCGGCAAATTAGCTCGCGACCCCGACTCTGCGCTGCCACTCTGTATGCGCTGGTTCGCAGATGTTTTAAAGGCCCTGCGTCTGATGATCATTGAAGTGCTCGTGGAACAGCGTTGTTTTACATAAATGTAGCTTCTTCGTGAATTAATTATATAGTTTATACACGTGTGCAGGCATATTTCTTAGAAGATGCACAATTACTGGAAATTAGTTTATATTGTAGCAGCAAAAACGGCTGAATTGCCCCCAGTTGCCTGTATGATATGTATTGAACTGCCAAAAATATGCACAGCAATAGTGACATAATTTGGAATGGTTACACTTTTTTCTGACATTTTTTATTCCAGCCTTTGGTATTCGGAAAATACAGCGTTGAGTCTGAATTGTCATTTCCAATTAAAAGAGACACTGCTGCAGGTCCCCAAAGGCTTCCTCAGCCTCCAAACTCCCTAGAGCTGGACTCTCAGACAGCAGAGGAAAACAGGAGTAAAAGCAAGCATTCGAACGGCTGTCCAGTGGTAGGTGCAGCACTAGTAGCAGAAAATGTGGAACCTGTGAAGGGCGACAGTCTGCGTGAGAAAAGCTTCTGATATTTTAGCTTCAGGACAATTCGATTTAAGTAAAATCTCAATTTTAGGGCTTAAGGAACTAATAACAAGCTACACACCTTCGCTTACGTTTGTTATACATTACTCAAGGGATGATATAAACAAGTTTACAGATACCACCCATGTAGTCCATTGAAATACTATCCGAATCCAACCAAGGTCAAATGCGAGCAATGTATATTACAAATGTTTCTTGTTTATTTACTTTGCCCCCGCAATTGGGCTGTCGTACTTGTGATTCTCTCCCCATGGCCCAGACTGTATTTAGTAAGTTGCCCGAACAACATGCAGCTTTTCTGTTTCGGACATCTTGTTTAAAAACAGAGATACAAAAAAAAAATAGTATAAATAACCTGCTAATTTATTCAGACCATCATCAGCATGTATTGTGCGAAATGCAAATCTATAGTGATGCTCCTGCAATTGTGGCTATATTTCTTCATTTTCATATACCAGCTGCGATTCATGCGTTGCCTGCCCTGTCAACCATGCTTCAAATGTTGGTTGAAGTTTCGCCTGTAGCTACAGGTCATACCTCATTAAAGGCACATATAAAATTTACACTTCCTACGAAAAACACGCCAAAAAAAAAAGGTTAAATAGAAACGAGCGTGCCGACAGCTAGCGTCGTCACAGCCTCCACAGGGCGACCGGGGCGAGTCGGGGAAAAATTCTCTCCTCGCCGTGACGTCACCCCGGTTCGCCGTAAGGGGGCGCCACGGGAACTTCTCGGGGCTAATACGGAGAAAGCCTGGCACATCGACGACGGAGCAATAGGGCGCGCGGCCGCAGGAAAAAGGAGAGGAGGAGCGCGCCGAACGGTGACCAATATGGTAGCGCAGAGCAGAAAGGGCAGACCTAGACAGCGAGCGCTTGGGTCATGAGCGGCCGCTCCCCGAACCACGCTTGTTTTTGTGTTTTCGTCACCGTCGTTTTCGTACTCCGGGAGAAACGGGCGCGGCGATTCGAAAGGGCGCAGGGAGAAACGGGAAAGGATGGACGTTGAGTTTCTCCTCTCCACGATAGCGACAAGAAAAAAAAAAAAAAAAAGATTGTTTCTGCGTTTGGCCGCTCGCTCTTTTCTGGCGCTGGCGGGCAAGGTTCTCTCCGCTCCCGTCTCTCCGCCCCTCCTTTCCCATTTACGGCGGCCGTCTTTTCACGCGACGCGCCAGGCTTTCTCCGTATAGAGGAGGCTATGCTCACGAGGTCGCTGCTGCCGCACCCATCGCCCGTCGCTCAGAATGGGGATTTTCTCGGCTTATCCTCTCAGAAGAAGCCGGCGCAAAAGGGGACCTTTCCCCTCTCCTCGCCGTGCTACAATACAAGAAAGAAAGAGGGCGAGGAGGACTTTCCGCCAGGCGGAAGAATATTTCTGCTGGTCCTCCTTTAAAGGGAAGCTACGGAGCTTCTTGGAAAAAATGAGTTAGAAATGAATTCTAGTGTATTTTTACCCCGTGAACCCGAATACCCAAACCATTTGCTGCGTAAGTATTGTTAAACGCGAGAAAAACGCGAAAGACAGTCGCTGTCCGTGACGTCATCGACGGCTCTTTTGGCTGCCCAAGGCTAGGGGGGCGGGGCTTCTGCCCTATTTTGAAATTGCTCTTGTGGCCCTCCGGCGCGTCGCATTGAAATATAATTTTGATATCTGTTATTCTAAAGGCCCAATGAACGCAATTCATGCGTTTTTCCTCAAATGTAGAAGTGCCCCATCTTCCCTTTAAAGGCCGGCCCGCAAGCAGAGAGAAGGAACCCGACCCTCACTTTCCTTCTCGCCACTGTGAAAGGAGGAAATCGCCTCTCGTTTCCTCCTCGCCATTTTCCGACTTTTTTTTTTTTTTGACAAGTTTGTTGTGGAGGAAATGAAAGCTTCGAGGATTTGAAAAGATTATCCAGAAGCCAGCCGGCACACCTGCGACAAGGAGCTGAACCCACCGAGGAGCTGTCTTGAGCGAGCTTGGCACTTGCTTTTCCCAACGAGTTGCATTGGCTCTTTTTTAGCATTGGTTTGGAAGACGATTCTTTGCTGTTGTGAGAGCACAAATGCCTTGTTCTGCTCAGAGAAATAGTCATTGAAGTATCAATTTTATTATAAATATCTGATTTGGCATCTTTCGTTGTTTAAGCGGATTCATGGCGACAACGGGAAGTACGAGCGGCGTTTTCGGTATATCAGGGATGACGCTCCATAGACCAGTTGTTCTGAATTATTAGGGTTCGTAAACCGGCACAGGTGACGAAGGATCCCATCCGTAGTGGGTCTAGCACTTTTCGGTGTAGAGCGTTTTGCTGTAGTGCATTTCGGTGCGGACTTTTTGGTGCACAGACATTTCAGTGTACGGACTTTTTGCTGCAAAGACTTTTCGGTGTGGGACTTTTCGGTGCGCGGATATTTCACTGCACGGAAATTTTGATGCATGGGCATTTGGCGCTATGGTTTACTCGCCGGTATCTCTTTTCCAACGTACGCAGACACGCTTCACATCGTGTTTGCGCCTTGAGTTGATAGAGATAGTCTCTTCTATAAAGTTTTGGTTTTATTATTGGTCCTGCGTGTAGAAAAGGACCCAAACAGCAAGACGTTTGAAGTTTTTTGTGTATTCAGAACAATTTTGAATATTTTCAAATGCGCCTCCTCCGCGTATAATCGCATAGCTCCGATTGTCAATAATAAATTGTTATGATCTCGCATTACAAAAAGAAAACAATGTAATTATCACTTCCCAGGCAGCACGAAACGTCGTGGAAATGTCAAGAAAAAGTCCCGGACGTCCTTGACGTCCCGCATGACTTCGATCACGTCTTTTCGATGTTGAGGTGACGTCCTTATATAACGTTCCATTAGAGTCCAATCAGTGACGTTGTGACGACGTTGTATTTAAACTCAAACGTCGTCAACGTTCCCATGACGTCGATGCACGACGTTCTCACAACGTCCAACGCTCACGTTTTTTTGACGTTGAACTGAAGTTCATAAATGACGTCCCATTATCGTCCTGTCCGTAACGTGCTGGCGACGTCACCCTTCAACTTTAACGTCGTCAGCGTCGCCACGACGTCAAGACAAGACGTTTCAGCAAATTCGAACACTCACGTGTCTTCAAAGTTAAAATGAAGTCCAGGGTGACGTTACATTATCGCCCCGTCAGTGACGTTTCTGCGACGTCGCGTTCACACCTAAATGTCGTAAACGTTATACAAGACGTGCTGGCAACGTCGACCACTCACGTTTTGTTCGACGTTTTTAGATTTTCCAGCTCAATCTCCAGCCGCAGAATCACTGTGGTCAAGGTGACAGTGCTTAAGAGCCGCAAACAAAACTTAATTTTTGAGAGGTTAAGAAGTTTAATTATTTATACATTAATTTGCGTATTTCAAAATGGTATTAATTGCACATCGATGACGCTAAAGAGGGCATTTACAAAACTCAATGTACACGGAAGAAAAAAAATAATATGAAAGCATGTTGGGAATATCATTCCTTTTATATGTGCTTGTTATAATTTTGGTTTGTTTAAAATATTGTTACAGGTTTCATTTGCGAAGCCCATGGCGTCTAGAACGGATCGAATTGTACCATTCTTGCATTTTGCACGCGCGTTGTCGTCTTCCATGGGTCCTGGGCCCTGGCACGCGCCCCAGGGGCGCCGCTACACTATCCCCTATCCAGGTGATTTCAGGCCTGCATCCTTTCCTAGGAGCATCCATACTGCTCCGCGACCACCCGAGATTGTTTTAAGGTTCGTCAATTCCTCTTCGTATTTTGTAACCCATGCTCACCTGCGCACAACCCAAAAATTGGCATCAACATTGCAGTTCGTCCATAACACCAACTTCCAGCGCCTTAGCGCTTTCGGTAGATCGGAGCGCAAAGTCATGTCACGTGACTGTCAGTACAGATCTGGCTTTCGTTGCCAGTGGTGACGTACCCAAACAAAAATCGCATGCCAGCACACACAATATCAGAGCACAACTTCACTGCTCACTTGCGCATTTTTGGAGTTGACTCAAAAAAAAAAAAAAAAATGCCCGGCAATGACGAAATTCGGTAGATTCTGTCAACGGTTTGTGGAAATTGACATTCATAATGCCAACCCCTGAATGGCCCAGATGACGGTCCAAAAAGCGTTCAAGCCCAGCCCGCACATACGTGCCCAAAAAAAAAGGAAAAAAAAAAAAAGAAAAAAACAAACAGCCGGCATGGCGTGAGAGAGAGGGCGTTGGTTTCATTGGGTTTCATTCATAAAGTTGGTTTCATTGGCGTAAAGTGACTGCGCTCTAATTTCGCGTCACAGAGATTTGTAAGCGTCTTTAATTTTTATGCTTGGTTTTTAAAGGTTCGTGAAAAGCATTCGCGACCTTATCTGTCAAGCCGCGTGCACGGACAGCGCGGCCTCCTCGGCAAGTTGTTCCCTCATCGAAGACGACAATGAATAAAAGGAGCGATCAAAATCTTAATGCCTGAAGAAAGCGCAAGTTTAAAATAATTCTAAGAGTGCCAGTTGATTTTATTTCTACTATATTCAAGTTTCAACTCTCGTTGCAGGCAGCATGAAAGGAAGCACTGCCCTTTTGGCGCAAACCAGTGCCCAGTCAACGGTCCTACACTCAAACACGCATCACAACCCGACCTGTTTGAAAAATAAATAATTTCCAGTACCTTGGTACAAAAGGCGACTTTTCTACTGAGCGTGATATTTTGTGGACCCAAAAGTCCTTTAGCCGAGATCGGTAGTTCATAGCTTCAGGGAGACGAAGAATGACGGATGCATTATTTCCCGCGGAAGTACTGTTTTGACGTTGAATTCCACATAAAAGTGTATTTGCACCCATTGGGTGGCACGATACCGAACTTGCTTGATTACTTTTCTTTTAGAGACAACATAACCAGGCATAATCTACAGATATTGCAGAATTTATTTTAATTCGCGTACAGCGCGAAAGACAAGTATGGACATAAAGACCACAATAGAGCTCTGCATTTTGTACTGCATTTATTTCTGTACTTGTGGACAGTTAGTCCGCATGACTATATTCAAAAATTGCAAAATCTTTTAAACCTACCACTTTTTATAGTTTTTTTTTTATAGATGAATTGTGGCAAATCCCGTCTGGGGTTCGGGTAAAGATCTCGCACGTGTTCAAGGACACATTTCGGCAGGATTTCCCGCTTGGTGACAACGTTGAGATGGCCGCTGTTCCGCTTCTTTTCTAAGTAGGCCGGGCAACGCCAGACGCCTAAATTAGCCAAGCAGCCCCAAAACTTGCGGTAGTACACCTTCCGAACAGCTGGGTTTTTTTTTGGAGATGGTCGCTGGCCTTCGCCCACCCTGACAGAGCCCCGAACAATTATGATGCAAGGGCTGCAGAGGCTATCTGCGCATTCCGTTTCTTAATCAGCGAACAAATGGGAACAGAAGAGAATGAAAACTTCGTAATATCTGCTGTCTTTTAATGAATGGCATAATATGCTACTATTGCTAGTTGCACTACTTTACGCGAAAAAAACTGTGATTTTGCGGTTCTATCTCCGTGTTTCCCGTTCTCTTTGCTGATAGGCAAGATATTTGTCGGCTGTCGAGTTTTCAGTTACATTTGTTGACAGAAACTAAATGCACGTTTCGCCACGAAGAAATTTTTTTCAAAAGCTGAAGATAGATGAAATATACCATAAACCGTTTCCCTTTTTATGGAAGTTTGTTTTTACTCTTCTTAGTAGCTTCAACTAGGCGGCCGTCACTCTAGAAAAAAAACTGTGGTACGAACCTATTATGCCCCAGAAATGGTCAGACTGCGTCCCTCTGACTGCAATATCTTTGACTTGTAATTACTCTTCATTATTGGTGTGTACAAAAAACACAATAGTGATAAAATCACTCTTTAGTGCGCCGTTGTTAGAACGACCAATTTTCAACTCTCTGGGTAGAGCTCAAAGTTTAGATAAAAATACCCATCTTGTTTCCTTCTGCTGTGATGTTCAAGTTCCGTTTACTCGAGATAAGTATGCAGTGTTTTAGCGTATGTGGCAGCATGCGGAAGTATCTGAATGTAAAAGAACTTGTTCTTGGGCTAGTTGGTGTTGACTATCTGAGTATGTTTTAGAGGCGCTGCAAAAGAGTAAAAAAAAAAAAAAAAAAGGAGAAAAGCGAGTTAGCCCGAACCCTTCCGAGCTCATATCCAGCCTGCCGAACTAATCCGTGATGTTTGGGATTGAAGCAGAGAACCTTGACGGGTTACAGAGATTTTGTCGGGAGGCCGGTATGCCCATTAGCACTCGTGCGAGAAGGCCGTAAAAAGCGAGGAGAAAAATGGAGGAGGGAAGGGGAGGAGGAAAAAAAAAAAAGAGAGGGAATCTTCTGCCACGCTGAAGAAAATTTTGAGCGCCCCGCTTTAAGGTTCAGCACTGTCTGAGCTTGGCTTTTTAGACAGCGCTTGCGTGTTTACAGTGTTGCGTAAAGTACATCTAAAAAGTACTTGAAGTAAAGTACAAAGTAAATGATGGCCTGTTATGTACTTCAAGTAAAGTAGTAAGTACATCGGGTGCAATCTACTTGAAGTAACATATATAAATACAATACATTTTAAGGTAAAGTATAAGCACTTTTAACACAATCTTTCATGATGTTCTTTCATTCCCTATACAGTGTTTTTTGAACTGGTATGCATTGCTCCAGGGGTAATCGGAGGTGCATCGGTTTTTTTACGGAAAGGGCAGCAAATATTGTATAAGGTCAAGTCGTCACAGAGTAGTTGTTTTACTCTCGCTGACGAGCTTTTTGACACAATCAACTTATAAGGCACTTATTTCCATCGGTCTTACAGCCGCCATTAGTTCACTCAGAGAAATGACCAGATGACGTCTCGAAAGAACGCGTTTTCACACGACGATACCGCCATTTTTTGTTTTCTTATTCGGGGAATGTATATTGAAGTCGGGAGTTTTTCTCGGAAAATACAAGAAAATGCTCAAAGAATTTACTTAAAGTACAAGTTTTTCTAAACAGTAGTGCCTTAAGTACCATCTACATAGAGTACTTCCCAACACTGCTTGTTTATTATTTTTTATATAAAAACGCTGGAAAAATTACTACAGGTACACGCGATTCTTCGAGTACAGCACAAACTACGGGAGCACCAGATGAGTTTCGAGCAGGTGCTGCATTTTGTTGCCTCCTTTGAGTGAGGAAGCAGTGTGTGCCCCTCCTGTAGTGGGCGAGAGTTCCTACGTTTGGGACAAGTGGAGACCAGCCGTTACTTCAAATGGGTCAAGTCTCCTTGGGACACAGAGAAACGCAAGTCTTCGGCGGTAATCCCGCCTTTACTCGGCCTCTCTTGCATCGGGTCTGTTCGTTCCCCGCGCCTCGTAGCAGTGTTGTTGCATTGTGTGTGTGTGCGGGGGGAGGGGGGGGGGGAGAGGGGGCTTGTGAAAATTTTGGGGGGCTTCGGTCTCTCCAGACCATTTTCTGCCCCCCTCCCTTTTTACGCTACATGCTTTCCCCTCTTTGCAAATATCAGCTGATCTTCCAACATCTTATCTCTATTGTGCAGGAATGTTTTTGATAGGTAAAACAACCACTAGAATTCGAAACTAATTTGTAACTTGTGTAGAAGTTACTCAAAAAAGTAATTAAAGTAAACTACTAGTTACCGAAATAAAAATGTAATTGACAGTTACTAAACTACACTGAAAAGTAGTTAAACTACACTAACTTGAGTAGAGTAGTTGAACTACGTACAAGTCTGTCTTGAAGATAAGACGTCTTCAAAGGGAAGCTGAAGCGGTTTTGTAATTGAGGAAACACACTTGCCCTTCAGGAAGCCCAATGTTGAAATTATTTTCCAATTTCATGCACAAAGGCAGCAGATAATCTCTTTTCAAAGTACTGCTGAAGCCCCTCCTTCCCGGAGCGTACCATCATAGCAGGAGTTTCCGGAATCTCCGCTCTCGCGTATCTTCAGTGCCTATCGAAGTTACGCACGCAACTCTTGCTATTTTTAAAAATAAAAAAAAGACGCCGTGATTGCTGCCAGTGCGGGGGTGTGGCAAGCCTGCGACTGCTCACGAGCGACACGCGCTTGTCGGCCGAAAGATCCTTTTATGACGTAAAGACTGGTCGGAGGTCTTTCGTGTGTTCTCGCGTTTAGTTACATCTTCGGGGAAAACAAGCGATATCTTCAGAATTACGGGATCAAACAACGCAGAAATCAACCTCTATCTCTATTTTCGGAAGAAGCGCTTCACCTTCTCTTAGGGTCAAGAGGAGAAGGCCACTCAAGCTTGTCTTGAGTTGGAAGAGATAAAAAGGAGAAAACAAACATTTGCGTTGCAATAAGGACTGGAAACTTTGTACTGGTGTTGAATGGTGATCAATTTATACTAGAGATCCCTTAATTAACCAAATTATAACGTTTTATGATGCGCTTCAATGGGGAACTCGTGAACGTGAACCAATTGAGTATCTCAGCTAAAACTCGTTCTTCCTAAGTGGGTCCCGCTTATGTTAGTGTTTGGCAAAATGCGAGGCTGACTGATTGATCTACACTGCATATCATTTTATAAATGGTGGCATTAGTCGTGTGGATGCTTCACAGACGGAACCGGCAAGCATTTTCCTCCTCGCTAGTGGTTTGACGCTGCATATATAATGAAACATCTCTCGTGGAAATAGAAATTGTCAGTGCTCTTTGGCCAAAACATTCACACTTGGAAATGGTGTAGTCCCATAGTACTTATTTTTTTTCGCGTCCTTCATATTGAAATGTCTCGCAGGTACCCTCCTACTGACAAGTGGTGTAATTATCCATGCCCTGTTTAATCTCGAAACTGGCCTTCAGTTTTTACTTGATTAAACTGAACTGCAAATGCGCGTTTTCCCATTTGTTGCCTTCTTTTTTTCTCGTTTCTGCGTCGTAATTCGTAATCATTTACTGCGCAGTTTAATGAACTAATGAATAGCCCACTAGACCAATTCCAAGCACTGGCATCCTTCAGTTATAGCCTTTGCTCATCGCATATGACGATATATGAGGGCAGGTAAAGTAACTTTGTGTTGGCGACTGTTTATTAATACTCATTAATCTACACTTTGCAGGCCGAGCTGACCGGAAATGCTCTTAATGCAAATGCGAGCAACCCTTCGCTGCCTAGGAAGGAGGGTCAGCCACCAGCCAGCTCAACTTGAGGGCTACATTTTCCCCCAGATGACCGGAACCAACTAGCCGGATAAAATTAGGAATGGCCACAGCTCAGCCAACTACATGCGGCATTTTTATTCGCTTCCCTACCTTCCTTGCCGACGCACCGTGCCCATTTATTTGACGTGTAATTCCCAAAATCTTTGGCGGTGATATACCGTACTGTTGTTGGTTCTGTGGCATGCCTGCCTTTTTTTCAGCACTACAGAGCAGGAGTGACGTATCTAAACCACGCTCCTTGGTTGTATTTACCTGTGTCTTTGTCAATTTGTGTGAGACTGTATCGGCGTAATCCTTTAGCGCATGTTTAAGGTGAAGTGAAACCTTTGAAGTACATATTTAATAGATAAGGATCGTTTGAGAATGCAGCTCTTAGGCGCCCGTTTCCGGCTTGAGCGGCGTCGCCGTCGCCGTCGGCGTAACGAAGGTCACCACAAGGTCACGTGACCCCCAAGGTCACCCCAAGGTCATGCGACACCCCCCCTCCCCCAGGTCACGTGACCCCCTCCCCCCGAGGTCAGGTGACCCCCCCGGAGCATATTAAAGAATGAGGGGAGGAGGAGGAGAAGGAGGAGGAGGAGGAGGAGGGGCATGCTCTCCCCTCAGTACCTTCCCCTCCTCCTCCTCAAGAGCTGTGCTCCAATTCGGCATTACAGGGAGTTGTAAACGGCTTTCACTTTTTTATGTATGATTCACGTGCAATTTTTGCAATAATGTTTTTCGGGAATTTCAATATTCAGTTTGATGCCCGTGCTTTTTCGTGATGTGGTTATTTTATTTATTGAATTACACCGCAATAGGAATGTAAACCCCTGAATTTCTTTACTTCATCAGCATGATGTGTCTATGTTTGCTTGTTCCTTAAGTTCGTTCTGATTGGGCTTCTGAATTGGTATAGTATAAAAAAAGGAACTAAAGAAAATTTGATCTTCACTCCTAACAGAACTTGCCCATGCAGCATTCGACTCCGAATGGCAGAGAACGGACTGCGAGGACAAGGGGGCGGAGCTCTCCTTCCAAAGAACCGAATTGCAGAGGCAACCATTGAAGATGGACCAGGAGGGGAGGACGGACGGCGGTGCGACTTCTGCAGCCAATCTTATGGTACCCAGAGAACTAACAACACCAGGTATGCGAAGACGCACACGGGAAAACACTCACCCAGCCTCGCACCTTCTTAGCACATCCTGACATATTCATGAACGGTTGGTTCCACACGAATTGAAAAACGTTTTGTAGGCCAGGTTTTCCAGAAGGTAGAAAATGTCAGGAGTCTTAAGTGGTACACAAAGTTTTCCTTTTGTGCGATAATGGGGTTACATTCCAAAGTCCGAGTACTACAACTATGGTGAAAGTAAGCAAACAAGCTGGGCTCAACTGAAGGAACATTCAGTCCGAGCACTCGAAGTTGCAATTGATACATATTTTTTGATATTAGAGAAATGTACCATGCTGAGTTGCTTACTTATACCACAAAATTGTATTTTTTCCTTTAGTTCCGGTTGATTGAGTAGCTCTCACAAATGCTATAAATTCTGTTTGACGCATAAAATACTCCAAAAAGGTTTGGCTGTTTCAAATGCTTGAGAATTTTCTCTCAACATTATTTGTGTCACCTAGCTTTAGCTTTAGATTGGCAAATGTGCATTCGAGTGTCGAGTTAAAACACCGTTTTTAGCAGTTTCAGATTGCTCGTAAAAAAATCGCTGTGGGCCTTAGCAAACTTTTCAGTTTCTAAGGTGCAAAACGAGTATTTTACGAGCCTATTGAATGCTATTTTGTGTAACCTAATAATATGTGGGTGTGTGAACGACCCTTCCAGCGTTACTTAATACACAGTCAGGATCATTATGAATGTCAACATGCTATCACCCAGCGCTCCCTACTGGCAGTGTTATGCAGCCGCAGTGTTGTAGGCGTTACCGTAAAAAAAGGAAAGATACGTCATTCATTACTTGTGAAATAAAGGTACTCGATACCGTTACCGACAGAAAGTAGCCCACGTTACTTTTGCGTTACTTCGTATTTAAAAATTGACGGTAACAGCGTTTTTTTTTCGTTGTTGTTTTTTTGTGACAGCGTTTTTCGACACCGGGATGACGGGCGCGGGCGTTGGAGATTTCCTAAAGTGGAAATTTTTGCGTGAGAAAAAGAGGCAAATTTTAGAAAGTATGTAGAATGAGTGCAATAATTAATTACTTGGGTCACATACTATGTTTCAGCTTAAATCTAGACGCAGCCGACGCTACGAACTAATGGGACAAATCAAGCAGCGTCAAAATCACAAGTCACTGGGACATGAATGTTTACGGTTGGTTCAGCGAAGATTAAACCCGTACAGGAACACAAAGAACAACATGACGGTTCCCTTTCCCCTCTCTCTGATAATTCCCATCAGCTTGTAGCGTCAGCTGCGTCTGGACTTCAGGTAAAACGAAGTATAAAAACTGGCAAAAATACAGGTGTTCGTTT